>NW_028227263.1:93315038-93915038 GCF_978045245.1 Mus caroli
TAATTAACATAGTCACAAAATTGCATTCAGGCTTGCTCCTTTCTTGTTTAATTACGTAGTTTCCATTGTTTATGGAAATCTTAGCTAGTTTATAAGCATTGCTTATAAATATGTGGCAAGGATTAAATCATTGTTTCTATAAATCCTTTCTTAGGTGTTAGCTTCAATTGTTCAACCAGAGCTTTTTTATGTCTATGATCTTTTCTTCTCATTTACTAAATTGTATCAGGTTTTTAAATTATTGCATAGTTGAAACAGTTATTAGGGTAACTGAAGACTGCTTTCAGTTACATTAGTATCAATGAAATAGATGGTGAAATATTTAATGGGCTTTCTGACTAGACCCCCTTCCACTACCAATCAAGGTAAACGCATCAATATTGGTAATCATTTTCCTTCAAACAAAATTCTACATGCAGACTTTGAGCATGCTAGTAAGACAAATGTATAAGCTGACAAATCTCATCCATGTTTGAGGAAGAGTTGAGATAGAGGTAGTGACAATGAAGAATCAGGATGCTAAGATTGGTTGGGCATAGAGAAGCTCAGTGTGGGGCAAGCCAATCACTTTGGTAACACCGCACATCCAGTGGTGTGATTTTAACTTTTCAGGGTATGACACAGCTGCAGGGCTTCATGCATTGTAACAAACTGTGTAATTGTCTCTTGCAATTTCATTACAACATTAGGAGTCACCTGTGAGGGATAGGTTGCTTCAGGAGACTGACACTTCTTGATTCAGAATCACCATTGAACTAGCATAGCTTGGAGATGCATTGTGTTACATCACTAGTGTTTCAAAGTGGCCATATTCACACAATGTAACATTCCCTGTGTATTAAACAATAAATGCATTATGAATAGCTGTAAGTCCACTATGGAAGTCTAAGGAAGTTATGTAATGTAGGAGTCTTTAGAAGAATCCCAGCCAGTAGCAAAATAATCAGTGAAGAAAAGAAAATGAAACTCAATTGAGCATGACTTGGCCAGCTCTGATTCAACAGAGTCTGACACCAGCAGTTTATTTTAGTAAAGCAAAAATTTTGTAATGAATAGAAAACAAAGAAACAAAGATGTTTAAGAATGACAAGTAACTCACTCCTATATACAACAAAGTTTAAAACGTGTTTCTATTGAAACACGTTACAGGCATATGAGATTGTGATTTCTTCCATAAAGACAAGTTCAGTGGACTTAGAAACAATTTTTAAGATAAGGGTCTAGAAAGAATGAATCTGATAAAACATAATAGCTTGTGAGATTTAGTATTAGCCTGCACCTAAGATAGCATAGAAGTTACTTAGGCTGTTGTAAAGAACAAGTGACATCACTCATAAAGAGGAATTTATGGACAGAGAAGCAATGCTAAAGATTTGGGGCAGGGATGTTGGGATATACAACCATAATTATGCTGGGGGATTAAGTTGAATGCTGAAATAACTTCAGTTGATAGCAAAACATCACAAGGTTGTAAACTGCAGTCTTTGCTAGCATTCTAGATAGAACACAGGTAAACATATCCTTTCTTTTAATGGATAATCTTTTCTGTTTAACATTTTCTGGTCTCCAAAGTGCTTGTCTGACTGTACAAGGACATCTTATCCTCTAGATATCCCCATTTATACCTTTTTTAAAAGAAAAGATAGTAGCTTTAATAAAGTTTATGGTTCAAAGAATTGCCTCTAGACTTAGTCTAATCAATACTACCAAGCATAAGAGAATATTTAGAATGACTGAGTATAGGGTCCCCAATAGAGGAGTTACAGAAAAGACTGAAAAAGTTGAAGGAGTCTCCAACCTCATAAGAAGAACAATATCAACCAACCAGAGATGCCAGAGCTACCAGTGACTAAGCTATCAACCAATCAATCTATCAATACCAACCTGTCTATCGACCAAGCTATCAACAGACGGCTCCAGCTGCATATGTAGTAGAGAATGGCCCTGTCATGCATCAGTGGGAGGAGAGGTCCTTGGTCTTATGAAGGCTCAATAGATGCCCCAGTGTAGGGGAATTGAGTGCAGGGAGGTGGGAGTGAGTGGGTAGGTGGAGGAACGCCCTCATAGAAGCAGGGGGAGGGAGGATGGGATAGGGTGTTTCTGGGAGGGGAAACCAGGAAAGAAGATAAGATTTGAAATGTAAATAAAGAAAATATCCAATAATAATAATAAAAAAAATAACTAAAAATGTACCAAGAAAAGAGGAACTCCATTTTAACCATAATAGCCATCCAAAGATCACTTGAGATATTTACTCTCTTTGTACAAAGCATTTAATTGACCATCAACAGTATGAGAAAAGTCTGACACATATGAACATATGGCAAGAAATTGTTGACAGTGAAGACTATGCTTCAGCAACAAAAAACCTATAGTGGCTCTATTTTGTAAAACTGTATTTCTCATCTCACCTATCTCTTGATTCATTTCTGCTAATATTTTTTCTGTAATGTTAGTAGTTTAAGTAATCATTCAGACAATCTTTGAGACTTCTTTTCATATATCACTAACCAATCCAGGGATTGATAATAAAACAATATTAAAAATAATCTGGGGGGCTGGTGAGATGGCTCAGTGGGTAAGAGCACCCGACTGTTCTTCCAAAGGTCCAGAGTTCAAATCCCAGCAACCACATGGTGGCTAACAACCATCCGTAAGGAGATCTGGCGCCCTCTTCTGGAGTGTCTGAAGACAGCTACAGTGTACTTACATATAATAAATAAATAAATCTTTAAAAAAAATAATAATCTGTAGTGTAGCAAACAACACTATACTGTCTCCTATTACAAGATATGTCTTTTAAACTGACAAAACTCATTTGAATTCTGCATAGAAAAACTGAAAATTAACATGTGATATCATCAGTAAACAGAACCAGTTTCATATCAGTAGGATAACATCATTGATTTTTTTTCCCCTGTCTTGGCCTGATGTGTTCAACATTTTATGTCTCCACTCATTATTAGCTGACTCTCTTGAGACATCACTTGATGAGATTATTGTCTGCCTTGATGTTTCATTTGTCCATCAATAGCTGGGATACTATACTGGATACATCAAGGTTGGAACCATCTGGGACTTTATTTTGTGGAACAACATAAACATACCCTTACCTCGATGTTAGAACCATCATTGGTAGGCTCTAGATATTTTAATTTAGCATATACTCTCGTTTAGGGAAAACTGCTTTGAGGCAGCAGAAAAAGCAATCAATATCCTGTAAAGTGAAAAGAAAATAAAGTTAACATATGTAAATGTAGCATAGTATATGGGCGATATAAGTGGGCATTGTTCCCTCCCTTCTTTTTAATGATTTTCAAATTTGCCAATTAAACATTTAATGGTGTTGTTTTACCACAGTTTGACCCCGAGGATTAAAAAAAAAATCAGTAATATGGTTGATAAACATGTGTTAGTATAAGTAGGATCATTAGCAATATATAGTTGTAATGGGAGCCATAGAAAGCAAAGACACAAAGAGTTATTTGACAAAGTCAAGATTAAAATATAGGTAGTTCTAGCATGGGGTGACTAGGGTGCAGATGGCAGAACTGGGCCTGGTGGCTGAGTTGCAGAGTTCCGCAGGTGCTGCGCGCTGGGCAGGTTATGGCTTGCTTTGTGGCCTAGCTGGGCGAGCAGGGCAAGGGGACGAGGGTGCTAGTCATCTCTGAAGGCTCCAAGGTCCCACTGGAAGCGGGAGTCATGAGCTTTTTGGGCAACTTCAGCAGCAGGTGACCCAGGGCAGCATCTGTGGAGGTCTTCCAAGCTGCCTGGGAACACACTCAGCCTTCCCCTAGGCCCACCACTTCCCACCGCAGGGTTCGGCCTCTTGCCCCAGCCTGGTCCAGCAAGCTGAGTCAGGAGGCCGAAGAGAATGCACTCCAGGGCTTTGCTGCAGCATTGCAGAGCTACAAAGAGTCAGCTGCTGCTCTCACCTTCCAGGCTGTAGAGTTTACCACGTTGTCGGGTTACTTGCATCTGCTACAGTCTATGGCTCTGGCTCTCTGTCCATTAGGCTCTTCTGTGCTATTTTACCCGGCTCTGACAGTGTTAGATTTCTATATTCCTGTTTCTGAAGTGCCAAAACACAAGATTCACTCATCTGGTGGCCCACTGCAGATTACAATGAAGATAGCGCCAAAGATATTTTCTCCTCTGTTTAAAGCCTGGGCTCCCAAAGCGTTTATAGTTACCTTTAAGCTAGAGACAGACCAAGACATCATAATTAGCTGGGCTCAGAATGCTTCAGACATGAAGGATACTGATGGTGGCCAATATCCTTGTGTCAATAAAGTCCTTTGTAATTATTATAACTAAAGACTTGGAGACAAAGTTACTGCTGTCCAAGAAGGAGGTAGCTAAAGGCATGGGGCTAAAAAAGAAGATAGTAATCTGATGACCTTCGATCTCGACACACAGATTTTATATGTGAAAAAAAAATGTAAAGAAATGCACTTCTAGGATCAAAAGCCAGGGTTCTTACCACTGACAGGAACGAAGATCAATCCTGTGTTAAGGATAAACACAATGAAGAAATACTAAAAGGGTTGTGCAGGCAAATGCCTACTGGTGTTTCAGTTCTGTGAGTGAAACACTTGACATGGAAAATGAACAAGAACTGCTTTCACCTTCACAAAAACAAACAAACAAACAAAAACAACAACAACAACAACATAAAACAACTGGGATTGCATGTTCTGCAGAACAGACATAGGAGGCTAGAGCTGCTGTATGTCAGCCTACTGTACAGTAGAAGGGTGGTGAGTACACGAATGGGCAGGCTCTCAAGAAGTATTTCTCAAGTGCCTACCATGTGCCAGGGACTTTGTGAGCTATGAGGGTTTTAAAGATGAATGAGCATGTCTCATGAACCGGATATTCAAAAATTTATGTGCAATAAAGTATGGGCCCACAAATGGAAAAAAATATTAATGATTGTACTGGTTAGTTTTGTATCAACTTGACACATCTGGAGTTATCACAGAGAAAGGAGCATCAGTTGGAGAAATGCCTCCACGAGATCCAGCTGCAAGGCATTTTCTCAATTAGTGATCGAGGGGGAAGGGCCCTTGTGGATGGTACCATCTCTGGGCTGGTAGTCTTGGGTTCTTATAAGAAAGCAAGCTGAGCAAACCAGTAAGGAACATCCCCCCATGGCCTCTTCATCAGCTCCTGCTTCTGGACCTGTTTGAGTTCCAGTCCTGACTTCCTTTGGTGATGAACAGCAATGTGGAAGAGTAAGCTGAATAAACCCTTTCCTCCCCAACTGCTTCTTGGTCATAATGTTTGTACAGGAATAGAAACCCTGACTAAGACAATGACATTTTCCTAGTGTCCTCTGGGTCCCATACCAGCTCTTGGGAAATGCTCTGTAGCTGACAAGTTAGGGAGAAGTATTTTATATACCTGTAAAGCACCCTGAGCATAGATGTCTACATACCTAAGAGCAGAGAATGTCCCAGACAGATAGAAGTAGTTCCAGATAACAAGCTGCTACTCATTCTAATTATGCATTAGAAGCTTGGAATCCTGTAAAATGCTACCTTCACACTATATAGAATAACACTTTAAATAAAATATAGGTTTTCATGAGTATTTTAACTTTTTTCGTTGTCAGTCTGATAATTTATCAGTCCAAAGGCAACCATAAAATTAATACAAAACAAAACAAAACAAAACCCATAACAAACAGGAGTCATTAAAAATTTAAAGATTTTAACATAAGGCTATAGGATTTTTAAAATCTAGGGTAATTTTAATTTTGAGGTTAAGAAGACATTTTTTAAAATTAAGTAACAGGATATTTAGAAGTAAATGAAGTAACAGGATATTTAGAAGTAAATGAAGACTAATCACAGAAAAATTTGAGGGAGAAACCAATTGGAGATTTCCATGAAAGTACATATTCTGATGATATTGTAAATAAAACAAGAATGTGAAAATGTCAAAATATAATAATATTTTGAATTAAGAACCTGCTGAGTGGCTTTAATTTTTATTGCATTTTGTAGACAATCTGATATAACAGATTCTCTGGATATACCAAAAGTCATTTTAGGCAATAATTCTAAAATGATATAAATCCTAATAATTGTACATTTGATTTATTCCCATTTGACTTTCAAGAGAATTTGAGAAACACAAGAATATATTTGTAATTTTTGGCTACCATATTATTTAGAAAACTATGCTTTAAACATTGTGCCATAAAATATACCGCATGTGTATCTTATACTCTTACAAGAAGGGATCTGACCTGACTTTGAAAGAAGTGCTCATTGACTCTCCCAGAGATTGCTTAAATAATGCTTTGTTACTTTGGATTTTTGGAATTTTGATGACACAGGTAGCACAGCTACTAAAATATGATGGAGTTTAGAAAGGACTGATTGATCAAAGCAGATTGTATGTATGATAACCTCAAAATAGTGGCCAGGAAATATGTTATATTGGGGAGTATATTTTACATTTGTTTGAGCAGGCAATGAAAAGGTATGTGTTTCATCCAAATTATTGGAAAACTAATTTAACAGTGGTGGAAGCCCTGAAGATCTTGGGTCCCTCATGAAGAAAGAAATTATCAGGATCAACAACCAGGTAATAGATATGCTAATTCCCTCCATATGGGAACAGTTCTGCAATTGGCTGTAACATGAAAGTCAATGTATAGCCAACATATTTTGTTGGGTAAAGAGTCCTCATAGCTCATTAATATATGTTATCATTTTAATTGCCATAGATAAAAATATATGACAATTTGATTATACAATCAAAACAAATGTATGAAGACACACAGATGTCGTTTACTTGCTCTTACCAAAATTTAAAAAAAAATTGTGTACACTGCACATTCCACATATACTTTAATGCAGAACTGTATGAAACTTGTGAGAATTTACATGTTTATAGATAACAATAAAGTCAATACAGCCCTGGCAAGATTTACCCATGGAGAAGCTGAAATGCTAAGGCATATTATACCAACATCATTCCTGGTCCTACCTCAGACTGCTTCAGTGCAGTTTCCTCAAAATACTTGCTTCCAAAATGACTTCAAAGCCACTAGATAAAATCATCCACCATGACAGAATGTCCCAATCATAACTTCATGTAAGCCTGCATTTTCTCTGCCTTCACAGACTGGACAACAGACATTACAGCTAGTTTTCTTAATTATATTTCCCAAACATTTTGGGCTCCCCAAAGGAAATACTATGTCCCCAAATGCAGGAGACGATTTTAAGAGAGTAACATCTCATTCCCTTAAAGTAATGTGGTTAGCTTTCAATTGTACTATAGGTTTATGAATGTTTGTTGTTATTTTAGAAGGCTGATTACAAGTTATTAAAATGTCTTGATCAGGAAAAAACCAAGGTATATGAAGTTAGACTCAGGTATTTCTCTCTTTTCTCTTTCCTTTCTTTCTATGAAAGGGGTTGAGAAGAAAGGAGGTATAGGAAAATTAGGGAACAATGGTAGATTATTTTATCTACTCTGAAACCATTGAACATTTTATAGCCAATAATCTTACACTGATATATATTTTGTATATTGATATATATTAATGTTATATTTTGTTACATTGTTATAGATCTTTATATATTGATGCAAAAGTTGAGGTTATCTTTTGTTATATTGGTATAGATCTTTATAATGATACAGATTTAGGATTATATGTTGAAGCAACATTCTAGGGTATTATACCTAAATGTTTCCTAAAAATGGAATGTTAAGTTTTAGTCCTTTTAAAAGCTATTACATATTGTTTAGTATAATTAAGGAATAGGAGTGAAGAGTCAGACAATCAAACTGATCATATTAGTTATTAGACTAATTAATTACAGTAAAATGTTTTCAAGGTTAATCAGGTTGAAACATACCTAGGAACAAAGAATTCAGGTATACTATAGAAAGATGGCCTTGAGAAACCTCAGAGATCCACACAATATATCATTTAATGATAATTTATTAATTAAAGCCTTCTGTGACAAGACAAGTCTGCTCCTGGTAGCACTCCTATTATACTTCAAAGAACATGTTCAGCATTGAAATATGTCCTGATGGAGTTTACTTTAATGTGGCTAACTGCCTCTGAACAAAATTTGCCAATTCTTCCATTGCAGACAAAGTGGAGTTCAAAAATGCAGGGATATTGATTATTGAGCTTTGTCAAGACAAGGTAAGTAGTCTTTTCTAATTTACAAAAGGTCTTTCAGATAGAGTGGGCTACAAGGATGAAGATGGATGCTCTGATGTTATAGAGACAATTTTGTGGGATCTCCAGACAGCCAGTTTTCTATTTCATGTCTAAAGTTTTGGAAGTGGCTTGCCTGCACTTCCTGTATACTCATGTATTATTGCTCCCTTGTGAAAATTCTGATGAGAGACATCCGGCACCCTCCCAGCCGGAGGACAGTGGTCCGCCCTGCACGGGAGCGCCATCTTGGATCCCGGACTCCACCAAACTTAGGAACTTAGTCTGCACAGGTGAGAGTGTGCACCACAGAGGCAGACAGCTTCTGGGACAGGCAGGAGCCACAGAGCCTCTAAGGTAGCACCCTTTTGGGGCCGCAGACATCCGGCACCCTCCCAGCCGGGGGACAGTGGTCTGCCCTGCACGGAAGCCCTCTCCCTCAGGAGCAGGGAGCACCTTCTTAGATCCAGGACTCGGCCGAAATTAGGAACTTAGTCTGCAAAGGTGAGAGTGTGCACCACAGAAGCTGACAGCTTCTGTGACCTGCCAAAGCAACACAGCATCTGGGAAAGGTCCTGTTTTGGGCTTTCTTCTTTGGCCAGGAGGAGGTCCAAACACAAGATAACTGTACACCTTCATTTTAAGAGGAGAGCTTAACAGGAGAGAGTGCTCTAACCACTGAAACACAGAGGAGAGAGCCTGTCTCCCAGGTCTGCTGATAGACAGTAATCAGAATCACCAGAAGAACAATCTCTAAACAGAGACAACTATAACAACTCCAGAGATTACCAGATGGCGAAAGGTAAACGTAAAAATCTTACTAACAGAAACCAAGACCACTCACCATCATCAGAACCCAGCATTCCCACTTCGCCCAGTCCAGGGCACCCAAACACACCTGAAAAGCTAGACCTGGATTTAAAAGCATATCTCATGATGATGGTAGAGGACATCAAGAAGGACTTTAATAACTCACTTAAAGAATTACAGGAGAACATTGCTAAAGACTTACAAGTCCTTAAAGAAAAACAGGATAACACAATCAAACAGGTAGAAGTCCTTAAAGAAAAACAGGAAAACACATCCAAACAGATGATGGAAATGAACAAAACCATACTAGACCTAAAAAGGGAAGTAGACACAATAAAGAAAACCCAAAATGAGGCAACACTGGAGATAGAAACCCTAGGAAAGAAATCTGAAATCATAGATGCGAGCATCAGCAACAGAATACAAGAGATGGAAGAGAGAATCTCAGGTGCAGAAGATTCCATAGAGAACATCAGCACAACAATCAAGGAAAATGGAAAATGCAAAAAGATCCTAACTCAAAACATCCAGGATATCCAGGACACAATGAGAAGACCAAACCTACAGATAATAGGAGTGGATAAGAATGAAGATTTTCAACTCAAAGGACCAGCAAACATCTTCAACAAAATTATAGAAGAAAACTTCCCAAATCTGAAGAAAGAGATGCCCATGAACATACAAGAAGCCTACAGAACTCCAAATAGAGTGGACCAGAAAAGAAATACCTCCTGACACATAATAATCAGAACAACAAATGCACTAAATAAAGATAGAATACTAAAAGCAGTAAGGGAAAAAGGTCAAGTAATATATAAAGGCAAGCCTATCAGAATTACACCAGATTTTACACTAGAGACTATGAAGGCCAGAAGATCCCGGACAGATGTTATACAGACACTAAAAGAACACAAATTCCAGCCCAGGCTACTATACCCAGCCAAACTCTCAATTACAATAGATGGAGAAACCAAAGTATTCCAGGACAAAACCAAATTCACACATTATCTCTCCAGGAATCCAGCCCTTCAAAGGATAATAACAGAAAAAAAACAATACAAGGACAGGAACCATGCCCTAGAAACAACAAGAAGGTAATCCCTCAACAAACCTAAAAGAAGACAGCCACAAGAACACAATGCCAACTTTAACAACAAAAATAACAGGGAACAACAATTACTTTTCCTTAATATCTCTTAATATCAATGGACTCAACTCCCTGATAAAAAGACATAGACTAACAAACTGGCTACACAAACAAGATCCAACATTTTGCTGCTTACAAGAAACTCATCTCAGAGACAAAGATAGACACTGCCTCAGAATGAAAGGCTGGAAAACAATTTTCCAAGCAAGTGGTATGAAGAAACAAGCTGGAGTACCCATTCTAATATCTGATAAGATTGACTTCCAACCCAAAGTCATCAAAAAAGACAGGGAGGGGCACTTCATACTCATCAAAGGTAAAATCCTCCAAGAGGAACTATCAATTCTGAATATCTATGCTCCAAATACAAAGGCAGCCAAATTTATTAAAGAAACTTGAGTAAATCTCAAAGCACACATTGCACCTCATACAATAATAGTGGGAGTCTTCAACACAGCACTTTCACCAATGGACAGATCATGGAAACAGAAATTAAACAGGGACACAGTGAAACTAACAGAAGTTATGAATCAAATGGATCTGGCAGATATCTACAGAACATTCTATCCTAAAACAAAAGGATATACCTTCTTCTCAGCACCTCACGGTACCTTCTCCAAAATTGACCACATAATTGGTCACAAACAAGCCTCAATATATACAAAAATATTGAAATTGTCCCATGTATCCTATCAGATCACCATGGACTAAGGCTGATCTTCAATAACAAAATAAATAATAGAAAGCCAACATTCACGTCGAAACTGAACAACACTCTTCTCAATGATACCATGGTCAAGGAAGGAATAAAGAAAGAAATTAAGGACTTTTTAGAGTTCAATGAAAATGAAGCCACAACATACCCAAACTTATGGGACGCAATGAAAGCATTTCTAAGAGGAAAACTCATAGCTCTGAGTGCCTCCAAAAAGAAACTAGAGAGCACACATTAGCAGCTTGACAACACACCTAAAAGCACTAGAACAAAAGGAAGCAATTCTCCCAAGAGTAGTAGACAGCAGGAAATAAAAACTCAGGGGTGAAATCAACCAAGTGGAAACAAGAAGAACTATTCAAAGAATCAACCAATGAAGGAGCTGGTTCTTTGAGAAAATCAACAAGATAGATAAACCCTTAGCCAGACTCAATAGAGGGTACAGGGAATGCATTCTAATTAACAAAATCAGAAAATAAAAAGGAGACATAACAACAGATCCTGAAGACATCGAAAACACCATCAGATCCTTCTACAAAAAGCTATACTCAACAAAACTGGAGAACCTGGATGAAATGGACAAGTTTCTAGACAGATACCAGGTACCAAAGTTGAAACAAGATCAGGTTAATGATCTAAACAGCCCTATATCCCCCAAAGAAATAGAAGCAGTCATTAATAGTTTGCCAACCAAAAAAAGCCCAGGACCAGATGGGTTTAGTGCAGTGTTTATCAGACCTTCAAAGAAGATGTAATCCCTGTTCTTCACAAACTATTCCACAAAATAGAAACAGAAGGTACTCTACCCAACCCATTCTTTTTTTTTTAATTAGGTATTTTCCTCAATTACATTTCCAATGCTATCCAAAAAGTCCCCAATACACTCCCCCCCCCAGTCCCCCACCCACCCACCCCCACCCCTTGGCCCTGGATTCCCCTGTACTGGGGCATATAAAGTTGGCAAGTCCAATGGGCCTCTCTTTCCAGTGATGGCCGAATAGGCCATCTTTTGATACAAATGCAGCTAGAGTCAAGAGCTCTGGGGTACTGGTTAGTTCATAATAATGTTCCACCTATGGGGTTGCAGTTCCCTTTAGCTCCTTGGGTACTTTCTCTAGCTCCTCCATTGGGGGCCCTGTGATACATCCAATAGCTGACTGTGAGCATCAACTTCTGTGTTTGCTAGGCCCCGGCATTGTCTCAAAAGAGACAGCTATATCTGGGTCCTTTCAGCAAAATCTTGCTAGTTTATGCAATGATGTCAGCGTTTGGAAGCTGATTATGGGATGGATCCCTGGATATGGCAGTCTTTAGATGGTCCATCCTATCTTCACAGCTCCAAACTTTATCTCTATAACTCTTTCCATGGTTGTTTTGTTCCCAATTCTAAGAAGGGGCACAGTGTCCACACTTTGGTCTTCTTTTTTCTTGAGTTTCATGCGTTTAACAAATTGTATCTTATATCTTGGGTATCCTAAGTTTTTGGGCTAATATCCACTTATCAGTGAGTACATATTGCTTGAGTTCCTTGGTGAATATGTTACCTCACTCAGGATGATGCCCTCCAGATCCATCCATTTGCCTAGGAATTTCATAAATTCATTCCTTTTAATAGCTGAGTAGTATTCCATTGTGTAAATGTACCACATTTTCTGTACCCATTCCTCTGATGAGGGGCATCTGGGTTCTTTCCAGCTTCTGGCTATTATAAATAAGGCTGCTATGAACATAGTGGAGCATGTGTCCTTCTTACTGGTAGGAACATCTTCTGGATATATGCCTAGGAGAGGTATTGCTTGATCCTGTGGTAGTATTATGTCCAATATTCTGAGGAACCGCCAAACTGATTTCCAGAGTGGTTGTACCAGCTTGCAATCCCTCCAACAATGAAGGAGTGTTCCTCTTTCTCCACATCCTCGCCAGCATCTGCTATCATTTGAATTTTTGATCTTAGCCATTCTGACTGGTGTGAGGTGGAATCTCAGGGTTGTTTTGAGTTGCATTTCCCTGATGATTAAGGATGTTGAACATTTTTTCAGGTGCTTCTCTGCCATTTGGTATTCCTCATGTGAGAATTCTTTGTTCAGTTCTGAGCCCCATATTTTAATGGGGTTATTTGATTTTCTGGAGTCCACCTTCTTGAGTTCTTTATATATATTGGATATTAGTCCGCTATCTGATTTAGGATAGGTAAAGATCCTTTCTCAATCTGTTGGTGGTCTTTATGTCTTATTGACGGTATCTTTTGCCTTGCAGAAGCTTTGCAACTTTATGAGGTCCCATTTATCGATTCTTGATCTTACAGCACAATCCTTTGCTGTTCTATTCAGGAATTTTTCCCCTGTACACATATCTTTGAGGCTTTTCCCTACTTTCTCCTGTATAAATTTCAGTGTCTCTGGTTTTATGTGGAGTTCCTTAATCCACTTAGATTTGACCTTGGTACAAGGAGATAGGAATGGATCAATTCGCAATCTTCTACATGATAACCGCCAGTTGTGCCAGCACCATTTGTTGAAAATGCTGTCTTTTTTCCACTGGATGGTTTTTGCTCCCTTGTCAAAGATCAAGTGACCATAGGTATGTGGGTTGATCTCAGGGTCTTCAATTCTGTTCCATTGGTCTACTTGTCTGTCTTTATACCTGTACCATGCAGTTTTTATCACAATTGCTCTGTAGTACAGCTTTAGGTCAGGCATGGTGATTCCACCAGATGTTCTTTTATCCTTGAGAAGAGTTTTTGCTATCCTAGGTTTTTTGTTGTTCCAGATGAATTTGCAGATTGCCCTTTCTAATTCGTTGAAGAATTGAGTTGGAGTTTTGATGGGGATTGCATTGAATCTGTAGATTTCTTTTGGTAAGATAGCCATATTTACAATGTTGATCCTGCCAATCCATGAGCATGGGAGGTCTTTCTATCTTCTGAGAACTTCTTTAATTTCTTTCTTCAGGGACTTGAAGTTCTTGTCATACAGATCTTTCACTTCCTTAATTAGAGTCACGCCAAGATATTTTATATTGTTTGTGACTATTGAGAAGGGTGTTCTTTCCCTAATTTCCTTCTCTGCCAAATTATCCTTTGTGTACAGAAAGGCCATTGACTTGCTTGAGTTAATTATATATCCAGCTACTTCACAGAAGCTATTTATCAGGCTTAGGAGTTCTCTGGTGGAATTTTTAGGAACACTTATGTATACTATCATATCATCTGCAAAAAGCAATATTGTGACTTCTTCTTTTCCGATTTGTATCCCCTTGATCTCCTTTTGTTGTGTAATTGCTCTGGCTAGTCCTTCAAGTACAATGTTGAATAGGTAGGGAGAGAGTGGACGGCCTTGTCTAGTCCCTGATTTTAGTGGGATTTCTTTCAGCTTCTCACAATTTACTTTGATGTTGGCTACTGGTTTGCTGTATATTGCTTTTATCATGGTTAGGTATGGGCCTTGAATTCCTGATCTTTCCAAGGCTTTTATCATGAATGAGTGTTGGATTTTGTCAAAAACTTTTTCAGCATCTAACGAGATGATCATGTGGTTTTTGTCTTTGAGTTTGTTTATATAATGGATTACATTGATGGATTTTTGTATATTGAACCATCCTTGCATGCCTGGGATGAAACCTACTTGGTCAGGATGGATGATTGTTTTGATGTGTTCTTGAATTCAGTTAGCGAGACCTTTATTGAGGATTTTTGCATCAATATTCATAAGGGAAATTGTTCTGAAGTTCTCTATTTTTGTTGGGTCTTTATGTGGTTTAGGAATCAGAGTAGTTGTGGCTTCATAGAATGAGTTGGGTAGAGTACATACTGATTCTATTTTGTGGAATAGTTTGTGAAGAACTGGGATTAGATCTTCTTTGAAGGTATGATAGAACTCTGCACTAAACCCATCTAGTCCTGGGCTTTTTTTGGTTGGGAGACTATTAATGACTGCTTCTATTTCTTTAGGGGATATAGGACTGTTTAGATCATTAACCTGATCTTGATTTAACTTTGGTACCTGATATCTGCCTAGAAACTTGTCCATTTCATCCAGGTTCTCCAGTTTTGTTGAGTATAGCCTTTTGTAGAAGGATCTGATGGTGTTTTAGATTTCTTCAGGGTCTGTTGTTATGTCTCCCTTTTCATTTCTGATTTTGTTAATTAGAGTACTTTCCCTATGCCCTCTAGTGAGTCTGGCTAAGGGTTTATCTATCTTGTTGATTTTCTCAAAGAACCAGCTCCTCGATTGGTTGATTCTTTGAATTGTTCTTCTTGTTTCCACTTGGTTGATTTCACCCCTGAGTTTGGTTATTTCTTGCCATCTACTCCTCTTGGGTGAATTTGCTTCCTTTTGTTCTAGAGCTTTTAGGTGTGTTGTCAAGCTGCTAATGTGTACTCTCTCTAGTTTCTTTTTGGAGGCACTCAGAGCTATGAGTTTTTTTCTTAGAAATGCTTTCAATGCGTCCCATAAGATTGGGTATGTTGTGGCTTCATTTTCATTAAAATCCAGAAAGTCCTTTATTTCTTTCGTTATTCCATCCTTGACCAAGTTATCATTGAGAAGAGTGTTGTTTAGTTTTCACGTGTGTGTTGGCTTTCTATTATTTATTTTGTTATTGAAGATAAGTCTTAGTCCATGGTGATCTGATAGGATGCATGGGACAATTTCAATATTTTTGTATATGTTGAGGCTTGTGTGTTGGCTTTCTATTATTTATTTTGTTATTGAAGATAAGTCTTAGTCCATGGTGATCTGATAGGATGCATGGGACAATTTCAATATTTTTGTATATGTTGAGGCTTGTTTTGTGACCAATTATGTGGTCAATTTTGGAGAAGGTACCGTGAGGTGCTGAGAAGAAGGTATATCCTTTTTTTTTAGGATAAAATGTTCTGTAGATATCTGTCAGACCCATTTGTTTCATAACCTCTGTTAGTTTCACTGTGTCCCTGTTTAGTTTCTGCTTCCATGATCTGTCCATTGGTGAAAGTGGTGTGTTGAAGTCTCCCACTATTATTGTGTGAGGTGCAATGTGTGCTTTGAGCTTTACTAAAGTATCTTTAATGAATGTGGCTGCCCTTGTATTTGGAGCATAGATATTCAGAATTGATAGTTCCTCTTGGAGGATTTTAACTTTGATGAGAATGAAGTGCCCTTCATTGTCTTTTTTGATGACTTTGGGTTGGAAGTCAATCTTATCAGATATTATAATGGCTACTCCAGCTTATTTCTTCCTACCATTTGCTTGGAAAATTGTTTTCCAGCCTTTCATTCTGAGGTAGTGGCTATCTTTTTCTCTGAGATGAGTTTCCTGTAAGCAGCAAAATGTTGGGTCCTGTTTCTGTAGCCAGCCTGTTAGTCTATGTCTTTTTATTGGGGAGTTGAGTCCATTGATATTAAGATTAGGGAGAAGTAATTGTTGCTTCCTTTTATTTTTGTTGTTAGAGTTGGTGTTCTGTTCTTGTGGCTGTCTTCTTTTAGGTTTGTTGAGGGATTACCTTCTTCCTTCTTGCTTTTTCTAGGACTGGTGTCCGTCCTTGTATTGTTTTTTTTTTTTTTTTTTTTTTCTGTTATTATCCTTTAAAGGGCTGGATTCGTGGAAAGATAATGTGTGAATTTGGTTTTTTCGTGGAATACTTTGGTTTCACCATCTATGGTAATTGAGAGTTTGGCTGGGTTGAGTAGCCTGGGCTGGAAATTATGTTCTCTTAGTTTCTGTATACCATCTGTCCAGGCCCTTCTGGCTTTCATAGTCTCTGGTGAAAAATCCGGTGTAATTCTGATAGGCTTGCCTTTATATGTTACTTGACCTTTTTCCCTTACTGCTTTTAGTATTCTATCTTTATTTAGTGCATTTGTTATTTTGATTATTATGTGTTGGGATGTATTTCTTTTCTGGTCCACTCTATTTGGAGTTCTGTAAGCTTCTTGTATGTTCATGGGCATCTCTTTCTTTAGGTTTGGGAAGTTTTCTTCTATAATTTTGTTGAAGATATTTACTGGTCCTTTGAGTTGAAAATCTTCATTCTCATCTACTCCTATTATCTGTAGGGTTGGTCTTCTCATTTTGTCCTGGATTTCCTGGATGTTTTGAGTTAGGATCTTTATTGATTTTGTATTTTCTTTGATTGTAGTGCCGATGTTCTATATGGAGTCTTCTGCACCTGAGATTCTCTCTTCCATCTCTTGTATTCTGTTGCTGATGCTCGTATCTATGGTTCCAGATTTCTTTCCTAGTGTTTCTATCTCCAGCGTTGCCTCAATTTGGGTTTTCTTTATTGTCTCTACTTCCCTTTTTAGGTCTTGGATGGTTTTATTCAATTCCATCACCTGTTTGGCCGGTTTTCCTGCAATTCTTTAAGGGATTTTTGTGCTTCCTCTTTAATGTCTTCTACCTGTTTAGCAGTGTTCTCCTCTATTTCTTTAAGTGTGTTATTAAAGTCCTTCTTGATGTCCTCTACCATCATCATGAGATATGCTTTTATATCCGGGTCTAGCTTCTCCCGTGTGTTGGGGTGCCCTGGACTGGGCTAAGTGTGAGTGCTGGGTTCTGATGATGGTGAGTGGTCTTGGTTTATGTTAGTAAGATTCTTATGTTTACCTTTCACCATCTGGTAATCTCTGGGGTTAGTTGTTATTGTTGTCACTGTTTAAAGATTGGAGCAGACACTGTGTTCCACTCACCAGAAGTCTTAAGATCCTGTGGCAGGTGTCCTGGGTAGCTGGCGGGTGTCAGCTGACCCTGCGCCCTAGCTACCCAGGTGTTGGTCAGACTGGAAGAGGCTTGTGGCCCTACTCAGGCCGGTTTTCTGCCTCCCCAACCAAAGCAGTCTCAGGTCCCTTGCGATTGGACTGGAGCAGAAGCTGTGTTCCATTCACCAGAAGTCTTAATTTCCTGTGGCAGGTGTTGTGGGTAGCTGGCAAGTGTCAGCCGACCCTGCGCCCCAGCCATCCTGGTGCTGGTCAGACAGGAAGAGGCCTGTGGCCCCACTCAGGCCGGCTTTATGCTTCCCTAACTAAAGCAGTCTCAGGTCCCGCGAGATTGGATTGGAGCAGAAGCTGTGTTCCACCCACCAGAAGTCCCAAGATCCTGTGGCGGGTGTTGTGGGTAGTTGGCGGGTGTCAGCTGACCCAGCGCCCCAGCCACTCAGGTGCTGGTCAGACAGGTAGAGCAACCCAACTCATTCTATGATGCCACAATTACTCTGATATCTAAACCACAAAAAGATCCAAAAAAGATAGAAAACTTCAGACCAATATCCCTTATGAATATTGATGCAAAAATCCTCAATAAAGTTCTTGCTAACTGAATCCAAGAACACATCAAAACAATCATCCATCCTGACCAAGTAGGTTTCATCCCAGGGATGCAGGGATGGTTCAATATACGGAAATCCATCAACGTAATCCAGTATATAAACAAACTCAAAGACAAAAACCACATGATCATCTCATTAGATGCGGAAAAAGCATTTGACAAGATCCAACACCCATTCATGATAAAAGTCTTGGAAAGATCAGGAATTCAAGGCACATACCTAAACATGAAAAAAACAATCTACAGCAAACAAGTAGCCAACATCAAAGTAAATGGTGAGAAGCTTGAAGCAATCCCTCTAAAATCAGGGACTAGACATGGCTGTCCACTTTCCCCATACCTATTCAACATTGTACTTGAAGTCCTAGCCAGAGCAATTCGACAACAAAAGGAGATCAAAGGGATACAAATTGGAAAAGATGAAGTCAAAATATCACTTTTTGCAGATGATATGATAGTCTATATAAGTGACCCTAAAAATTCCACCAGAGAACTCCTAAACCTGATAAACAACTTCGGTGAAATTGCTGGATATAATATTAACTCAAACAAATCAATGGCCTTTCTCTACACAAAGAATAAACAGGCTGAGAAAAAAATTAGGGAAAGAACACCCTTCTCAATCGTCACAAATAATATAAAATATTTGGCGTGACTCTAACTAAGGAAGTGAAAGATCTGTATAATAAAAACTTCAAGTCTCTGAAGAAAGAAATTATAGAAGATCTCAGAAGATGGAAAGATCTCCCATGCTCATGGATTGGCAGGATCAACATTGTAAAAATGGCTATCTTGCCAAAAGCAATTTACAGATTCAATGCAATCCCCATCAAAATTCCAACTCAATTCTTCAACGAATTAGAAAGTGCAATCTGCAAATTCATCTGGAATAACAAAAAACCTAGGATAGCAAAAACTCTTCTCAAGGATAAAAGAACCTCTGGTGGAATCACCATGCCGGACCTAAAGCTTTACTACACAGCAATTGTAATAAAAACTGTGTGGTACTGGTATAGTGACAGACAAGTAGACCAATAGAATAGAATTGAAGACCCAGAAATGAACCCACACACCTACATTCCCTTGATCTTCCACAAGGGAGCTAAAACCATCCAGTGGAAGAAAGACAGCATTTTCAACAAATGCTCTGGCACAACTGGTTGTTAACATGTACAAGAATGCGAATCAATCCATTCCTATCTCCTTGTACTAGGGTCAAGTCTAAGTCGATCAAGGAACTTCACATAAAACCAGAGACACTGAAAATTATAGAGGAGAAAGTGGGGAAAAGCCTAAAAGTTATGGGCACAGGGGAAAAATTCTTGAACAGAACAGCAATGGCTTGTGCTGTAAGATCGAGAATTGACAAGTGGGACCTCATCAAACTGCAAAGCTTCTGCAAGGAAAAAGACACCATCAATAAGACAAAAAAACACCAACAGATTGGGAAAGGTTCTTTACCTATCCTTAATCAGATAAGGGACTAATATCCAATATATATAAAGAACTCAAGAAGGTGGATTCCAGAAAGTCAAATAACCCCATTAAAAAATGGGGCTCAGAACTGAACAAAGAATTCTCACCTGAGGAATACCGAAGGGCAGAGAAGCACCTGAAAAAATGTTCAACATCCATAATCATCGGGGAAATGCAAATCAAAACAACCCTGAGATTCCACCTCACACCAGTCAGAATGGCTAAGATCAAAAATTCAGGTGACAGCAGATGCTGGTGAGGATGTGGAGAAAGAGGAACACTGATCCATTGTTGGTGGGATTGCAAGCTTGTACAACCACTCTGGAAATCAGTCTGGTGGTTCTTCAGAAAATTGGACATAGTACTACCGGAGGATCCAGCAATACCTCTCCTGGGCATATATCCAGAAGATGTTCCTACCAGTAAAAAGGACACATGCTCCACTATGTTCATAGCAGCCTTATTTATAATAGCCAGAAGCTGGAAAGAACCCAGATGCCCCTCAACAGAGGAATGGATACAGAAATTATGGTACATTTACACAATGGAGTACTACTCAGCTATTAAAAAGAATGAATTTATGAAATTCCTAGCCAAATGGATGGACCTGGAGGGCATCATCTTGAGTGAGGTAACACAATCACAAAGGAACTCACAAAATATATATTCACTGATAAGTGGATATTAGCCCAAAACTTAGGATACCCAAGATATAAGATACAATTTGCTAAATGCATGAAACTCAAGAAGAATGAAGACCAAAGTGTGTACACTATGCCCCTTCTTAGAATTGGGAACAAAACGCCCATGGATGGAGTTACAGAGACAAAGTTTCGAGCTGTTGATGAAAGGATGGACCATCTAGAGACTGCCATATCCAGTGATCCATCCTATAATCAGCTTCCAAACGCTGACACCATTGCATACACTAGCAAGATTTTGCTGAAAGGACCCAAATATAGCTGTCTCTTGTTAGACTATGCCTGGGCCTAGCAAACACAGAAGTGGATGCTCACAGTCAGCTATTGGATGATTCACAGGGCTCCCAATGGAGGAGCTAGAGAAAGTACCCAAGGAGCTAAAGGGATCTGCAACCTTATAGTTGGAACAACATGATGAACTAACCAGTACCCCGGAGCTCTTGTCTCTAGCTGCATATGTATAGAAAGATGGCTTAGTCGGCCATCACTGGAAAGAGAGGCCCATTGGACTTGCAAACTTTATATGCCCCAATATAGGGGAATGCCAGGGCCAAAAGAATGGGAATGGGTGGGTAGGGAAATGGGAGGGGGTATGGGGGACTTTTGGGATAGCATTGGAAATGTAATTGAGGAAAATATGTAATAAAAAATATTAGAAATTAAAAAAAAATTCTGATGAGGTTGAAGAAGACATAAGCTTACAATTAAGCCTATGTAGTTTAGGAATTAAAAATATGTTCCTAAAAGTAAGAAAATGTTTTTAGGTTAATGATGCAAGTTGTAGTAGACAGTTATTTAGATACAGAACTCTAAAGTCACCAGGATAGGACAGATATGAAATACCTTCTCCTATGTTGCCAAATATATATAAAGTAGACATTATGAATATAAATCTTACCAGATATCTTTGATAATAGTTACTATTGTATATAGATTAATATTATAGGTCATAGAGACTTTTATTAGACAAAAATGGGAAAATGTAAATATAATGTTATTGTTCATTGTATAATTGTATTATTCAAATATTGACTTTTTGATCCCACTATCTGGTATTAATCCAGACACAACATTGTAATGCTTATGTTAAGAATCTCCTGTCTCCAGTTTGTATAAACTGTGCTCAGTATTCATTCTCTGCCTTGACAATAAAAGCTGGAAAAAGCAATAACTAGATAATAGACATCTGGGAGGTATGACATCTGGGTATGACATCTGGGAGGAGAAAAATGTTTGTGGGAGAGAGTGAGGTGGGAGAAATTCACCTAGAGGGAAGTGTCTGGAAAGACATAATGGAAAAACACCTGAAGCCCATAGAGCCAGACCAATAATAAAATACAAGTATCACTGGAATATTGCCTGGACTATAGCCAGATTAGCTTAGAGAATTAGAATAAATTTATAATGCTAGTTCCTGTGTTTTGTTGCTACTTTTTTCCTTTTGTTGAAAATAACTTTTCTCATATAATATATCCTGATTACAGTTTCCATTTACTCTACACCTTTAAGTTGCTCCAATTTGCTCCCTACCTCCTCCCTCCTCCAGATTCATATTTGTCTTTCATTAGATTAAAATAAATTAGGCTTCTAACTGATAACAAAAACCATGACCATATAAAATATAAGATAAAATATAAAGAATCACACAAGTCTGGACAAGGCAACCCAACAGAAGGAAATGATAACCCTCCCCCAACAGGCAGAGGCAGGCAGGAGTGGGTGGGTGGGTGGAGGAGCACCCTCATAGAGGTAGCAGGAGGGAGGAGGAGAAGGGGGGCTTGTGGAGAGGAAATTGAGAAGGGGGATAACATTTGAAATCTAAATAAATAAAATAACCAATAAAAAATGAAAAAGAATTCTAACCTGAAATATTTATTATATATGCAGGGTACCAGGCTGTGTTGCTGATTCAGTCTCTGAGTTCATATGAGCCATTTTCAGAAGGTTTTATTTTCCTAGTATTCTATATACATTCCTGTTCTTATACTCTTTCTCTGTGAGGTTCCTTGCCTTCTAAGGAAGGAATTTGATGAGATCACCCCATTTAGAGCTCTGTTAAAATCATGGAGGAGTCTTTCTCTATGAAATATCTGGCTATGATTCTCTGCACCTGTTCCCATCTGCTCTTGGGGGAAGCCTTTCTGATGATGACTGAATAAGGCTTTAACCTATGACTATATCAGAATATCACTAGAATCATTTTAGAAATAAGATTCTTTTTGACTAGTCATATTTGAATTTATCCAATGTGTCTGCACTATCTTCTCCTTAGTTCTAGGTCTCCACACAATATCAGACATGGGTTGCATCTTGTAGAATATGCTTTAAGTCAAATCACACAATGGTTTGTTACTCCCACAAATTCTCTGCCACCATTGACCATTCATATATTGCAGGCATGACAGATTGTAGGTAAAAGGTTTTATGGTTGGGTTGATATTTACATTTCTTTTGGTAGTATGCAGAGTACCTCCCTGCACCAAAGACACTAGAATATGGAAAAAAATGTTCCTTGTTGGCATCAGTTCAACTTCTCCATATTCAATGAGTTATTTAGGTGTTATCCTCAGGAATGGAACCCTACCATCAGTTTGTGGAAAGCACCCTATTGTTTTACTAACAGCCTTGGTTGTTTATGGATTTCCATGGGACTCCATTAGCCAGCAACTCAACTGAATGCAAACTAGTCAACATACTAGAAGCCTCATTTGTTGTAAAGAGAATGGCACTAGATTTTCATCACAACTCTTAAATGCCTCTCAATTCTGTCTCTCTGTATCTCTGTTTCTGTCTGTCTACTTCTAATTCTGTGTATTAATTTTCATTCAATTCTAGAAAATGTTTTTTTTATTTCTATTATGACCCATTTTTTTTTGTAGATTTGTTCTATTTTTGTGAGTTTGTAAGCTTTCTATCATTGCTGCTGTTGTTGAATTTCAGGTTTATTCCTTGATAGTGTGATAGGATACAGGGTGCTATATAACTTTTCCTATATCTGTTAAGACATGCTTTGTTTCCAAGTATGTGGCCAATTCTAGAGAAATGTTCATGAGGTACAGAGAAAAGGATACATTATTTTGTGTTTGGGTGAAATGTTCTGTAAATATCTGTTATAACATGTTAGGTCCAATAACTGTCTGTTGAGTTTTGCTTGGATGAACTGTAAGGAATAAGTAACAGTAGGGTACTACAGTCACCTATTAGTAGTGTGTGAAGGTCAATATATGATTAAAGCTGTAGTAATGTAACTTTCACAAAAGTGTTTGCCCTCATGTTTGTGGGCTAGATATTAAGAATCCAAATGTTTGTAGTGTCTTTCTCCATTTTTATTAGGATTTTTGAAATCTATTTTCATTTCATGTTAAAATGGCTGTATCATATTGCTTCTTTAGATCCATTTTCCTGGAATATCTTTTCCAACACTTAACCCTGAGATCTAAAGGAACTATGAACAGAGAGCTAAGAAAGAGTATAGCAGGTATTCTGTTGCCGAGATGGGGATCTGAACAGAAAAGAAGTTACAAGTTTTAAAATAAATTTTAGATTTTACTGTTTTTTTTAATCATATCAAATGAATGTATAAACTCTGAGTAATATTTTAATACAACACATCAATTCTTATCCCTTTGGAACAAATACTTGACTTCCATTTCATTTAGAGCCACACTAATTTCTGAAGGCCCTCTATAAGTAAATTATTTAAGACTTGTTCTTACCACCTTTGTTAAGTCTATAATTTCTTATAAACAAGTTATAGTATGAATAATTTCAACATACATATATTTCTATAAATTTGGTGATATATTTCCACTAGGAGAAAAAACAGAAAGAAGGATAATTGGAAGTAAGGAAGTAAGGAATAAATTCTATGAGCTATGGCTTTAGATTCAGTATTACAGAGACTGAAGGAATGACCATCCAGAGACTGCCCCACCTAAGGATCCATCACATAGACAACCACCAAACCCAGACGCTACTGTGGATGCCAACAAGAGGAGCCTGATATCCCTGTCTCCTGAGAGGCTCTGCCAGTCCCTGACAAATACAGAAGTGGATACTCACAGCCATGCCGCAGAGCACAGGGTACCCAATGAAGAAGCTAGAGAAAGTACCCAAGGAGCTGAAGGGGTTTTCAGCCCCATAGGAGGAACAAAAATATGAACGAACCAGTATCTCCAGAGCTCCCTGGGACTAAACCATCAATCAAAGAAACACACATGGTGGGACTCATGGTTCTAGTAAAGGATGACCTAGTCAGTCATCAATGAAAGGAAAGGCCCTTGGTCCTGTGAAGGTTCTATGCCCCCATATAGGGGACTGCCAGGGCCAGGAAGCAGGAGTGGGTGGGGTGGGGAGCAGGAGGGGGGATGGTATAGGGAGTTTTCAGAGGGAAAACTAGGAAAGGGAAAAACATTTGAAATGTAAATGAAGAAAATATCTAATAAAAATAAATAAAATATAATAAAACTAGAATACTAAAAAAAGAAACAAACAAACAAAAACACAGACAAGTCATAAAAAATCACCCATATACTGAATGGACTCAGGAAATTTAATTGGCACTAGCTTAAATGCTTCCTGTCCAAGTTGCAATTTTACCTGTGTTTGAAGTCAGGCTGTTTAATTTTGTCCTCGTGAAGGGACCATTGATCAATCTGTAGGGAGTTATTCCTACTGTCAGGGACAAGAAACAACACAAATATAATGAAACAAGAAAACAAAACAGAAACCAAAGTTCTGGGCAGCATTGTGCTAGCTCATACTGCAGCAGTGAGTGCTGCTCTCAGCCCTTCTTGAAATTCAGATTTTACATCAGAAGCTCCCTCTCAGGCTCCTAAACTTAGAGCTCAGCCAGACCTTGCTGGCACAGGACTGCAGGGCCAGGGGGCTGTAAGATCAACCGAGATCCCTTGGGAACTTGAGCTGAGGATGCACATGGCTCTCCCGGAAGCTAAGTGGCTGTAGAGTCTGTTTGTTCCACTCTGGCATAATGTGCCAGCAGAAGTCCCTCGTCTCTGTTTTCTCTCTCTTCCTGAGAGGGTATAAGCAACATATTACTGTAGTCCAGCTTGTAAAATAGTTAAGACAATTTTATGTCCCCTTTCATGTGCTCCGTATACAGCATATGTAGTCGCAGAACTGTTGACCTGAATATTTTGTTCCGTTAGCTAGATTAGTTCCATCCTTTCACTAAGAGGCACTACCTCTTCAGTTAGAGTGTAAGTTTTTATTTAAAGAAAAATATATCTTACCTTTTCCTAGGACCCAGTCACTTATGTTTGAATTTTCTGCTGTGGTGGCTTCTGCAATTCTAACAACTTTGAACATTACTTAGTGTGTTTCTCAGTCATTTAAAAATCCTCTATTGAAAATTCTCTGTTTAGATCTGTACTTTTTTTTTTAATTTACTTATATGGGTTTTTTTAATTAGATATTTTCTTTATTTACATTTCAAATGCTATCCCCAAAGTCCCCTATACACTCCCCCAGCCCTGCTCTTCAACCCACCCACTCCTGCTTCCTGGCCCTGGCATTCTCCTGTACTGGGGCATATGATCTTCGTAAGACCAAGGGCCTCTCCTTTCATTGACGGCAAACTAGGCCATCTTCTGCTAAATATGCAACTAGAGACGCAGCTCTGGGGGGGGGGGGTACTGGTTAGTTCATATTGTTGTTCCTCCTATAGGGTTGCAGACCCCTTCAGCTCCTTGGGTACTTTCTCTAGCTCCTTCATTAGGGGCCCTATGTTCCATCTAATAGCTGACTGTGAGCATCCACTTCTGTATTTGCCAGGCACTGGCATAGCCTCACAAGAGAGCTCTATATCAGGCTCCTGTCAGCAAAATCTTTCTGGCATATGCAATTGTGTTTGGGTTTGGTGGTTGTATATGGAATGGACCCCTGGGTGGGGCAGTCTCTGGATAGTCCTTTCTTCCATCTCAGCTCTGAACTTTGTCTCTGATACTCCTTCCATGGGTATTTTGTTCCCCATTCTAAGAAGGAACCAAGTATCCACACTTTAGACTTCCTTCTTCTTGAGTTTCATGTGTTTTGCAAATTGTATCTTGGATATTCTAAGTTTCTGGGCTAATATCTGCTTATCAGTGAGTCTATATCATGTGTGTTCTTTTGTAATTGGGTTATTTCACTCAGGATGATACCTTCCAGATCCATCCATTTGCCTAAAATTTCATAAATTCATTGTTTTTATTTATTTATTTTTATTTTATTTTAATTAGGTATTTTCTTCATTTACATTTCCAATGCTATCCCAAAAGTCCCCCATACCCCCCCCCCCGACTCTCCTACTCACCCACTCACACTTCTTGGCCCTGGAGTTCCCCTGTACTGAGGCACATAAAGCTCACAGTCAGCTATTGGATGGATCATAGAGCCCCCAGTGGAGGAACTAGACAATGTACCCAAGGAGCTAAAGGGGTCTGCAACCCTATAGGTGGAACAACAATATGAACTAACCAGTAACCCCCAGAGCTCCTGTCTCTAGCTGCATATGTATCAGAAGATGGCCTAGCTGGCCATCATTGGGAAGAGGCCCATTGGTCTTGCAAAATTCATTGTTTTTAATTGCTTGGAGTAATTGGAGTAATTTAGTACTCCATTGTGCAAATGTACCACATTTTCTGTATCTGTTCCCCTGTTGAGGGACATCTGGGTTCTTTCCAGCTTCTGGCTATTATACATAAGGTTGCTATGAACATAGTGGAGCATGTGTCCTTATTACAAGTTGGAACATCTTTTGGTTATATGCCCAGGAGAGGTATTGCTAGATCTTCCAGTAGTACTATGTCCAATTTTCATAGGAACTGCCAGACTGATTTCCACAGTGGTTTTACCAGCTTGCAATCCCACCAAAAATGGAGGAGTGTTCCTCTTTCTCCACATCCTCACCAGCATCTGCTGTCACCTGAATTTTTGATCTTAGCTATTCTGACTGGTATGAGGTGGAATCTCAGGATTGTTTGATTTGCATTTCCCTGAGGATGCTTAACATTATTTCAGGTGCTTCTCAGCCATTCAGTATAAGGCCACCAACAGATTGGGAAAGGATCTTTACCAATCCTAAATCAGATAGGGGACTAATACCCAATTTATATAAAGAACTCAAGAAGATGGACTCCAGAAAATCAAATAACCTTATTAAAAATGGGGTACAGAGCTTATTTGGGTTGTTGATGTCTAATTTCTTGTGTTCTTTATGTATTTTGGATATTAGCCTTCTGTAGGTTTAGTGAAGATTTTCCTCAATCTGTTTTCTGTCGCTTTGCCCTATGGACAGTGTCCTTTGCCTTACAAAATTTTCAGTTTTATGGGGTTCCATTTATCAATTTTGATCTTGAAGCTTGAACTATTGCTGTTCGGTTCAGGAAATTATTTGCTGAACCAAGGTAATCCAAGCTATTTCCCTCTTCTATTTGATTTAGTGTGTGCATTTTTTGTTTGTTTGTTTGTGTGTTTTTATGTTTGTTTTGTTTTATTGAGTCTTTCATCCTCTTGGACTTGAGTTTTGTGTAGGTTGATAAACATGGATCTATTTACATTCTTCTACATACAGACATTCAACTACACTATCAAAATTTGTTGAAGAGGCTTTCTTTCTCCATTGTATATTTTCAGCTTTTTGTCAAAATCAAGTGTCCATAGCTAGATGAGTATATTTCTGGGTCTTCAATTTGATTCCATTCAGCAACCTGTCTGTGTGTCTACTGATACTATCCAATTTTTACTACTATTACTCTGCAGTACAGATTGAGATCAGGTATCGTGATACCTCAAGAAGTTCTTTTAGTGTTCAGGGGTGTCTTAGCTATTCTGAGTTTTTTGTTCTTCTATAGGAAGCTGAGAATTACTCTTCCAATATCTATAAATATTATTTTGAAATTTTAAAGGGAATTGTACTGAGTCTGTAGATTGTTTTTGGTAAGATGGACATTTTTACTATGTTAATCCTACTGGTCCATGATCATGAAAGTTCCTTCTGTCTTTAGATGTCATCTTCCATTTCTTTTTGCAGAGGCTTGAAATTCTTGCCATATAGGTATTTCACTTTCTGAGTTATTTATAGCAATACATTTTATATTATTTGTTGCTGTTATAAATTGTGCTGTTTCCCCAATTTCCTTCTTATCCCATTTATTATTAGTATAAAGTGTGACTATTGATTTGAGTTAATTTTGAATTCAGCCACTTTTCTAAAGCTTTTTATCATCTATAGGAGTTCTTTGGTAGAGTTTTGGGGTCACTTAAGAATACTATCAAATCAACCACAAACAGCACTAGTTTGGAGTACTTTCTTTCTAAATTGTATATCCTTTCTCTCCTTTGGTTGTCTTATTGCTCTAGTTAGAATTTCAAGTACTATACTGAATAAGTAGGGAGAGCAATTTTTTTCTTACCAAAAGCCTGGCTTATTCGGGGCTTTCTATGAGACTCCACTGGCCAATAACTTAATGAAATGAAACCTAGACCCACCACTGGAAGCCTTGCCTGGCTATAAAAGATAGACAGTTGAGACTTCATTGTGTATTCCCCATAATTAGGAGTCCTCATTAGAAGCATCTTCATAGATCCTTGATAGTTTCCATTACACCAGGTTTCCACCCCACCTTCCAAATACTCTTTCAATTCAAGCCATCTGTCTCATTATACTCTCTTCCTCCACACTGTCTCCCCCATCTTGATTCTCCCACACCATTTCCACCCATCAAGTCTATTCTCTTTCCCTCTCCCAGGGTTATCTCTGAATTGCTCCTATACCCTTTCTCTTTGCCTAACCACTATGAGGCTATGGATTATGACTTGGTTATCATTTACTTAATGGTTTATATTCATGTATATAGGAATATATGTTATATTTGTCTTTCTAAATCTGTGTGATCTCATTTAGAATGCTTTCTTTTCTATTTCCATCCATTTGCCTACAGATTTTATGATGTCATTTTTTACACATTTGAGTAATACACCATTAGGTAAATCAACCATAATTTTTTATCCATTCTTCTGTTGAGGGACATTTTGGTTATGTCCAATTTCTAGCTATTATGAATAAAGACACAACATGGCTGAGCAAGTGTCCTTGTGGTAAGATGAACTGTTCTTTGTGTATATGACCAACAGTGGTATAGATATGTCTTGAATAAAGACAAAATGAACATGGCTGAGCAAGTGTCCTTGTGGTAAGATGAACTGTTCTTTGTATGTATGACCAACAGTGGTATAGATATGTCTTGAGGTACATCAGTTCCCAAATTTCTGAGCAATCACCATAGAGATTTACACAGTGGCTCTAGCAATTGGCACTCCCACCAACATCACATCATTACAAGCACTAGATGCCACTTGTTTTATTAGTCTTTGTCAATTTGACAGGTGTAAGATGTAATATTAAAGTAGTTTTGTTTCTCTGAAACCTAAGTATGTTAAATGGTTCTTCAAGTGTTCCTCAGCCATTTGAGCTTCCTGTGTTGAGAATTCTCTGTTTATATTTGCTTTACATTTTTAATTAGATTAAGGTTTTTTTGTTATCTAATTTTGTGAGTTTTTAAATTACATTTTAGATATTAATCCTCGATAGGATGTGGAATTAATAAAAATCCTTAATCATTCTGAGGTTGTCACTTTGTCTAGTTATGGAATAATTTAAGTTTTATGATGTCCCATTTATTAATTGTTGATCTTGGGTTGATATATATTATAGATGTTCTGTTCAGAAACTTATCTCCTGTACCAATGCGTTCAAAGATATTCTCTACTTTATCTTCTATCAGGCTCAGTGTATCTGGTTTTACATTAAAGTCTTTGATCCACTTGGACTTGAAGTTTGTGAAGAGTGATTAAAATACTCATCCTTCTACACACAGACATCCAATTTGTTCAGCACCACTTGTTTTGTTGTTGTTGTTGTTGTTGTTGTTGTTTCAGTATGTATTTTTGTCTTCTTTATTTAAAAAAATTAGGTTTCCATATGTGTGTAGATTTACATCTAGGCCTTCAATTCAATTCTGTTGAGCAATGGCTTTTACTAGTATAGTTTAAAGTCCAACTCAAAATTGCTAATGGAGGAATATCTAGCAGTTCTTATATTGTTCAGAATTCTTTTAGCTACCATAGGTTTTTATTTATTTATTTTTATGCCATTAAGAATTGTTTCTAAAGAATTATGCTTGAACTTTGAGGGCAATTGCATTGAAAATGTAGATTGCTTTTAGTTGAATGACTATTTTAGAGATTTTTTTTATTTTAAATAAAATTTAGGGTAAGATTTGTAGGCAAGTGTTTAAACAAATAAACAGAAAGATCCCAATTTCAAAGCAATAAGAAAGCAACTGAATGAATGTACAAGGCAACTGTTTAACAATGCATCCAGCATACACCCCTCTATATTGTATTCCTAATGACATAATGTGTATGATTAAAAGACACAGATGGCAATCTGATACTCACTACATACAACTGGCCAAGGGCCATGTATTAGTTACAGGAATAAAAACAATCATTTTGTGACATGAAAATGCATCAAACAAGTGAAAACCAGAGGTATTGCTACAGTACTTACATTATTCTCATGGGTGCATTTTGGAAGCTTAGTAATAAAAATATTATAGGAAGAACTAAAATAATGACAGGAAATCAATAATTCATTCTCCATGTTAGTTTAAAGTTGTTATAAAACAAATAATTAAGTTAAAGGAAAGCCTACATAAACTTCTCTGTCATCCAATGGGGAAGACCATAATCTTCAATTTCTAAAGAAACAGCAGATCAAACAAAAATCGGTGATGAACAATCACATCAGATAAGATGTTAACAGAAAAACACAATAAATGCATAAAGATATCCACTAAAAATCAACTGATAAGTGATTATTTTGAAGAAATAGTACAAGATATGACATCAGCCAATATAGGGCAGACACCAGGAATTAATTTTGCCCAAAATGTTATACAAAATTTTACTGTCTTTCTGTAGGTTTCTTTAGTACCAAGGAAACCTTATAAACATGGGGATTAGCCCATTTAAATCTACTGAATATGTAACATATGTGCTTTTGTAAATAAAATGGTAATCAATGTCTCTATATACAAAATAAAATGTGTAGGAACTAGTGTCATAAAAAAAACTTAATAAATAAATAGTGGATCATGTTTAACATCTAGCAATTGACACACTTTTTTTCCAGAGGATTTTAAAGGGGATAGTGTATAGGGACAATTTATGAATATAGTGAAAATAACCAATTATTAGTAGCTACTAAGTTAATATTACACCATCGTGCTCTTTGGCCTAATGGTCCTGAAGTCTTGAATTTGGCTGTGTGATATTTTTAGGATGCTAATACCTGATTTGCAGATAATCTGCTAGTGGGAGTTCTATCTCGCTTTGCTCATTTGCCTCTTGGTGTGGTCCCTCGAGAGGCCATTTACAAATGCGTTACAAAATGGTCTCAGCTTTGGTTCTGGATGTCATAGTGTTAATAGTCATCATTAAAACTCCAAGTTTAATTTACAGTTTTGTGTCTTGACTACCTTGGTAGTAATGCTAAGAGAACTGAGTATTTTGGGATTATTTTGGGTAGTTTTTTTTTTTTTTTTTTGATGTTGACTAATGCACTTCACAAGACCTTGGCATGTATCAAGGGTAGATCTGTGAGGATACTTTGTGTGATTTTGTGTGATTTCAAGAATGGTAGCATGTTTAGGTGCGATGATGTTGGGAATTAGGGGACAGCATCAAATTTGGAGTTTTAAGAGGTTATGATGATAAATCATTATGTGGGCAAATGGAAAGTCAGGGAAAATTGACTGTGGAAACATCTTGAAGACAGATTCTGTGCAAGATAGGTATGGATAGGATTAATTAAACAAAAATATCAGTATACCAAAAGAAAAACTGGAAGAGAAAAACCAGTGAAACCTGATGAGAAGGTATCTGCCAGCACAAAGCAAAGTGAGGACACCTGGTGTCACAAAAAAAAAAAAAAAAAAAAAAAAAAAAAAAAAAACTCCAGAGGAGACAGGAGGGGTCAGGATGATGGAGATAACAAACTGTTTTCATAGGTTAGCTGCTGTAGAGACTCAGTGTACAAAATGGAGACCAGGCAGGCCAGAAAGTCCAGTTCTATAGAACCTGTGCAGTGAGAGAAGCTCCTCTTCAAACTCTGCAGAGAATGGGAAAGTGGTGGGAATCAAAACACAGACTCTTCCTTTCAAAATGATCCCATAAAATATAATTAAATGGAGCTCAAGCTTGACAAATCTAAGACCTAAATAGAACAATTCTATGGGCCAAGGTACTATATGCCTACACTTAAAATACAATATACTTTAATTTCATATCTGTTCATGCATGTATAGACACATATCTAAGAATGTATATAAGTATGTAATTGTATATGCAAACAGACACATTGAGATAAAATGTTGTAGACTGATGTTTTATCATGTTAGTGAGAATTTAATCAGAAGAAAATCAAAGTTTTGCTTGACAACAGCTGCAAGGATCAAAGCAGAAAAAGGTCAAGGTATGGTAATGCTGAGGACTGGCATTTAACTTATGTATTTCCAAAGTTATGGATTCTCCTTGGTGAATTAACAGTATGTACTTTGCACTTGAATTTTTTAATGTGTCCAGTGGACGTTTGATCCAATTAATTAAGCGGTATAATATTAAAATTTCAAACCAGAATGTGGAAGCAGTCGAAAACAATGAAAACACAAATTTTGTAATTTTTTTTCAATCAAGGCATCAAGAGATAAAAATTTAATTACAAACATGTCTTCTTTGGTCTTTGGCTACTTTACCAAGAGAGGTTTCAATGTAATTATTATTACAAGGCAAAGTAGAGATGCTCACAGACTGACTGCAACAACATAGTACATGTATATGAAGGCAAATATTGCTAATTTTCAAAAAGAATATAAATTATTAGGTATTTTTTTAATCTTTAGAGGGCCCTTCCGGTCAGTGCCAGCACCTGGTCACCTTGGGCTCAGAGTCAGCGGACACCCCCAAGGTCCCAAGAGGACTCTCCATGCCATCTTAGGACCACTCATGAGTGGAACACATCATCTGTTCCATTCCAATCCTGCAGGACCAGCATTAGAGAAGCAGAAAACCGGACCTGACCAGGGTGACAAGTCCCTTCCTATTGGCACCAGCACAGGGTCACCTTGGGTACAGAGTTGACAGACACCCCCAAGGTCCTTAGAGGACTCACCATGCGATCTTAGGACCACCAGTGAGTGGAACTTCTATTCCATTCCAATTGCGCCAGACCTGAGACAGCATTAGGGAAGCACCTTGGGCACAGAGTCAGCAGACACTCCCCCACCCCCAAGGTCCCTAGAGGATTCTCCACACAATCTTAGAAAACACAGCCTGACCAGGGTCACAAGTCCCTTCCGGTCAGTGCCAGCACCGGGTCACCTTGGGCACAGAGTCAGCAGATACCCACAAGGTCCCTAGAAGACTCTCCATGCGATCTTAGGACCACTGGTGAGTGGAACACAATTTCTGTTCCATTCCAATCGTGCTGGAACTGAGACATCATTAGGGAAGCAGTAAGCCCGGCCTGACCAGGGTCACAAATCCCTTCAGGTCTGCACCAGCACCTGGTCACCTGGGTGAGAAGTGGGAGGAAACCCCCAAAGTCCCTAGAGGACAGCTTCTGAAGCAGACCCCATTTTGGGCTTGAGATATCCAGGCACCTTCCATGCCAGAGGACAGGTGTCCTCCCCTCCCCAAAGGGCTTTATCAGAACACCTGGGGAAGCCATCTTGGTTTCAGGATCCCTTTGAAACTAGTCTGCACAGGTGAGAGTGTGGACTACAGAAACTAACAGCTTCTGAGACAGGCCCTGTTTCAGGCCTTCATCTTCTGCCAGGAGGGGAGGCAGGTCAGGACGCCATATATCTGTGCACCTTCCCTGCAAGAGGAGAGCTTGCCTACAGAGAGTGCTCAGACCACTGAAACTCAGGAGAGAGCTAGTCTCCCACGTCTGCTGACAGAGGCTAACAGAATTATGAGAGGAACAAGCTCTAAACACAGACTACTATAACAACTAACTCCAGAGATTACAAAAGGTGAAAGGCAAATATAAGAATCTTACTAACAGAAACCAAGACTACTAACCATCATCAGAATGGAGCACTCCCACCTCACCCAGTCCTGGGCACCCCAACATACCCGAAAACCTAGACCCGGATTTAAAAGCATATCTCATGATAATGGTACAGGACATCAAGAAGGACTTTAATAACTCACTTAAAGAAATACAGTAGAACACTGCTAAAGAGTTACAAGTACTTAAGGAAAACAGGAAAACACAACCAAACAGGTAGAAGTCCTTAAAGAAAAACAGGAAAGCACATGCAAACAGGTGATGGAAATGAACAAAACCATAGTAGACCTAAAAAGAGAAGTAGGCACAATAAAGAAAACCCAAAATGAGGCAACGCTGGAAATAGAAACCCTAGGAAAGAAATCTGGAACCATAGATGCCAGCATCAGCAACAGAATACAAGAGATGGAAGAGAGAATGTCAGGTGGAGAAGATTCCATAGAGAACATCAGCACAACAATCAAAGAAAATGCAAAATGCAAAAAGATCCTAACTCAAAACATCCAGGAAATCCAGGACACAATGAGAAGACCAAACCTACAGATAATAGGAGTAGATGAGAATGAAGATTTTTCAACTTAAAGGGCCAGAAAATATCTTCAACAAAATTATAGAAAAACAAAACAAAACAAAACAAACAAACTTACCAAACTTAAAGAAAGAGATGCTCATGAACATACAAGAAGCCTACAGAACTCCAAATAGACTGGGCCAGAAAAGAAAGTCCTCCTGACACATAATAATCAGAACAAAAATACACTAAAGAAAATAGAATATTAAAAGCAGTAAGGGAAAAAGGTCAAGTAACATATAAAGGCAGGCCTATCAGAATTACACCAGACTTTTCACCAGAGACTATGAAAGCCATAATATCCTGGACAGATGTTATACAGACACTAAGAGAACACAAATTCTAGCTCAGGCTATTATACCCAGCCAAACTTTCAATTACCATAGATGGAGAAACCAAAGTATTCCATGACAAAACCAAATTCACACATTATCTTTCCACGAATCCAGCCCTTCAAAGGATAATACCAGAAAAAAGTCAATACAAGAATGGAAAGAATGCCATAGAAAAAGTAAGAAAGTAATCCTTCAACAAACCTCAAAGAAGACAACCACAATAACAGAATGCCAACTCTAACAAGAAAAATATTAGGATGCAACAATTACTTCTCCTGAATATCTCTTAATATCAATGGACTCAATTCCCCAATAAAAAGACATAGACTAACAGACTGGCTACACATACAGGACCCAACATTTTGGTGCTTACAGGAAACCCATCTCAGGGAAAAAGATAGACATTACATCTGAATGAAAGGCTGGAAAACAATTTTCCAAGAAAATGGTCTGAAGAAACAAGCTGGAGTAGGCATTCTAATATCGAATAAAATTGACTTCCAACTGAAAGTTATCAAAAATGATAAGGAGGGACACTTCATACTCTTCAAAGGTAAAATCCTCTAAGAGGAACTCTCAATTATGAATATCTATGCTCCAATGCAAGGGCAGCCTCATTCATTAAAGAAACTTTAGTAAAGCTCAAAGCATACATTGCACCTCACACAATAATAGTGGGAGACTTCAACACACCACTTTCACGGATGGACAGATCATGGAAACAGAAACTAAACAGGGACACATGAAACTAACAGAAGTTATGAACAAATGGATTTAACAGATATCTACAGAACATTTTATCCTAAAACAAAAGGATATACCTTCTTCTCAGTACTTCATGGTACCTTCTACAAAATTGATCATATAATTGGTCACAAAAAAGGCCTTAACAGATCCAAAAATTTTGAAATTGTCCCATGCAACCTATCAGATAACCATGAACTAAGGCTGATCTTCAAGAACAATATAAATAATAGAAAGCCAACATTCACATGGAAACTGAACAACACACTTCTCAATGATACCTTGGTCAAGGAAGGAATAAAGAAATAAAAGACTTTTTAGAGTTTAATGAAAATGAAGCCACAACATACTCAAACGTATGGGACACAATGAAAGCATTTCTAAGAGGAAAATTAATAGCTCTTAGTGCCTCCAAAAAGAAACTAGAGAGAGCACACACTAGCAGCTTGACAACACACCTAAAAGCTCTAGAACAAAAGGAATCAAATTCACCTAAGAGGAGTAGCCTGCAGGACATAAACTCAGGAGTGAAATCAACTAAGTGGAAACAAGAACTATTCAAAGAATCAACCAAAGGAGGAGCTTGTTCTTTGAGAAAATCAACAAGATAGATAAACCCTTAGCCAGAATAACTAGAGGGTACAGGGTCACATCTAGGGAGATGATCATGTGGTTTTTGTCTTTGAGTTGTTTATATAGTGGATTACATTGATGGATTTCCATATTTTAAACCATCCCTGCATCCTTGGAATGAAACCTACTTGGTCAAGATGGATGATTGTTTGATGTGTTCTTGGATTCGGTCCTAATTAACAAAATCAGAAATGAAAAGGGAGACATAACAACAGATCCTGAAGAAATCCAAAACACCATCAGATCCTCTACTAAAGGCTAGACTCAACAAAACTGGAACCCTGGATGAAATGGACAGATTTCTAGACAGATACCATGTACCAAAGTTAAATCAGGATCAGGTTAATGATCTAAACAGTACTATATCCCCTAAAAAATAGAAGCAGTCATTAATAGTCTCCCACCAAAAAAAGCTCAGGACCAGATGGGTTTAGTGCAGAGTTCTATCAGACCTTCAAAGAAGATCTAATTCCAGTTCTTCACAAACTATTCTACAAAATAGAAGCAGAAGGTACTCTACCCAATTCATTCTATGAAGCCACAACTACTCTGATACCTGAAACCACAGAAAGATCCAACAAATATAGAGAACTTCAGACCAATTTCCCTCATGAATATCGATGCAAAAGTCATCAATAAAATTCTCGCTAACCTAATCCAAGAACACATCAAAACAATCATCCATCTTGACCAAGTAGGTTTCATTCCAGGGATGCAGGGATGGTTTAATATATGGAAATCCATCAATGTAATCCACTATATAAACAACTCAAAGACAAAAACCACATGATCATCTCCCTAGATGCAGAGAAAGCATTTGACAAAATCCAACACCCATTCATGATAAAAGACTTGGAAAGATCAGGAATTCAAGGCCCATACCTAAACATGATAAAAGCAATCTACAGCAAACCAGTAGCCAACATCAAAGTAAGTGGTGAGAATCTGGAAGCATTCCCAATAAAATCAGGGACTGGACAAGGCTGCTCACAGTCTCCCTTCCTATTCAACATAGTATTCGAATTCCTAGCCAGAGCAATTTGACAACAAAAGGAGATCAAGGGGATACAAATTGGAAAGGAAGAAGTCAAAATATCACTATTTGCAGACGATATGTTAGTGTATATAAGTGACCTTAAAAATTTCACCAGAGAACTCCTAAACCTGATAAACAGCTTCAGTGAAGTATCTGGATATAAAATTAACTCAAACAAGTCAATGGCCTTTCTCTACATAAGGATAAATAGGCTGAGAAAGAAATTAGGGAAACAACACCCTTCTCAATATTCACAAATAATATAAAATAGCTTGGTGTGACTCTAACTAAGGAAGTGAAAGATCTGTATAAGAACTTCAAGTCTCTGAAGAAAGAAATTATAGAAGATCTCAGAAGATGGAAAGATCTTCCATGCTCATGGATTTACAGGATCAATATATAAAAAATGGCTGTTTTGCCAAAAACAATCTACAGATTCAATGCAATCCCCATCAAAATTCCAACTCAATTCTTCAACTAATTAGAAAGAGCAATCTGCAAATTCATCTGAAATAACAAAAAACCTAGGATAACAAAAAATGTTTTCAGGGATAAACAAACCTCAGGTGGAATCACCATGCCTGACCAAAAGCTGTACTATTGAGCAATTGTGATAGATACTGCATGGTACTGGTATAGCGACAGACTAGTAGACCAATGGAATAGAATTGAAGACCCAGAAATGATCCCACACACCTATGGTCACTTGATCTTTGACAATGGAGCTAAAACCATCCAGTGGGAAAAAAAGACAGCATTTTCAATAAATGGTACTGGCACAACTTGTGATTTACATGTAGAAGAATGCGAATTGACCCATTCCTATCTCCTTGTACTAAGGTCAAATCTAAGTGGATCAAGGAACTCCACATAAAAACAGAGACACTGAAACTTAAAGAGGAGAAAGTGGGGAAAAGCCTTGAAGATATGGGCACATGGGGAAAATTCCTGAATTGAACAGCAATGGCTTGTACTGTAAGATTGAGAATTGATAAATGGGACCTCATAAAATTGCAAAGCTTCTGTAAGGCAAAAGATACAGTCACTAAGACAAAAAGGCCACCAACAGATTTGGAAAGAAACTTTACCTATCCTAAATCAGATAGGGGACTAATATCCAATATATATATAAAGAACTCAACAAGGTTGACTCCAGAAATCAAATATCCCCATCAAAAAAATGGGGCTCAGAGTTAAACAAAGAATTCTCACCTGAGGAATAACAAATGGCTGAGAAGCACCTGAAAAAAATATTAAGCATCCTTAATCATCAGGGAAATGAAAATCAAAACAACCCTGAGATTCCACCTCACACCAGTCAGAATGGCTAAGTCAAAAATTCAGGTGACAGCAAATGCTGTCGAGGATGTAGAGAAAGAGGAACACTCCTCCATTGTTGGTGGGATTGCAAGCTTGTACAACCACTCTGGAAATCAGTCTGGCAGTTCCTCAAAAATTTGGACATAGTACTACAGGAGGATCCTGCAATACCTCTCCTGGGTATATATCCAGAAGATGTTCCAACTGGTAATAAGGACACATGCTACACTATGTTCATAGCAGCCTTATTTATATTAGCCAGAAGCTGGAAAGAACCCAGATGTCCCTCAACAGAGGAATGGATACAGAAAATGTGGTACATTTACACAATGGAGTACTACTCAGCTATTAAAAAGAATGAATTTATGAAATTCCTAGGCAAATGGATGGACCTGGAGGGCATCATCTTGAGTGAGGTAACAAAATCAGAAAAAAACTCACATATTATGTACTCACTGATAAGTGGATATTAGCCCATAAACTTAGAATACCCAAGATATAGGATACAATTTGTGAAGCACATGAGACTCAGGAGGAAGGAAGACCAGGGTGTGGATGCTTTGCCCCTTCTTAGAATTTTGAGCTGAACGCCCAAGGAGGGCGTTTCAGAGATGAAGTTTGGAGCTGAGACGAAGGGGTGGACCATCTAGATACTGCCATATCTGGGGATTCGTCCTGTAATCAGCCTCCAAATGCTGACACCATTGCATACACTAGCGGGATTTTGTTGAAAGTACCCTGATATAGCTGTCTCATGTTAGACTATGCCAGGGCCTGACAAACACTAAAATGGATGCTCACAGTTAGTTATTGGATGGATCACAGGTCCCCCAATGGAGGAGCTAGAGAGAGTATCAAAGGGGCTGAGGGGATCTGCACCCTATGGTGGAACAACAATATGAACTAACCAGTGTGCCCACCCCCTCCCCCCGAGTTGGCGTCTCTAGCTGCATATGTATCAGAGGATGGCCTGGTTGGCCGTCAGTGGAAAGAGAGGCTCATTGGTCATGCAGACTTTATATGCCTCAGTGCAGGGGAACGCCAGGGCTGGGAAGTGGGATTTGGTGGTGGTGGGGGATGGGGGGAGGAGGGTATGGGGGACTTTTGGGATAGTACTGGAGATGTGAATGAAGAAAGTACCTAATTTAAAAAAAAAACCTTTAGAGGTACAATTTATGGTCATTTGTTAGACTGCATACTTAATATTCAATAAACTGTTTTGCACTATAAGCTAAATTTATATAATGAGCATACTCACATTATATTAATCAAAAAATCACAATTTATCGAAGTTGTTAGATAACCACCAGTGAGTTTTGAGGAAAAATAAATTTCTTTAGACATAATTTAGGCAATGCCTTTTACCTCTTGATTCCTGACCTTTGACAAGTATGTACTAACTGTGGTTAATGGAACAGGAAGTCAGCAAAAATATTGGCTTCATAGGAGTGAACAGTGTTTGTCATAATATAACCTGACCACCCATCAAAAGCCACTAAACACAAATTTTAATTGCTGCATGACACTCACTGCAGGCTGATCACTTTCTGGACACCTGTTATTAGCAGCCACCACATCTCTAAAGGCTTTCCTCACTTGGAACGCAAAAATGTGATGACTTCAAGGCTGCATGGTTGGGCTTAGTAACTGGAACTCAGAGCTAACACTACAGAGTGGCACAAAGTCGAATTTCTGCAATCATTCTGTGATTCTAATTATTGGCTAGCAACAGTGTACCTGTTACCTTGCAAGTTCCTATGAATTAACAGTTAATGATAAAAACAGTCTAATGTCTGGAAGACCCCCCCCCCATTATAGCAATAAACAAACATAGTTAAAGATGGATGTGTACCCCATGGTGTGTGAAGTGAATGTGTGGTGACATTTTTTTTATTACGTATTTTCCTCAATTACATTTCCAATCCTATCCCATAAGTCCCCCATACCCTCACCCCCACTCCCCTACCCACTCATTCCCATTTTTTGGCCCTGGCGGTCCCCTGTACTGGGGCATATAAAGTATGGGCCTCTCTTTCCAGTGATGGCCGACTAGGCCATGGGCATTTTTTCTAATAGGAAGGTTAAGTCCAAATATGTTTGAAGAAGCTGTCAGTGAGAAGAATGGATTTATGTTGATTCTACAGTTGTTCCATGTTTCTTCAGGTTAAGTCTCACAAACCATTGTTCTAAAAATCAATTCCCTGCTGCAGATATCAGTACTGTTCATCTTTCTGTTACTGAACAAATAACTAAATAACTTATGGAAGACAGATGTGGTTATGGTTCAGAGATTCAGAAGTCTTAGCCCCAAATCAGGTAGGTGTCCCTGGGGACAATGAGTGCCCAGTGAGAAGCCAGGGCACTCACCTCATGGCTAGGAAAAAAAGAGGAGAAGAAGAGAAAATTGTTAGGTCCCACTGTGCCCTTTCAAGGGTAATGTTGCCATAAACTGAATGCTCCACTTTTTACAGGTTTCACTACCCCCCAACCACATGATCCTGGGGATGTAGCTTTTAGTATGGGGGCTTTCAAAAGACACTTTGAGTTCAAACCATAAAAAATTTACCCTCAGTAGGGAAAAGATGTGCATATTACTAAAAAGCCATTTTACCATATGTCCTTATGGTACTCAGGAAATACTGATAGTGTTTAAACTGTTATGAAAATAGGAGCAGAAAAAAATTTTGTGAGGTATTCATCCATGTCAGGTCATGAACTGTGAATGAAAATGTCAGTATGCCTTATGTCATTTTTCCAGTAAGAAGATTGTCCAAGCTGTATTGTAGTAGACACTTCACAGCAAACATCTCCAGTGTAATATTCTAGTTAGGATTAATGTTGATTGGTTTTATCTTCAAGTAGGTCATTTTCTGTCTCATTTCATCTGGCTATAGTCACCATCTAAACCTGGATATGTCACCAGGGTTTATAAAATATGGTTTAAAGAATCATGTTCTCCATTATATGTTCTTTACTGGATACATTAGCATGGGACTCTCTATGTTTATGAGAAACCACATACATACAGTAAATCTAGTATAACTATCACTGCATTGAATAAATCAGTGTATGTCACCAGTCAGTGCTTCTCCCATGGAAACTACTTCATTCATTTCATGTTGATTGATGTCTTCTGAAGGTAATAGTACCTGCTAGGGATAAACTGAAAAACAAATGGTTTTAACTATAAAGAATTATTATTTTGTTGTTGTCATCAGTTTTATATATGTATAAACTCTCAAGTCACAAGACGCCACACAAAACTTCAAAGCCAACTGATAAACAAGCTGCCCACCTAAATTAGACAAGTTGTCCCAATCATTCTATTCTTTTATAACTATCTGTGGCGATATAAAGCCACATGGATAAGGTTCATCCTCCTCTCTGTCTTTTCTTGTCCTCTTCCTCCTTCTCCCCCAAACTTCTCAGCTCCACCTTCCCTTCCACTGCCCAATCACTGTCTCTAGCCTTTATTTTACAAGTTAAGATAGCTCACAAGAAGTCACCTGAGAATGTGATTTACTCCTTGTCCAGCAAACCCTCATGGGAGAGTGGAATTAGCATCAAAATACAAACAACACCAGAGCTATTCCACAACATGCCTGTACCTAGTAGGAACTGCAGGTTATGACATATCCTCAATAGCAGTTCTTCATAGTAAGTGTCACAAAATAAAATTATCTTCTTGAGTGTTCTTTAAGAATGATAAGCCTCAACAAAACCATATATAAAATAGCTAAATAATAAGGAAAATGTAAATGTTGTGACCAAATAAAAACCAAAATCAAACTAAAAGTGAAAAATGAAAAGCTATAATTATAATATATGCAATATAATTTTATATTGTCTTTCAAATATTTTTTCATAAAAAAAACTTTGGGTAGGAAATTAAATTTGGATTAAACTTGAAATTTTTAATTATTTGAACACTTTATGAAACTGTTTTTCTGAGTTCTTGAGTGACATCTGAATAAAAACTGAATTAAATTTGAGCAGAGAATGTTCTGTCAGTTTCAGGCATTATGCACTATGAGCTAGTTTCCCTCCCAGTGTCAACAGTCACAGGAATGATTAATTGATGTTAATTGATGTATTAAATTTAGAACCCTCAAGGAAGAAAGTAGTCAACCATAACAAAACATTTGCTTCAAGAAACCACCGAATCAGATCAAGTCAAATACAATGACTGGCAGGTTTTTCCAATAAGATCTCTATAAACTCAGAGAGTAGATGGAGGAATGCAGAATGAGAAGACAGAGATGGCTTGGAAAACTGCCTGGAACCATGCCAGTAAAACCAACACAATGGAAAATGGTTAATATTATTCAGTGTGTCCACCTTTGAAATTGCCATTTTTCCACACTTCAGGAGCATTTGTAAGGCAAGGCCTGTTCTATTTCTCTCCCTGCTTTTTCCCTTAGACTTTCTTAATGTTAAGTGTACCATCTACAGCTAAATATGAATCCCAAAAGGCTGAAGCTGACATATTTCCATCAGACTAATTCCCTGGGGTTGTACCCAAATCACCAAAAGAGTCTGCTCTAGCTCTTTTCTATTCTAGTGTATGGCTTTCCTCTCTTTATTTATTAAGTAATTGTTAAGGATTATTTTAGCTTATAACCATTTTAGATTAAATTTCTGTGAACAAGCATGCACAGGTTTTGGGTTAGTGTAAGCACTAAGCTATGTATAATATGCCTAAGGACACAAAAATTCTGAGTTATAGGATAGATAATAATTGCACAGATAGCTTGCTAAAGAAACAAATTATATTCTTGAATACTAGCCATTTAACATTCATACGAGTGATGTGCCCATGATCTTGCTTGCCTGGACCTTTCCCAGCATGTGATGTTGCTCTGTGTAATTTTATTTCTTTTTAGTGGTATGCAGTGTCATCATTTTATGCTTCATTTATAGATAATAATGCTTTCTGTACTTATTTACACCTATCACTTTACCTTCTTGGGGGTTTCAGTCCCTGTGTTTCACTCATTGATTTTATTGAATAGTTTGATTTATTGTTATTCTATTGCTGCTTTGCTATAAAAACAACTTAGTCGTGTATATAGATATATGAAACCTGTAGCTGAGTAATGCTCACAACATGGTGAATTTGCAGCACTCACCCAGAAAGCCGTCACAGACCATACTGCACATCACATTCCCTTGCTGTGTCAATATTAATTTGTCTGTTCATTTATCTATCTATCTCATCATCTTTAAAGCTGTCCTCTATATATCATCATTATTTTATCTTTCATCTATCATTATCTATGAAAGAGATTTATTTACTCCGCTCTTACATTCTTTATATACTCTAGATACTATTCCTTTAGTGGCTATGTGTCATTCAAATCCTTTGTTTCTGAAGTAACTTTCACTTAAAGCTTACGAATATTATAGTCTCTAGACTACAATCACTGTCTGTGCATGGGCAAATAACTATATATGCATGTGCAGTTAAATATATGTGTGATGTCTGGGTTCATTTAGTTCATAAAAGAAACAATGCCGAAGTCATTATAGGAAGAAGAATTACAGGGAGAAGGCAGCATGGTTAGGGACCATAGCATGTAATTGTCAATCCACATTTACATAATCTTGAAATGGTGTCATCAGTAAGTGAAACAGTTACATGGAATGTGGGTGGACATGGATGTTGACAACTCCTTCACACAATTTCCTATTTAAGGAAGACACAGATACAGGTTGTGAATACAAGCTGATGAAGCATCCGCAAGGAAGATTTCCCATAACTCTGGCTTGGCCCCTCAAGTAAGCCTCAAGCCTCATAAACCACAGGTGTTACACACACACACACACACACACACACACACACACACTTGCAGTCAAGCACAATAAGTTTTGAAATGGTTCTAATATAGTGTGGAGTTCTAACTGGGTCCTCTCATTCCTCACTGACCTAGGCCCTGGCCCTTCCATTTGAACTTTTAAGTGACATCAAACATCTTGTAATTAAAGGATATTTTGCTCTCTTGTATCAAAGGATATATTTGTTCTATCAGTTGCTGCCACTAAAGATGCTGAGCCAAAGAATCTAAAAGAAGTCATTGTCTTAATTCTGATCACAGCATCTCCTGGTCAGCATGCTTTTCCTGGTCACAGACATTAGGCAAAGGATGATGGAATTATCTATACTTCTGATTCAGGGAAATCATACATCTTCTTTATCAGAGGCTTTAGGTAAATGGTTGATGGAATTGTATATACTCCTATGGGATCTGAACTTTTATTTAGAAAGAAGAAAAACAGCTTTTTCAATTTACCTCCTAAACAGACATTTTGACTATGAAGAAAATCCTCACCAATACCGTGCTTCTCAGCAGCTCCAGTTCCCACAGGCACACCACATCCTTCTACATGGACTGTCAATCATAATGCATCATATTGAGTAACTAGTGCTGCAAACCAGGTGTAGTCATGACTCATACTGTAATATGTATGTGCAAATTACTTTCCTTATAAGTGTTTTAATATAATATTTTTTGTAATGAAAAGGAGCTTTAGCATGCTCAATATGTGGCAGGAAATGATAGAACTGGCCAGCCTGGTTTCTGAAACATTTCCAGGACCCAAGAAAATTAACTTTGACAATGGACTCTTATTTCATCTCAGCCTTTAGAAAATGTCCTGGTTTAAGGTAAATTAAATTCTGCATCATTTATGAGATATTGAAGGAAGCTTCATTCTACTGTTCATTGATCCTGTGCCTCATCTAACTTCAGGACTTTCAATGAGGCTTGACATAAGCAGAACATATAAAGATACATTTATTTTCCATCATTACTAATATGTTTTGAATATATATCTATGATTTAAAGCTTTCATTTTATCTAATATTTTATACTCCAATTCCCAATGGCTTAAGATTTATCTTATAACTATGTTTGTTGTTGAAAACAGAGTGAATACATTACAAAGCCATTGTGTAGGCTTATCATAAATGAGATCACTGACAATTTATTCAGGGAGATGAAGAGGAATGTTAATTAAAATGATTTATTTTATGTTTCATGTACCTGTGAGTACTGTTTACCATAGCTCAGTTGACAATCTACACATAAAAGTTGAGAAAATCAGTACTTTGATAGTTTACCAGAATTTGTAAGTTAGGATATTTCATTTTGGTTTATTTAAAGCTCCACTTTCAACAGAGGCAATGTGGATTTATTTATTATCCTAATGCCTTTAAAGGTTACCATATATAATTTATAGTGCATAAAATGCTAAGAGCATATACATTGTTATTTTCCATTTATGCTGTTGACAGTTACACAGATCCATCATGCTTACAAAAAACTAAACACTTTTATTTTGAAAATTAAACTTGATTTTAAATAAAATTACTTACTTGTGCCTCACAGTTCAGAGGAAAGTACAATATTAAACATATATAGGAAAATAAGTTGTAAAGAATATGGACAATTCTAAAATAAAAAGCAATTAAAAGGTAGAATGTAACAAAAGATCATTCTGAAAAAACCTGCACTGTGCACAAAAGGTGATGCAGCATATCATGGGATAACTTTTGAGGGATAATATCTGAGATAACATGAGATGCAATGTGTGTTAAGATATCAGATATAAACAAGTTGATCTTTCATTCTAAGATTATTGTATTATGCACTGAAGAGATGGATTAGCCAGTCGGAGAGCCATTGTCCCAGAGGATAGGAATTTTACTTCTCAATACACCACATCAGACAGCTCACAAGCACCTGATACTCTAATCCAGTGCTTCGGATGCCTTCTTCTGGCCTCTTCAGACACCTGCATAAATGTGCTTGTACCACAAATGGATCTGTACACGCATACACTTAAATACAAATAAAATAAATCTCAAGAAAAATCTCATGAGATTACTATATGATTAATAGAAACAAGATAAGACATGGTAGTAAGTGTGCACCAGAGTGCAGAAATTGGGGGTAAAAATCCTTCTCAATGACCTTTAATTATTTACATCTTAGATATGGATCCATTTTACAAGACAAATATTTTTACAAGACAAATATTTGGATCTATCCTGATCATTGTCAGTAACATGCAGACCAAAAAATTTAATTAACAGTCAAGAAGATTCTCATTGTCAAAGGGAAAGCTGAGAGTGTGACCTCTGACCTCTGCTTTGCTGATTCTGTGAAAGGCAATGTAGAATCATCAGGATTGGTGATGGCCTGAAGGTCATCCCAGATGTAGTCACTATGGTGATTTGGGTCAGGTTTTTGACTCAAGCTCAACAACTGCTAAGAAGCCTGTGAGTCAAGACATTGTCTACAAAGTCTATAGGACACTTAAATAGTGTTCCACACTCATATTGCAGAAACTGGCAAGCACAGACTCCATAGTAATAGGTCTGTCTTTGTATGGTATAATTGTGTAATTATGTGATACACAAAATACTTCATTGATTCTTTCTTAAGAGAATACCAACAAAGCAACAGTTCCTCAATCGAAGACAGATGTAAAAAGAAATAGACTATGAAATCAATTCCACAAAACAACACCAGAAAAATAAAATGAAGTGAATTCAATTTAAAGTTACTTACTGATTCTCCTGCATGGGCCACAGCCATCCATTAAGTGCATGAGCATGGCTTCACTGAAATGTGAACTTACCATTGTCTCTATAACTGGCTTTAAAGTGATTAATCTCATCCCTGTGCACACCCACTTCCCTGCCTATAATTTGTGGCAACATCAGGAACCACCTCAAAGGATAACAATGAGTAGTGACCTGATTGAGCAAAATTAATGATTAACTTATTTTATCTTTTGCACAGAAAGAGAAAATGAATACTGTAGTTAAAGGATGATTAGAAATAAAACTAGGTAGCACTTGCCAATTAACTCAGCGAATTCCTGCAGAAAATATGCTTCTCTCGCATGACGAAAAATCAGTTGTGTCTGTGAGAGAATTAAATCTTGCTCACTAGAGTAAACAGAATGTGTGCCTGATATAAAGGTCAAATGTCTTATGTCAAGACAATATTAGTATGTGGTTGTGCCACATATGCACATCTTGGGTATTGTAGTCTTGCTATTACATAGATTGTGTTGATGCAGCTTGTGAAACCGGCCCACCCTCTACAGTGATTCCCAGTGATTTTAAATCACCTTTGCACTAATTTAGAGGTGTGTCACTGAGAATCCATGTAAATATTTCAGAGTATTTAATATATCTTATGTTATGAGCCAGAGAATATGCTTCATGCAACTTGACTGATGAAAGCCCCTGGGTGTGAGATAACCTACTCACTAAATAGTACATTTATTCATAATAAACAGTGTGACATTTTTGACACAGACTATCAATGTTCCCTGATTAAGATAAAATTCTCTCTTTTAATTAATGTCGGTGAGCTCAAAGAGTTTTAAGCTCTGTTTCCTCCAAGATTGAAGTGATTTTTAGCCTTTTGTATTCACTGGAGGCTTCACTTTGAGATGAAAATCCACTGCCCTCTCCCCAGAGAACTGACCTGATATGTCTAATACAAGAGCTTCAATCCAACTCTTTCAGATTTACCCCAGGAGATGCTCATTCTTCCAAAGGGAAGGCTATAGTTTGAGAAACACTCATCAGATCACATATACATTTTCTAAAAAGGAAAGATAAAATTGCCTTGAAATTCTTAGATTCCTAATGAAAGCTTCAAAGTTTTCTGGCCTCAAACTATCATATTTATTTGACTTAGAATAAGAATATTTTAATATTCTTCTTCTCATATCATGAGAACAAGTAGTATCAGCATTCTTATTAAGAGTTTATAGTTCTCTTAAATGTGAATAAGTTTTATGCATATATATATATATATATATATATATATATATATATATATATATATAATTGTGCATTGTGTGCATGCTCAGTCCTATTAAGACCAGGAGAAAGTGTTAAGTACCCTGAGAGTGGAGTTACAAGTGGTTGTAAGCTGCCAAATCGATACTGGGAATTGAACCTTGGTTTTCTGGGAGTGCATCAAGTGCTCTTAACCATTGAGGTATCTCTCCAGCTTGTAGGTTATTAGAATATGTTATCCCTTATGTTTTTGTTTTGTGTGTTTTTATGGGGATATTTGTTTCTAAAAATAGCATAAGAATTTTATTGATAGAGTCATTGTCAGAACAAGAGACAGAGATCAGAGTACTCTCCATCTGGCCGAAGATGAGTATATATTTAAAGTCACTCAAAGTCTAAATTTCCCTCATTGCATAGCATACTTAGTGTAAACATTGCAAAACCACAAGGGATAACTCATAGCAAGTAAGTACTTGCACTTGCAATATTTCCAATGGCTTGTTTCATCTTCAGGCATGCTGCTTGGATGTGTAGCCCACCGCTGAAATAAAGATTGCTGCAGAACTTTAACATGCAAGGATTCAATATATTTCTACAACTTTCCAAACTGTAATATCAGGAAAAGAACAGTTTTCCCCACTTTTCTTGTGAACTTATTTGTCAGATGAATTCACATCTCTGTCTATGGAATAAACAACAAAGCTAGACTCTCAATAACAGCAATGAAAATGCTGGGTCGGGGGCTTTGATACAATCCAGAATGGTTTCCGTGTCGTTATTCGTACAAGGCCCTCGTCTCTCTCTACCCCCCATTTGGTTCTTAGGAGGAGGTCCCCTCGTGACCCTCGAATAACTGGACCTGCTGGATGGGTCAAGTGGCGCCCAACGTGGGGCACGAGGTACGACCGCCCTTCGGACAATGGATTAAAGAGGTACCGCGCAGACAGTGAGACAGTGGGACAGTCCCCCGCCACTTCGTCGGGAGGTAAGCCTAGGCATTCAGTTGTTGTCCCATCAACCATAGGGAATTTAGGTGAAGAGATGAAGGGTTCTCTTAAGGAGAGAGGGATAAGAGTTTAAAAAAAAAAAAAGAAAAGAAAAAGGATTTAATAAAATGTTTTTGTTTTGTGGACGAGAGATGTCCATGGCTGGTATTGAATGGTACTTAGAATAAAGTAGGCAAAGATATTAATGCTTTGATAAAACAAGGAGAAGATGTCCCTGAGTCCTTTTTAACAATTGGGGAATCATCAGAGATCTCCTTAAACAGGTCGAAGAGGGCGGAAAAGGTGCTCGCCTCCTAGCCCTTACTAAAGATTTTTTAGAAAAGATCGCCATCTCACAAAAGTGAAACTAACCTGCCTGCACACAGTATTTATATTAGAAGGTTTAGCAAGAGAAGGCTACTTGATACCCAATGAATAGAATAAAGTTGTTCAGTCTGTCCTCACTAGAGGCCAATATTTAACTTGAAAGTCAGAGTTTGTGAAAGACAGCCTCCTAGACTGCTGATAAAATCTGTGGTAAAGGCAATTTCGCTACAGACATAAAACAATTAGGGCTCTCCCCTGGTGTCCTCGCCCAGATGGCACAAGCGGCCCTAAGAGCTTGGTGCGCTGTCCCTGCAGCAGGGGCGCTAACTATGCCCCTAACCAAGATTATACAAGGGCCCCAAGAGTCCTATGCGCAGTGCATTGCCAGATTGCAGGAAGCAGCTGAGAGAATTTTAGGACCTGAAGAAAGTGAGGGTCTGTTAGTCTGACAACTTGCTCTTAAAAACGCAAATTCGACATGTAGGGCTGCCCTAAGAGGTAAAACCAAGAGTTTAGATTTAAATGGTATGATCAAGCTCTGTAATAAGGTAGATGTGTTTTCTCAACAAGTTTCTAAGCCTATTAACCTGGCTATTAGGGCTGCTCTAACTCCAGCTCCAAGATTGGTGCCGAGCCCCATTGGCCCGAGTTAGTAGACATCTGTGTCTTCACATTGGGTGCAGATGCCACCTGGGGCACACCTGATCATTATATGCCTCAACTAACAGCAGTTAACACAGGTAAATTTGGACCCCCTCCCCAAAAGACTTTCTCATCATCGGCCGAGTGTCCAGACTTTTACAAGGCCTAACGGTGATTCCTACAGTGGTTAGTCTCTGCCATGCAGGGACACTTACCCTTAGGGCTAGAGAGCACATAGCCCAAGCCTTACCACTCCCACTATTCAGCCATTTCCCTTATATGAAAGAAGAGCGAAGAACATCCTCCCCGGGATCCTCAGAAGTCTACTGGGTACAGAAAATAACTGATTCACGGCCCATGCTGACTTTGTTTCTAGAGGACAAACAGTTTCAAGAGCTCCTGGATACCGGGACAGATGCGACAGTAATTTCCTCAACACATTGGCCTGCAGCCTGGCCCTTACAGCCCACTAAGAGATGGTGTAATCCACTGATCATAAAATTTACTGTTAAAGGGAGGAATTTAGAGGCTTAGGAAAGTTCTAGCCCTCTCATCTGGGGCCTAAGATTGTATCAAGATAACTATGACAATGGCCTGACATTTAAGGTTCAGCTTCTTAAAACCACCCCTAACAATCATAAAGCATCCATAGGACTTGCAGGTACCCGCCACCCTGTTCCTGCCCTAGGGCGTGCTATGACCCTGTTTCAGCCCACTCTTCCTGCGGGGAGGCCCCCCTCTTCCACTGATTTACTGTGGTCTATATTGAATGCTTCTGCTTTAGCCTCGTTGGATAAGACACAAAGAGATAATGCGTCAGAATTTGAAGATTGTTGGATGTGCTTTTCTGCTTCCCAGCCCTTTTATGAGGACATAGCCTTATTTGAAAATTTTACCCCACTTTCAGATACTAGGCAGCTTCCCTTCAAGTCAGTTCAGCTTACCTTGACAGAACTCTGGGGTAAGAAGTTGTGTGTTGGGCCCAGACATGCTTCCGCCAAGGCCCTTGCTAGAGATTTGCAATAATACGTTTAGAGTAAATAAAAATGGGTTTTAAAGAGACTTCATAAAGGTCAAAATATAGCTCAATTCTTACTGTTATCTTATTTACAACTCCCCAATCCCACATTGTGTCAAAATTCATAGATTAGGTTTTATTAAAAGATAAAAAATCATTTCCTAAAACATATATTTCATTTTGTCAATGGTGTTTTTGTTGGTTGCAAAAAATAGAGAGCGTTCTTGCAGATGGCTATAAAATATTTGACTAAGTGAAGACTGATAATGGCTTCAAAAAAGATTTAGCATGATAAACTTTTAGGCTATTTAAGACATTTAGTGTATAGAGATTGTGTGTTTTCTCAAAAATTTGCCCTCAGATTAAATAAATTAGAAGTTTTGGATGCTTGCCAGAAATTGTTAGAAAATTTTGGATTTTAATCTTGGTTTGACAAGCTGCCTCTTACAAGCAAGAGAAAAAAGGAAGAGATAAAAAAATAGATTTTAGAAACTCTCCCAGGGACAGAGAGAAATCGGGGGACGCCCTGTTTTATTCTCTCTGGCCCCTACAGGAGAAATTCTCTACCCTCTTTCTATTGTCTATGGTTGGTGCACCAATCACGTGTCAATTCGTGTATGTTTTCTGTTTCGTTGTCTGAATGATTGTTTCGTTGTCTGAATGACTGGCTGTTTTATGTTTCATGTTTAAAAAAAAAAATGGTTAAAACTTTACCTGTTAAATCACTCTCAGTTTGCACAACTGAGGCTGAGAGGCCCCTCCCTTTAGCCAAAAATCAAGAACAGCAAGGGAGGTCCTGCTAAAAAACTTGTTTTTTAAAAAAAGGAATCTACAACCTCTTAGTTCTAAGGCAAATAAGCTGATAGTTGTTTTTTCCTAAAAAATTCCCTGTAATTTTGTGATTATTGTGTTTAACAAATGACAAAGTGTTTTTTTTTTTTTTATCTTATAAGTATAGCTATAAAAAGTAAAATTCTTTGATTGATCTAAATTTATAAGATTGGTGTAGCCATTCCATTTGGTTCTTGACTGGTCTTAAAGGTATAAATATAATCTGCATATCTTGGTCATAGAGAATTGGCTTATAAATATTTGGGTATGATTAAAAAGATATAACACTGGTTACAAAGTTAGCTTAAGCAGTAACTCAGGGCTAGAGTCATTTTCAAACAAAAGCACCTGGCATAAACCAGCCCAGAAAACTAAACCTCTAAAGATACTCCTGAGATAAAATTTTATGTAATCCTTATCCTAGAAAGTAGACTTATAGAGATAAGATTTTAAAACAATGTCTCTTTAATAGAACATTAAAATTTGCACTCATGAACTGACAGCCAAACTTCGTAACACGATAGTGATGTTTCTAGTATTGATTTTAAGGAGAATAAATTGTTTAAAATTGGGTCTTGCTTTCCAAAAGTTATAGATATATTCTAATATTACAACAAAAACTTAAAAATTATAGTTAAAATTGCCAGTGTTCCATTGACTGCAGCTTACAGTTTGATTTCAAATTTAAGATCTTTAACTCACCCATATATTGTAATTAAGATAATTATAAGAGTAATCATCTTTAAGAAAGAGTATCAAAAATTAGAGGCACAGACAGTTAAATTGTTCCTCTAAACTCGGTCCTTATTACAGGAAGGCCAAAATGCTCAGATTAAAAAATATTTTACGTTTGAGTTAATGCAGGGCTCAAGGCAGCCCCCAAAAAGCTTGTAACCTTTTATCTTGCAAACAGTGCCTGAGAAAGTTTCCCCTGTGTTCAAAAGAATTTCTTTTTAGCTTTGTTACAGATCTATTCAGATGTTTAAAATAATGCTTAAATTCGAAGAGTTTTGCTTTTAATGAACTGGTGATCACTAGATAATTTTGCCTGTAGGTATGGCTAACATAGCTTTACAATATGTAAAATTTTTTATTGTCTGCTTCAATACAAAAAACAAAGTTTAAATCTTTCAGTATATATTGTTTCCTAAGTAAAAAGTATTCTATTAGCCAATGCCTCTAAAGGAAAGTTTAAAGTTCTGGGGAATAATTGTTGCTCCATAAGATTCAGAGACAATATTTTTAATATTTAGAGTTTTAGTTATACTGGAAAATTGTGGTACAAATTTGCTTCAAAATTTTTATTTTCAAAACCTCCAAGAAATGTTTTGTCAACAATTTAATGTTACACATGTTACTGAGATATATTTTATAATTCTCAAATACAAGATATTGTAAAACTTTAAAAACTATACCTTCTTTAAAAACAAAGAAAGAGGGGAATTATATCCCTGTGCACATTATTTGGATCACATTTTTGTTTTTGGAAAAACTGGATATAATAGTGTCTAGGGCAGATAAAAAGGATCCACTTACTGGCACATGCCATGATCCTGTTCAGATACTTAATATGGGGGGAAGAGGGAATGTTTCTGTTTCTTCCACAGAATGCTACAAGAGCATGCTAGCTTCCAATGTGACAGGCTGACCTGTGACCTGTGAGTGCCCTGACAGTGGTGACCAGAAAGCTGTGTTGAGTGCACAAAAGAGGAAAAATCGGAGAGCAGCCACTTACAAACAGATAAAGAAACTTCCTATCTCCACCATGGGCTGCAGCAAGGAGTACCAACCTGGTGCCAACTTAAAACAAAAACAACTTAAAAAGCTGACTCGTGAAGCAAAAAGACTGGTACAGAAAATGTACAAGATGCTTTCGTCAGAGACACTGTTTTTTGCCATTCAGGCCAGCTCCTTATAGCTATGAAAGTTTGTGTATCTTACCTATATGCTTATTGTTAGATAATTTTAAGAGTTAAGATCGCCAATCTTGGCAAGTCTTTTTATATTCATTGTAATTCTTGTCAATTAACTAATTGTGTAGATCCTAATTTAGATAAGGAATCTACTGTTATGTTTTTGTAAGAGACCTGCTTATGTTTTGCTGCCTATTAGAGTTAGGAAATGATCCTTGGTTTAAAAATCTGGGAATGCAAACTTTAAAAAGGTATCTACCATAGCTTTAGATCAGTAGCTACGTACTGCCCATTTTGTTAAGGAAGTTTAAGACCTAAAGAGGAACCAGAGTAAATAGAACTATAGCTGAGTTACACCCATGCACATGTATTTACAATGGCCTAGAGAAAAGGTGGACTATCAAAACTGGTTTTCAACCTCCCCCTGGCTCTCAACCTTGTTGTCCTCCCTTGTGGGGCCCCTATTGAGACTCCTACTATTGATTTCCTTCGGTCCTTGGGCATTTCAAAAATTGACCCAATTTGTTAAATCTCAAATTGATTCATCTCTTAAAAAAAAAAAAAAAAAAAAAAAAAAAAAAAAAAAAAAAAAAAAAAAAAGAAAATGCTGGGTCAGCAAGACAGTACCTTGAGTATGAGAATGGGGAACTTGTACACTGTTATGGCAGAAAGGACTTTCCTTAGCTGTGAACTTTTCTTTTGATTGAAACTTCTCTTTCCCATGTACCCATCATTGTAAAAGCTTTTCTGTGCAAGGCTCCTACCTTCTCTGACACACCAGGTTATTGATAACACTCAGACTGTGCCTTACCCTTAGGAAACAGTAAGAATAGTCCAGGGATTACACTGTGCCTAGACTTATCACTATGTATGCTTTTCCTAAATTATGTATTCCTTTGGATCTGCCATTATCAGCTGGTTTTTGAACAATGAACTCTGTTCAGTAAATTCTTTCCAATGACATTGTTAGACTATACTTTTAATAACTAATGTTTTATTTTAATTATACTGTCAACACATTTTGTAGGTTTTATACCTACCTGAACTGGGTAATATGACCCCACTTGCTTTTTCTTTGAGAATAGCATATATATTTAAATTAGTTTTTCCAAGTGGGACTTGTTTATATGATAAAGAACTGGCCTCAGATAGTTTTCTTCATGCATAAGGAAGAAACATTTTCATTGCTCAAGGTAGTCTTGAACTTCAAAACATCTTTACTACTAATTCTGACTTGGTTGTATACAATAGTGTGAGAAGGTTCTTATTAAAGATCACTTTCTGAAACGTAAAACCACTATATTAAAATAAGCCTTGCCAAACGTTTTAATCATGTAATAATGATGGTGTTATGTTCAGTTGTATTTCTCTGTGCTAATCATTACTTTTTCATATATTATCATAAATAATACTCTTTATAACTTTTTGAGATTGATATGGTTATCACATTTCCATGAACCAGAGGAAGATGGTAAAGAGATATTAATTGCTACTCTAAATCCCTATGATTCTATATGTCTACCTCGGACATACCCAGCAGAGGTGAGTTGTGCACAGTCGCCTGACCTCCATTGACTAGCTCAAGGGTCCTCAAGACCCTTTGGTCTTGAGGAGACTTGCAGAATGCCAAGAGTATCCTCCATGGAGGGCTTCCGGGCCCCAAGAACTAACAGCTTGGAACACTGCGCAGTCAAGCACTTGTCAGAGTACTACTCCTGAAACAAAAGCAGCAGAGTCAGGTATCCTGACCTCCAATGTCTGGACCACAGACCCACCTCTCTTCCTAAGAAGTCCTGGTGCTATTAGGATCATCCAACCAGTATGATCCTGGTTGGGATCATATGTGAAAACAAGATGCTTAAAGGACAGTGCAGGAACACATTCAGCAAGACCCAGGGCAACATGGCACCTCCAGAGCCCAGATATCCTACTGCAGAAAACTCTGGATTTCCAAAAGAAACTAGAGCAAAAGATGATCTTAAATCCAAACTTATAGAGGTAATAGAGGCTTTTAAAGAGTATATATATATATATATATATATATATATATATATATATATATATATAAATTCAGGAAAATACATTCAAATAGGCATTAAAAGAGGAAGCAAATAAATATAAGGAAATTCAGGAAAAAGCAATCAAAGAGGGGAAGGATATAAATAAAACTGTCTGAGACCTGAAAAAGGAAATGGAAGCAATAAAGAAAACCCAAACTGAGGAAATCCTGGAGAAGGAAAATCTAGGAAAGAGAACGTTCTATAGACATAAGCATCATCAATGGATACAAGATATAGAAATGAAAATCTCAGGCATAGAAGATACAATAGAAGAAATTGACATATCTGTTAAAGAAAATTATGACTCTAAAAATCTCCTGACACAGAACATCTGGGGAATCTGGGATATCATGAAAAGACTTAACCTAAGAATAATAGGAATAGAAGAAGGTAAAGAGTCACATATCCAAAGACCAGAATATTTTTTTAAATAAAATCATAGAAGAAAACTTTCACAACATTAGAGATGCTTATAAACGTAAAAGAAGTTTACAAAAGACCAGTTAAATGGAACAGAAAAGAAAATCCTCCTGCCACTTAATAATCAAAACAAAAATCCTTAGGAAAAGAAAGGATATTAAAAGTGGCAAAGAAAAAAAAAAGGTGAAATAACATATAAAGGCAGTGCCATCAGAATTACACTCAATTTCTCAACTGAGACTCTAAAAGTAAGAAGACATTTTGCAGACCCTGAAAGACTGCATATGTCGGCCCAGACTAATATACCCAGAAAAAAATTTCAATCACCATAGATGGAGAAACCAAGATATTCATGACAAAATCAAAATCAAACAATACCTCTTCAACAACCCAGCCCAACAGAGGATACTAGAGTGAAAACTCTAACCCATTGAGGATAACTATACAAAAGAAAATGAAGGAAATAAATAATTTTGCACCATTAAAATAACTATAAGAGAAATGAATGGTCATGCACATTTACACACACACACACACACACAACCACCCCCAACATAAAAATAACAGGAAGTAACAATCATTGATGATTAATATCTGTCAACAACACTGGACTAAATTCAAAAATATTTTTTAAAAATTTATCTTTTTAAAGTAAAAAGACACAGGCTACTAAAATAAATGTGTAAACAGAATCCATCATTCTGCTGTAACAAGAAACAAATTTCACCAACAAAGATAGTGATTGTCTCAGTATAATGGTATGGGAAAAGGTTTTCAAAGTGAATAGATCCAAGAAACAACAAGCAGTAGTTTTTCTAATATGTAATAAAATAGGCTTTCACCTGAAAGTAGTCCAAAGACACAGGAAAGGACATTTAACACTCATCAAAGGAAAAAATCCACCAAGAGGACATCTCAATTCTACACACTCATGCCACAGATGCAAGGGCATCTCATTTTGTAAAGGAAACATTACTAACTCTTAAATCACATAGCAAAACTACACATTAAGAGTGGGAGACTTAAGCACCCCACATTCACTTATGAACAAGTCTATATGAACAATGAAACTATGTATGTATGATTCAAATGGATGTAACATATCTATAGTATATTTGCCCAAAACAAAAGAATATACTTCCTTCTCAGCACTTAATGTAATCTTCTCCAAAACTGACTATATAATCAGCCATAAAGCAAGCCTCAGCAGATATAAGAAGATTGAGATTGCCCCTTGCATCTTATCATATAACCATGGATTAAATCTACACTTCAACCACAACATAAGCCTACTTATTTATGGAAAATAAACAACTCTGCATTTGATGACCACCGGTTCAGGGAATGTTGGAGCCTGGAAGCCACAGGAATCTTGTCCCTGGGGCATTATCTAACACTCTTTTGCTTTCTCCACTATCTTGTTTCCATTGTTGCCACACCCACTCCAGTGGAAACTTCCTGACAAGCCCAAAAGCTTGGACACAGTCCTGAGGCAAAAAGTTTCACAGAAACTAGTCTCCTGGAGCCTTGGCATCCCATAGCACAAATGCTCCAAACTTGTGGATGATGGCATCAGTCAGTGGATGGTTTTGTGTGCTTTCTTTCAATATTGTTTTATTATACGTGCCTCCAAGGAATGATTTGACAAATAGCTAAGTTAGATTGAACTCTGCTTCCTGGCCTTTCACCAATGTCCCGATGTCATAGACAGTTGTGCCGATCCCAGGCTTGGAATTTCATAAAAATATTACTCATTCAGACTAAATGCCTCCAGTGTGGATAGTAAGAAAACAGTCATTGCAGTTTGCAAGATAGGATCTAGAAATCTCAGGGCTAGTTCAACAAAGTATACTTTGAATTCTCATTACAGACATGAGCCTACATTACATAATAGTAGAAAGAAGGTGAATTGTGCTTTAAGGAGGAACTAGAGTATTGTATTATTCATGAAGGGGTTAGTAGTAGGGAATTTCCCTGGTGCATGTTTTTCACTAGGCCCAGAGGAATAGCATAATTAGGTATTTACTAAGGGGCCCTTGGTGATGGGTTGAACAGTAGACTAAAATTGCACCTGGGCCCATTAGCTCTTTCACCTGGATCCTGTGGATAGCTGATTTTAGATAGGGCTGATCTTATTTCAGTTGTAAACACTGCCTGGTTCCTGTTAAATTTTATGTATGCATTTTCTGTTTTGTGTAAAGATCTATGCATCTTGATGTACCTTGGCTGATGTATTGCCTAACTTCCTTGTTTTTCTTCTGTATTATAAGTCTGATGCTTGCTTTGAGAAATTACATTCAGATACAGCACTCTCTCTGGTGTTTTTGTCTGTTTGTCATCCCACTGACTCCTTGTCCACCTTGAGTACTGGAACCCTGATTTTCCACAGGTTGAGGGACCAACTGAGTCCAGTCCATGGCATATTGTAATTGATTCAGGACATTTTACAATGAGGGCATTCCTTTCCTTTTACAATAAGGACACTCCTTTCGGTACCTTTTTACAATGGGGACATTCCTTTGATGTTAAGGTGTTACCTAGCACCACAGGTTTGTCCTGTGTACCTGAGTAAATTCCATTTGATGTTTTCAGCTTTAACAAGCCCCTATTTCCCCTGAATACATGAGGCTTGAACAGAATTTTTGTCTTTCCTCCTTTCTTCTCCTTTTCTGATCCCCAAATTTATCATTGTAGCTTCCTTCCCTTGAGAACCCTGTTGTTTAAGTCCTGCAGGTCAGGGCAAGGGAAGAAATAAAAAAGGAAATTAAAGACTTTCTAGAATACAATGAATGATGGAACACCATACCCAATCTTATGGGACACTATGAAAACAGTTCTAAGAGAAAAGTTCATAGCACTAAATGCATTCATAAAGTAATTGGAGAGTTCTAATACTAATGGATTAAAAGTAAACCTTCGAACTCTAGAAAAAAAAAATGAAGCAAATTCACCCAAGGTAGTAGAAAATAATCAAACTTAGGTCTGAAATCAATCTATTAGAAACAAAAAGAATAATTAAAGAATCAACATAACCAAGAGCTAGTATTTTGAAAAAAAATCAGTAAGATAGACAAAGCCTTAGCCAACCTAACTAAAGGCAGAGAGAACTAAATTACAAAATCAGAAATCAAAAAAAGAGACACAACAACGGACACAGAGGTAATTCCAAAAGCCTACACTCCACACAACTGGAAAATCTAAATGCAATGGATGATTTTCTAGATAGATACTAATTACCAAAGCTAAATCAGTATCATGTAAAGTATCTGAGTAGCCCTATGATCACTAAGAAAATACAAGCAACCATTAAAAGTCTCTCAAAAAAAAAAAAAAAAAAAAAAAAAAGTCCTGGGCCAGACAGTTTTAGCACAGAATTCTACCAGACTTTCAAAGGTAATACCAATACTCCCCATACAAGTGCAAAAACTAGAAACTTCATAAGTAAAATTAAAAAAACAAAAACAAAAAACTCATGATAGTTAAAACAACACTGTACTAGAAAAGAACTTCTGGAGATAACACCATCTCTGATCTCAAGCTGTCTTACAGAGCAATAGTAATAAAATTGCATAACATTAGTATAGAAATGGACAAGTTGATCAATGGTATTGAATCAAAATCCTAGAAATAAACTCACACACCTAGGGAAAATTGATTTTTGACAAAGAAGCCAAAACCATCCAATAGAAAAGGGAGAGCATCTTCAACAAATGATGCTAGTCTACTGGATATTTACCTGAAGAAGAATGTAAATAGATCAATATATTTTTAATTTTTAATATTTTATTACATATTTTCCTCAATTACATTTCCAATGCTATCCCAAAAGTCCCCCATAGCGCCCCCACTTCCCTACCCACCCATTCCCATTCTTTTGGCCCTGGCATTCCCCTATATTGGGGCATATAAAGTTTGCAAGTCCAATGGGCCTCTCTTTCCATTGATGGCCGACTAGGCCATCTTTCGATACATATGCAGCTAGAGACAAGAGCTCCAGGATTCTGGTTAGTACATCATGTTGTTCCAACAATAGGGTTGCAGATCCCTTTAGCTCCTTGGGTACTTTCTCTAGCTTATCCATTGGGAGCCCTGTGATACATCCAATAGCTGACTGTGAACATCCACTCCTGTGTTTGCTAGGCCCCAGCATCGTCTCACAAGAGACAGCTATATTTGGGTCCTTTCAGCAAAATCTTGCTAGTGTATGCAATGGTGTCAGCATTTAGAAGCTGATTATGGGACGGATCCCTGGATACAGCAGTCTCTAAATGGTCCATCCTTTCATCACAGCTACGAACTTTGTCTCTGTAACTCCTTCCCTGGGTGTTTTGTTCCCAATTCTAAGAAGGGGCACTGTGTCCACACTTTGGTCTTCATTCTTCTTGAGTTTCATGCGTTTAGCAAATTGTATCTTATATCTTGGGTATCCTAAGTTTTGGGCTAATATCCACTTATCAGTGAATACATATTGTGTGAGTTCTTTTGTGATTGTGTTACTTCACTCAAGATGATGCCCTCCAGGTCCATCCATTTGGCTAGGAATTTCATAAATTCATTCTTTTTAATAGCTGAGTAGTACTCCATTGTGTAATTGTACCATAATTTCTGTATCCATTCCTCTGTTGAGGGACATATGGGTTCTTTCCAGCTTCTGGCTATTATAAATAGGGCTGCTATGAACATAGTGGAGCATATGTCCTTTTTACCTGTTGGGACATCTTCTGGATATATGCCCAGGAGAGGTATTGCTGGATCCTCCGGTAGTACTATGTCCAGTTTTCTGAGGAACCGCCAGACTGATTTCCAGAGTGGTTGTACAAGCTTGCAATCGCACCAACAATGGAGGAGTGTTCCTCTTTCTCTACATCCTCGCCAGCATCTGCTGTCACCTGAATTTTTGATCTTAGCAATTCTGACTGGTGTGAGGTGGAATCTCAGGGTTGTTTTGATTTGCATTTCCCTGATGATTAAGGATGTTGAACATTTTTTCAGGTGCTTCTCTGCCATTCGGTATTCCTCAGGTGAGAATTCTTTGTTCAGTTCTGAGCCCCATTTTTTAATGGGGTTATTTGACTTTCTGGAGTCCACCTTCTTGAGTTCTTTATATATATTGGATATTAGTCCCTTATCTGATTTAGGATAGGTGAAGATAATTTCCCAATCTGTTGGTGGTTTTTTTGTCTTATTGATGGTGTCTTTAGCCTTGCAGAAGCTTTGCAGTTTCATGAGGTCCCACTTGTCAATTCTCGATCTTACAGCACAAGCCATTACTGTTCTATTCAGGAATTTTTCCCCTGTGCCCATATCTTCAAGGCTTTTCCCCACTTTCTCCTCTATAAGTTTCAGTGTCTCTGGTTTTATGTGAAGTTCCTTGATCCACTTAGACTTGACCTTAGTACAAGGAGATAGGAATGGATCGATTCGCATTCTTCTACATGTTAACAACCAGTTGTGCCAGCACCATTTGTTGAAAATGCTGTCTTTCTTCCACTGGATGGTTTTAGCTCCCTTGTCGAAGATCAAGTGACCATAGGTGTGTAGGTTCATTTCTGGGTCTTCAATTCTATTCCATTGGTCTATTTGTCTGTCACTATACCAGTACCATGCAGTTTTTATTACAATTGCTCTGTAGTAAAGCTTTAGGTCCGGCATGGTGATTCCACCAGAGGTTCTTTTATCCTTGAGAAGAGTTTTTGCTATCCTAGGTTTTTTGTTATTCCAGATGAATTTGCAGATTGCACTTTCTAATTCGTTGAAAAACTGATTTGGAATTTTGATGGGGATTGCATTGAATCTGTAGATTGCTTTTGGCAAGATAGTCATTTTTAAAATGTTGATCCTGCCAATCCATGAGCGGGGGAGATATTTCCATCTTCTGAGATCTTCTATAATTTCTTTCTTCAGAAACTTGAAATTTTTATTATACAGATCTTTCACTTCCTTAGTTAGAGTCACGCCAAGATATTTTATATTATTTGTGACTATTGAGAAGGGTGTTGTTTCCCTAATTTCTTTCTCAGCCTGTTTATTCTTTGTGTAGAGAAAGGCCATTGATTTGTTTGAGTTAATATTATATCCAGCAATTTCACCGAAGCTGTTTATCAGGCTTAGGAGTTCTCTGGTGGAATTTTTAGGGTCACTTATATATACTATCATATCATCTGCAAAAAGTGATATTTTGACTTCATCTTTTCCAATTTGTATCCTTTGATCTCCTTTTGTTGTCGAATTGCTCTGGCTAGGATTTCAGTACAATGTTGAATAGGTATGGAGAAAGTGGACAGCCTTGTCTAGTCCCTGATTTTAGAGGGATTGCTTCAAGCTTCTCACCATTTACTTTGATGTTGGCTACTGGTTTGCTGTAGATTGCTTTTATCATGTTTAGGTATGGGCCTTGAATTCCTGATCTTTCCAAGACTTTTATCATGAATGGGTGTTGGATCTTGTCAAATGCTTTTTCCACATCTAATGAAATGACCATGTGGTTTTTATCTTTGAGTTTGTTTATATACTGGATTACGTTGATGGATTTCCGTATATTGAACCATCGCTGCATCCCTGGGATGAAACCTACTTGGTCAGGATGGATGATTGTTTTGAAGTGTTCTTGGATTCAGTTAGCAAGAACTTTATTGAGGATTTTTTCATCAATATTCATAAGGGATATTGGTCTGAAGTTTTCTATCTTAGTTGGGTCTTTTTGTGGTTTAGGTATCAGAGTAATTGTGGCTTCATAGAATGAGTTGGGTAGAGTACCTTCTGTTTCTATTTTGTGGAATAGTTTGTGAAGAACTGGGAATAGATCTTCTTTGAAGGTCTGATAGAACTCTGCACTAAACCCATCTGGTCCTGGGCTTTTTTTAGTTGGGAGACTATTAATGACTGCTTCTATTTCTTTGGGGGATATAGGGCTGTTTAGATCATTAACCTGATCTTGATTCAACATTGGTACCTGGTATCTGTCTAGGAACTTCTCCATTTCATCCAGGTTCTCCAGTTTTGTTGAGTATAGCCTTTGGTAGAAGGATCTGATGGTGTTTTGGATGTCTTCAGGATATGTTGTTATGTCTCCTTTTTTATTTCTGACTTTGTTAATTAGGATGCTTTCCCTGTGCCCTCTAGTGAGTCTGGCTAAGGGTTTATCTATCGTGTTGATTTTCTCAAAGAACCAGCTCCTTGATTGGTTGATTCTTTGAATAGTTCTTCTTGTTTCCACTTGGTTGATTTCGCCCCTGAGTTGATTATTTCCTGCCTCTACTCCTCTTGGGTGAATTTGCTTCCATTTGTTCTAGTGCTTTTAGGTATGTTGTCAAGCTGCTAATGTGTGCTCTCTCTAGTTTCCTTTTGGAGGCACTCAGAGCTATGAGTTTTCCTCTTAGAAATGCTTTCATTGCGTCCCATAAGTTTGGGTATGTTGTGGCTTCATTTTCATTGAACTCTAAAAAGTCCTTAATTTCTTTCTTTATTCCTTCCTTGACCAAGGTATCATTGAGAAGAGTGTTGTTCAGTTTCCACGTGAATGTTGGCTTTCTATTATTAATTTTGTTATTGAAGATCAGCCTTAGTCCATGGTGATCTGATAGGATGCATGGGACAATTTCAATATTTTTGTATCTGTTGAGGCCTGTTTTGTGACCAATTATGTGGTCAATTTTGAAGAAGGTACCATGAGGTGCTGAGAAGAAGGTATATCCTTTTGTTTTAGGATAGAATGTTCTGTAGATATCTGCCAGATTCATTTGATTCATAGCTTCTGTTAGTTTCACTGTGTCCCTGTTTAGTTTCTGTTTCCATGATCTGTCCATTGGTGAAAGTGGTGTGTTGAAGTCTCCCACTATTATTGTATGAGGTGCAATGTGTGCTTTGAGATTTACTAAAGTTTCTTTAAAGAATGTGGCTGCCTTTGTATTTGAAGCATAGATATTCAGGATTGATAGTTCCTCTTGAAGGATTTTACCTTTGATGGGTATGAAGTGTCCCTCCCTGTCTTTTTTAATGACTTTGGGTTGGAAGTCAATCTTATCAGATATTAGAATGGCTACTCCAGCTTGTTTCTTCATACCATTTGCTTGGAAAATTGTTTTCCAGCCTTTCATTCTGAGGTAGTGTCTATCTTTTTCTCTGAGATGAGTTTCCTGTAAGCAGCAAAATGTTGGGTCTTGTTTGTGTAGCCAGTTTGTTAGTCTATGTCTTTTTATTGGGGAGTTGAGTCCATTGATATTAAGAGATATTAAGGAAAAGTAATTGTTGCTTCCTATTATTTTTGTTGTTAAAGTTGTCTTCTTTTAGCTTTGTTGAGGGATTATCTTCTTGTTGTTTCTAGGGCGTGGTTCCTGTCCTTGTATTGGTTTTTTCTGTTATTATCCTTTGAAGGGCTGGATTCGTGGAGAGATAATGTGTGAATTTGGTTTTGTCATGGAATACTTTGGTTTCTCCATCTATGTTAATTGAGAGTTTGGCTGGGTATAGTAGCCTGGGCTGGAATTTGTGTTCTTTTAGTGTCTTTATAACATCTGTCCCGGATCTTCTGGCTTTCATAGTCTCTGGTGAAAAATCTGGTGTAATTCTGATAGGCTTGCCTTTATATGTTACTTGGCCTTTTTCTCTTACTGCTTTTTGTATTCTATCTTTATTTAGAGCATTTGTTGTTCTGATTATTATGTGTCGGGAGGTATTTCTTTTCTTGTCCAGTCTATTTGGAGTTCTGTAGGCTTCTTGTATGTTCATGGGCATTTCTTTCTTTAGATTTGGGAAGTTTTCTTCTATAATTTTGTTGAAGATGTTTGCTGGTCCTTTGAGTTGAAAATCTTCATTCTCATCCACTCCTATTATCAGTAGGTTTGGTGTTCTCATTGTGTCCTGTATTTCTTGGATGTTTTGAGTTAGGATCTTTTTGCATTTTACATTCTCCTTGATTGTTGTGCTGATGTTCTCTATGGAATCTTCTGCACCTGAGATTCTCTCTTCCATCTCTTGTATTCTGTTGCTGATGCTCGTATCTATGGTTCCAGATTTCTTTCCTAGGGTTTCTATCTCCAGTGTTGCCTCATTTTGGGTTTCCTTTATTGTGTCTACTTCCATTTTTAGGTCTAGTATGATTTTGTTTATTTCCATCATTTGTTTGGATGTGTTTTCCTGTTTTTCTTTAAGGACTTCTACCTGTTTGATTTTGTTATCCTGTTTTTCTTTAAGGATTTGTTACTCTTTAGCAGTGTTCTCCTGCAATTCTTTAAGGGATTTTTGTGCTTCCTCTTTACTGTCTTCTACCTGTTTACCAGTGTTCCTTTGTATTTCTTTAAGTGTGTTATTAAAGTCCTTCTTGACGTCCTCTACCATCATCATGAGATATGCTGTTAGATCCGTGTCTAGCTTTTCCGGTGTGTTGGGTGCCCTGGACTGGGCGAAGTGGGAGTGCTGGGTTCTGATGATGGTGAGTGGTCTTGTTTTCTGTTAGTAAGATTATTACGTTTACCTTTCACCATCTGGTAATCTCTGGGGTTAGTTGTTTTCGTTGTCACTGTTTAAAGATTGGAGCAGAATCTGTGTTCCACTCACCAGCAGTCTCAAAATCCTGTGGGGGGTGTCGTGGGTAGCTGGCGGGTGTCAGCCGACCCTGCACCCTAGCTACCCCGGTGCTGGTCCAGCCCGAAGAGGCCTGTGGCCCTACTCAGGCCGGTTTTCTGCTTTCCTAACTAATGCAGTCTCAGGTCCCGCGCGCAATTGGATTGGAGCAGAAGCTGTGTTCCACTCACCAGAAGTCTTAAGATCCTGTGGCGGGTGTTGTGGGTAGCTGGTGAGTTTCAGCCGAACCTGAGCCCTAGCTACCCTGGCGCTTTTCTGACCGGAAGAGGCTTGTAGATCAATATTTATAACCCTGCACAACACTCAACTTCAAATGGAAAAAAAAATAAAAAACTTCAACATAAAACCAAATATGCTAAATCAAGTAGGACAAAAATTGGGAAATAGTCTTGATCTCATCGGTACAGGAAACAACTTACTGAACAGTTCACAGATGACTCAGGAACTAATGTCAAACATTAATTAATGTTACCTCATGAAACTTAAATACTCCAGTAAGTCAAAGGATACCATCATTAGCACAAACAACAGCCTACAAATGGGGAAAAGATTTTCACCAACCCTACATCTGACAGAGGACTAATATCTAATATATATAAAGAATTCAAGAAGTCAGACATCAACAACCCAAATAAAATGTGCTATAAAAATAGGGAATTCTCATTAGAGGAATATCTAATGGCCAAGAAGCACTTGAAGTAATGTCCAAAGTCCTTAGTCATAAGGAAAATGCAAATCAAAATGATTCTGAGATTCCATGATACACACTTTGATAAAAAACTCAAGGAATGCTCTGAGGCTGAGCCATTTTCGGCTCCAGACAACTGGCCATCTTCCTGGTCAGAGCACAGGTGTCCTCCTGGTCCGAGAAGCTTCTGCCTCAGGTTCCATGGAAGCCACCTTGTTTCTGGGACTCCGAGGAAAGTAGTCAACACAGGTGAGAGTGTGGACTACTGAAACAACGGCTTCTGTGACAGGCCAAAGCAACACAGCTTCTGGGAAAGATCCTATTTTGGGCCTTCATCTTTGGCCAGAAGGAGGTCTAAACACCAGATAACTGTGCACCTTCCCTGAAAGAGGAGACCTTGCCTGCAGAGACTGCTCTGACCACTGAAACTTAGAGGAGAGAGCTAGTCTCCCAGGTATGCTCATAGAGGGTAACAAAATCACCAGAAGAACAATCTCTAAACAGAGACAACTATAACAACTAAATCCAGAGATTACCAGATGGCAAAAGGTAAACATAAGAATCTTACTAACAGAAACCAAGACCACTCACCATCATCAGAACCCAGCACTCCCACTTTGCCCAGTCTAGGGCACCCCAACACACCCAAAAAGCTAGACCTGGATTTAAAAGCATATCTCATGATGATGGTAGAGGACATCAAGAAGGACTTTAATAACTCACTTAAAGAAATACAGGAGAACACTGCTAAACAAGTAGAAGACATTAAAGAGGAAGCACAAAAAATCCCTTAAAGAATTGCAGGAAAACACAACCAAACAGGTGTTGGAATTGAATAAAACCATCCAAGACCAAAAAAGGGAAGTAGAAAAAATAAAGAAAACCCAAAGTGAGGCAACGCTGGAGATAGAAACCCTAGGAAAGAAATCTGGAACCATACATGAAAGGATCAGCAACAGAATACAAGAGATGGAAGAGAGAATCTCAGGTGCAGAAGATTCCATAGAGAACATCAGCACAACAATCAAAGAAAATGGAAAATGCAAAAAGTTCCTAACTCAAAACATCCAGGAAATCCAGAACACAATGGGAAGACCAAACCTACAGATAATAGGAGTAGATGAGAATGAAAATTTTCAACTCAAAGGACCAGCAAACATCTTCAACAAAATTATTGAAGAAAACTTCCCAAATCTAAAGAAAGAGATGCCTATGAACATACAAGAAGCCTACAGAACTCCAAATAGACTGGACCAGAAAAGAAATTCCTCCTGACACATAATAATCAGAACAACAAATGCACTAAATAAAGATAGAATACTAAAAGCATTAAGGGAAAAAGGTCAAGTAACATATAAAGGCAAGCCTATCAGAATTACACCAGATTTTTCACCAGAGAATATGAAAGCCAGAAGAGACTGGACAGATGTTATACAGACACTAAGAGAACACAAATTCCAGCCCAGGCTACTATACCCAACCAAACTCTCAATTACCATGGATGGAGAAACCAAAGTATTCCACAACAAAACCAAATTCACCCATTATCTCTCCAAGAATCCAGCCCTTCAAAGGATAACAGAAAAAAAACAATACAAGGACAGGAACCATGCCCTAGAAAAAACAAGAAGGTAATCCATCAACAAACCTAAAAGAAGACAGCCACAAGAACAGAATGCCAACTTTAACAACAAAAATAACAGGAAGCGACAATTACTTTTCCTTAATATCTCTTAATATCAATGGACTCAACTCCCCAATAAAAAGACATAGACTAACAAACTGGCTACACAAACAAGACCCAACATTTTGATGCTTACAGTAAACACATCACAGAGAAAAAGATAGACACTACCTTAGAATGAAAGGATGGAAAACAATTTTCCAAGCAAATGGTATGAAGGAACAAGCTGGAGTAGCCATTTTAATATCTAACAAAATAGAATTCCAACCCAAAATAATCAAAAAAGACAAGGAGGAGCACTTCATACTCATCAAAGGTAAAATCCTCCAAGAGGAACTCTCAATTCTGAATATCTATGCTCCAAATACAAGGGCAGCCACATTCATTAAAGAAACTTTAGTAAAGCTCAAAGCAGATATTGCACCTCACACAATAATAGTGGGAGACTTCAACACACCACTTTCACAAATGGACAGATCATGGAAACAGAAACTAAACAGGGACACAGTGAAACTAACAGAAGCTATGAAACTAATGGACTTAACAGATATCTACAGAACATTTTATCCTAAAACAAAAGGATGTATCTTCTTCTCAGCACACCATGGTACCTTCTCCAAAATTCACCACATAATTGGTCACAAAACAAGCCTCAACATAAACAAAAATATTGAAATTGTCCCATGCATCCTATCAGATCACCATGGACTAAGGCTGATCTTCAATAACAAAATAACTAATAGAAAGCCAACATTCATGTGGAAAATGAACAACACTCTTCTCAATGATACCTCTGTCAAGGAAGGAATAAAGAAAGAAATTAAGTACTTTTTGGAGTTTAATGAAAATAAAGCCACAACATACCCAAACTTATGGGACATAATGAAAGAATTCCTAAGAGGAAAATTCATAGCTCTGAGTGCCTCCAAAAAGGAACTAGAGAGAGCACACATTAGCAGCTTGACAACACACCTAAAAGCTCTAGAACAAAAGGAAGCAAATTCATCCAAGAGGAGTAGATGGCAGGAAATAATCAACTCAGGGGTGAAATTAACCAAGTGGAAACAAGAAGTACTATTCAAAGAATCAACCAATCAAGGAACTGGTTCTTTGAGAAAATCTATAAGATAGATAAACTCTTAGCCAGAGTCACTAGAGGGCACAGGGAAAGCATCCTAATTAACAAAATCAGAAATGAAAAGGGAAACATAACAACAGATCCTGAAGAAATCCGAAACACCATCATATCCTTCTACAAAAGGCTATACTCAACAAAACTGGAAAACCTGGATGAAATGGACAAGTTTCTAGACAGATACCAGGTACCAAAGCTAAATCAAGATCAGGTTAATGATCTAAACAGTCCTATATCCCCTAAAGAAATAGAAGCAGTCATTAATAGTCACCCAACCAAAAAAGCCCAGAACCAGATGGGTTTAGTGCAGTGTTCTATCAGACCTTCAAAGAAGACCTAATTGTAGTTCTGCACAAATTATTCCACAAAATAGATACGGAAGGTACTCTACCCAACTCATTCTATGAAGCCACAATTACTCTGATGGCTAAACCACAAAAAGATCCAACAAAGATAGCAAACTTCAGACCAATATCCCTTATGAATATCGATGCAAAAATCCTCAATCAAGTTCTTGCTAACTCCTTCCATGCAATCCCCATCAAAATTCTAACTCATTTCTTCAACGAATTAGAAATGCCAATCAATTAGAAAGGGCAATCAGCAGATTCATCTGGAATAACAAAAAACCTAGGATAGCAAAAACTCTTCTCAAGGATAAAAGAACTTCTGGTGGAATCACCATGCCGGATCTAAAGCTGTACTACAGAGCAATTGTGATAAAAACTGCATGGTACTGGTATAGTGACAGACAAGTAGACCAATGGAACAAAATTGAAGACCCAGAGATGAACCCACACAAGTATGGTCACTTGATTTTTGACAAGGGAGCTAAAACCATCCAGTGGAAGAAAGACAGCATTTTCAACAAATGGTGCTGGCACAACTGGCGGTTATCATGTAGAAAAATGCGAATTGATCCATTTCTATCTCCTTGTACCAAGGTCAAATCTAAGTGGATTAAGGAAATCCACATAAAACCATAGACACTGAAACTTATAGAGGAAAAAGTAGGGAAAAGCCTCTAAGATATGGGTACAGGGGAAAAATTCCTGAATAGAACAGCAATGGCTTGTGCTGTAAGATCAAGAATCGATAAATGGGACTTCATAAAATTGCAAAGCTTATGCAAGGCAAAAGACACAGTCAATAAGTCAAAAAGGCCACCAACAGATTGGGAAAGGATCTTTACCTATCCTAAATCAGATAGCGGACTAATATCCAATATATATAAAGAACTCAAGAAGGTGGACTCCAGAAAATCAAATAACCCCATTAAAAAATGGGGCTCAGAGCTGAGCAAGGAATTCTCACCTGAGGAATACCGAATGGCAGAGAAGCACCTGAAAAAATGTTCAACATCCTTAATCATCAGGGAAATGCAAATCAAAACAACCCTGAGATTCCACTTCACTCCAGTCAGAGTGGCTAAGATCAAAAATTCAGGTGACAGCAGATGCTGGAGAGGATGTGGAGAAAGAGGAACACTCCTCCATTGTTGGTGGGATTGCAAGCTTGTAAAACCACTCTGGAAATCAGTCTGGCGGTTCCTCAGAAAATTGGACATAGTACTACAGGAGGATCCAGCAATACCTCTCCTGGGCATATATCCAGAAGATGTCCCAACCGGCAAGAAGGACACATGCTCCACTATGTTCATAGCAGCCTAATTTATAATAGCCAGAAGCTGGAAAGAACCCAGATGCCCCTCAACAGAGGAATGGATACAGAAAATGTGGTACATTTACACAATGGAGTACTACTCAGCTATTAAAAAGAATGAATTTATGAAATTCCTAGGCAAATGGATGGACCTGGAGGGCATCATCCTGAGTGAGGTAACCCAATCACAGAGGAACTCGCACAATATGTACTCACTGATAAGTGGATATTAGCCCAGAAACTTAGGATACCCAAGATATAAGATACAATTTGTGAAGCACATGAAATTCAAGAAGAACGAAGACCAAAGTGTGGACACTTTGCCCCTTCTAGAAATGGGAACAAAACACCCAAGGAAGGAGTTACAGAGTCAAAATTTGGAGCTGTGACGAAAGGATGGACCATCTAGTTATTGCCATATGCAGGGATCCATCCCATAATCAGCTTCCAAAAGCTGACACCATTGCATACACTAGCAAGATTTTGCTGAAAGGACCCAGATATAGCTGTCTCTTGTGAGACTATGCCAGGGCCTAGGAAACACAGAAGTTGATGATCACAGTCAGCTATTGGATGGATCACAGGACCCCCAATGGAGGAGCTAGAGAAATTACCCAAGGAGCTAAAGGGAACTGCAACCCTATAGATGGAACAATAATATGAACTAACCAGTACCCTGGAGCTCTTGTCTCTAGCTGCATATGTATCAAAAGATGGCCTAGTCAGCCATCACTGCATAGAGAGACCCATTGGACTTGCAAACTTTATATGCCCCAGTACAGGGGAACCCCAGGGCCAAAAAGGGGGAGTGGGTGGGTAGGGGATTGGGAGGGTGGGTATGGGGGACTTTTGGGATAGCATTAAAAATGTAAACGAGGAAAATACCAAATAAAAAAATAAATTAAAAAAAAAAACTCAAGGAACAGCCCATTCTGGTGAGGATATGCAGCAAGGGGAACACTTATCCATTGTTGGTGGATGTACAAACTGGTATAGCCAACCTGGAAATTAATTTGGTGAATTTTCAGAAAATTGGGACTACTTCTATACGAAGATCCAGCTATTATACTCTTGGACATATACCACAAAATGCTCCACAATCACCCAGGGAAACTTGCTCAACTATGTTTATAGCAGCTTTATTCTTAATTGCCAGAAACTGGAAAAACCCAGTTGTCCCTCAACTGAAGAATGGATAAAGAAAGTGTATTTCATTTACATAATGGAATACTACTCAGCCATAAAAAACAAGGGCATCATGAATTTTGCACGCAAATGGATGCAACTAGAAAATATTTTCCTCTCTTCCGGTCAGACCAGCACCGGGGTAGCTAGCTCGAAGGGTTGGCTGACACTCGCCAGCTACCCACAACACCCGCCACAGGATCTTAAGACTTCTGGTGAGTGGAACACAACTTCTGCTCCAATCCAATTGTGCGCTGGACCTGAGACTGCATTAGTTAGGGAAGCAGAAAACCGGCCTGAGTAGGGCCACAAGCCTCTTCTGGTCTGACCAACACCTGGGTAGCTAGAGCGCAGGGTCAGCTGACACATGCCAGCTACCCACGACACCCGCCACAGGATTTTGAGACTTCTGGTGAGTGGAACACAGCTTCTGCTCCAGTCCAATCACACGGGACCTGAGACTGCTTTGGTTGGGGAGGTAGAAATCCGGCCTGAGTAGGGCCACAAGCCTCTTCCGGTCTGAACAGCACTGGGATGGCTAGAACACAGGGTCTGCTGACACCTGCCAGCTACCCACAACACCCGCCACAGGATTTTGAGACTTCTGGTGAGTAGAACACAGAGTCTGCTCCAATCTTTAAACAGTGACAACAATAACAACTAATCCCAGAGATTACCAGATGGTGAAAGGTAAACATAAGAATCTTACTAACAGAAACCATCATCAGAACCCAGCACTCCAACTTCACCGAGTCCAGGGTACCCCAACACACCGGAAAAGCTAGACCCGGTTCTAAAAGCATATCTCACGATGATGGTAGAGGACATCAAGAAGGACTTTAATAACACACTTAAAGAAATACAAAAGAACACTGGTAAACAGGTAGAAGACATTAAAGAGGAAGCCCAAAAATCCCTTAAAGAATTGCAGGAGAACACTGCTAAACAGGTAGAAGACATTAAAGAAGAAGTACAAAAATCCCTTAAAGAACTGCAGGAGAACACTGCTAAACAGGTAGAAGACATTAAAGAGGAAGCACAAAAATCCATTAAAGAATTGCAGGAGAACACTGCTAAACAGGTAAAAGACATTAAAGAGGAAGCACAAAAATCCATTAAAGAATTGCAGGAAAACCAGACCAAACAGGTGATGGAATTGAATAAAACCATCCAAGACCTAAAAAGGGAAGTAGAGACAATAAAGAAAACCCAAATTGAGGCAACACTGGAGATAGAAACACTAGGAAAGAAATCTGGAACCATAGATACGAGCATCAGCAACAGAATACAAGAGATGGAAGAGAGAATCTCAGGTGCAGAAGATTCCATAGAGAACATCGGCACAACAATCAAGGAAAATGTAAAACGCAAAAAGATCCTAACTCAAAACATCCAGGAAATACAGGACACAATGAGAAGACCAAACCTACGGATAATAGGAGTGGATGAGAATGAAGATTTTCAACTCAAAGGACCAGCAAATATCTTCAACAAAATTATAGAAGAAAACTTCACAAACCTAAAGAAAGAGATGCCCATGAACATACAAGAAGCCTACAGAACTCCAAATAGACTGGACCAGAAAAGAAATACCTCCCGACACATAATAATCAGAACAACAAATGCACTAAATAAAGATAGAATACTAAAAGCAGTAAGAAAAAAATGCCAAGTAACATATAAAGGCATGCCTATCAGAATTACACCAGATTTTTTACCAGAGACTATGAAAGCCAGAAGATCCTGGACAGATGTTATACAGACACTAAAAGAACACAAATTCCAGCCCAGGCTACTATACCCAGCCAAACTCTCAATTAACATAGATGGAGAAACCAAAGTATTCCACAACAAAACCAAATTCACACATTATCTCTCCAAGAATCCAGCACTTCAAAGGATAATAACAGGAAAAGACCAATACAAGGACAGGAACCACGCCCTAGAAAAAACAAGAAGGTAATCCATCAACAAACCTAAAAGAAGACAGCCACAAGAACAGAATGCCAACTTAAACAACAAAAATAACAGGAAACAACAATTACTTTTCCTTAATATCTCTTAATATCAATGGACTCAACTCCCCGATAAAAAGACATAGACTAACAAATTGGCTACACAAACAAGACCCAACATTTTGCTGCTTACAGGAAACTCATCTCAGAGAAAAAGATAGACACTACCTCAGAATGAAAGGCTAGAAAACAATTTTCCAAGCAAATGCTAGGAAGAAACAAGCTGGAGTAGCCATTCTAATATCTGATAAGATTGACTTCCAACCCAAAGTCATCAAAAAAGACAGGGAGGGGCACTTCATACTCCTCAAAGGTAAAATCCTCCAAGAGGAATCCTGAATATCTATGCTTCAAATACAAAGGCAGCCACATTCATTAAAGAAACTTTAGTAAATCTCAAAGCACACATTGCACCTCATACAATAATAGTGGGAGACTTCAACACACCACTTTCACCAATGGACAGATCATGGAAACAGAAACTAAACAGGGACACAGTGAAACTAACAGAAGCTATGAATCAAATGGATTTGGCAGATATCTACAGAACATACTATCCTAAAACAAAAAGATATACCTTCTTCTCAGCACCTCATGGTACCTTCTCCAAAACTGACCACATAATTGGTCACAAAACAGGCCTCAACAGATACAAAAATATTGAAATTGTCCCATGCATCCTATCAGATCACCATGGACTAAGGCTGATCTTCAATAACAAAATAATTAATAGAAAGCCAACATTCACGTGGAAACTGAACAACACTCTTCTCAATGATACCTTGGTCAAGGAAGGTATAAAGAAAAAAATTAAGGACTTTTTAGAGTTCAATGAAAATGAAGCCACAACATACCCAAACTTATGGGACGCAATGAAATCATTTCTAAGAGGAAAACTCATAGCTTTGAGTGCCTCCAAAAAGAAACTAGAGAGAAAACACATTAGCAACTTGACAACACACCTAAAAGCACTAGAACAAAAGGAAGCAAAGTCACCCAAGAGGAGTAGACAGCAGGAAATAATCAAACTCAGGGGCGAAATCAACCAAGTGGAAACAGGAAGAACTATTCAAAGAATCAACCAATCAAGGAGCTGGTGCTTTGAGAAAATCAACAAGATAGATCAACCCTTAGCCAGACTCACTAGAGGGCACAGGGAAAGCATCCTAATTAACAAAATCAGAAATGAAAAATGAGACATAACAACAGATCCTGAAGACATCCAAAACACCATCAGATCCTTCTACCAAAGGCTATACTCAACAAAACTGGAGAACCTGGATGAAATGGAGAAGTTCCTAGACAGATACCAGGTACCAAAGTTGAATCAAGATCAGGTTAATGATCTAAAAAGTCCCATATCCCCTAAAGAAATAGAAGCAGTCATTAATAGTCTCCCAACCAAGAAAAGCCCAGGACCAGATGGGTTTAGTGCAGAGTTCTATCAAACCTTCAAAGAAGAACTAATCCCAGTTCTTCACAAACTATTCCACAAAATACAATCAGAAGGTACTCTACCCAACTCATTCTATGAAGTCACAATTACTCTGATACCTAAACCACATAAAGACCCAACAAAAATAGAGAACTTCAGACCCATTTTCCTTATGAATATTGATGCAAAAATCCTCAATAAAGTTCTCGCTAACCGAATTCAAGAACACATCAAAAAAATCATCCATCCTGACCAAGTAGGATTCATCCCAGGGATGCAAGGATGGTTCAATATACTAAAATCCATCAATGTAATCCATTATATAAACAAACTCAAAGACAAAAACCACATGATCATCTAGTTAGATGCTGAAAAAGCATTTGACAAAATCCAACACCCATTCATGATAAAAGTCTTGGAAAGATCAGGAATTCAAGGCCCATACCTAACCATGATAAAAGCAATATACAGCAAACCAGTAGCCAACATCAAAGTAAATGGTGAGAAGCTGGAAGCAATCCCACTAAAATCAGGGACTAGACAAGGCTGCCCACTCTCTCCCTACCTATTCAACATTGTACTTGAAGTCCTAGCCAGAGCAATTAGACAACAAAAGGAGATCAAGGGGATACAAATCGGAAAAGAAGAAGTCAAAATATCGCTTTTTGCAGATGATATGATAGTATACATAAGTGACCCTAAAAATTCCACCACAGAACTCCTAAGCCTGATAAATAGCTTCGGTGAAGTAGCTGGATATAAAATTAACTCAAGCAAGTCAATGGCCTTTCTGTACACAAAGGATAAACAAGCAGAGAAGGAAATTAGGGAAACAACACCCTTCTCAATAGTCACAAACAATATAAAATACCTTGGTGTGACTCTAACTAAGGAAGTGAAAGATGTGTATGACAAGAACTTCAAGTCCCTGAAGAAAGAAATTAAAGAAGATCTCAGAAGATGGAAAAACCTCCCATGCTCATGGATTGGCAGGGTCAACATTGTAAAAATGGCTATCTTGCCAAAAGCAATCTACAGATTCAATGCAATCCCCATCAAAATTCCAACTCAATTCTTCAACTAAGTGGAAAGGGCAATCTGCATATTCATCTGGAACAACAAAAAACCTAGGATAGCAAAAACTTTTCTCAAGGATAAAAGAACCTCTGGAGGAATCACCATGCCTGACCTAAAGCTGTACTACAGAGCAATTGTGATAAAAACTGCATGGTACTGGTATAACGACAGACAAGTAGACCAATGGAACAGAATTGAAGACCCTGAGATCAACCCACATACCTATGGTCACTTGATCTTTGACAAGGGAGCAAAAACCATCCAGTGGGAAAAAGACAGCATTTTCAACAAATGGTGCTGGCACAACTGGCTGTTATCATGTAGAAGAATGAGAATTGATCCATTTCTATCTCCTTGTACCAAGGTCAAATCTAAGTGGATTAAGGAACTCCACATAAAACCAGAGACACTGAAACTTATAGAGGAGAAAGTAGGGAAAAGCCTCGAAGATAAGGGTACAGGGGAAAAATTCCTGAATAGAACAGCAAAGGCTTGTGCTATAAGATTGAGAATCCATAAATGGGACCTCATAAATTTGCAAAGCTTCTGCAAGGCAAAAGACACAGTCAATAAGACAAAAAGACCCCCAACAGATTGGGAAAGGATCTTTACCTATCCTAAATCAGATAGGGGACTAATATCCAATATATATATGGAATTCAAGAAGGTGGACTCCAGAAAATCAAATAACCCCGTTAAAAAATGGGGCTCAGAACTGAACAAAGAATTCTCACCTGAGGAATACCGAATGGCAGAGAAGCACCTGAAAAAATGTTCAACATCCTTAATCATCAGGGAAATGCAAATCAAAACAACCCTGAGATTCCACCTCACACCAGTCAGAATGGCTAAGATCAAAAATTCAGGTGACAGCAGATGCTGGCGAGGATGTGGAGAAAGAGGAATACTCCTTCATTGTTGGTGGGATTGCAAGCTTGTACAACCACTCTGGAAATCAGTTTGGTGGTTCCTCAGAAAATTGGACATAATACTACCAGAGGATCCAGCAATACCTCCCCTGTGCATATATCCAGAAGATATTCCAACCGGTAAGAAGGACACATGCTCCACTATGTTCATAGCAGCCTTATTTATAATAGCCAGAAGCTGGAAAGAACCCAGATGCCCCTCAACAGAGGAATGGATACAGAAAGTGTGGTACATTTACACAATGGAGTACTACTCAGGTATTAAAAAGAATGAATTTATGAAATTCCTAGGCAAATGGATGGATCTGGAGGGCATCATTCTGAGTGAGGTAACTTATTCACAATGGAACTCACACAATATGTACTCACTGATAAGTGGATATTAGCCCAAAAACTTAGGATACCCAAGATATAAGATACAATTTGCTAAACACATGGAACTGAAGAAGAACGAAGACCAAAGTGTGGACACTGTGCCCCTTCTTGGAATTGGGAACAAAACACCCATGGAAAGAGTTACAGGGATAAGGTTTGGAGCTGTGAAGAAAGGATGGACCATCTAAAGACTGCCATATCCAGGTATACATCCCATAATCAGCTTCCAAACGCTGACACCATTGCATACACTAGCAAGATTTTGCAGAAAGGACCCAGATATAGCTGTCTCTTGTGAGACAATGCCGGGGCCTAGCAAACACAGAAGTGGATGCTCACAGTCAGCTATTGGATGGATCACAGGGCCCCCAATGGAGGAGCTAGAGAAAGTACCCAAGGAGCTAAAGGGAACTGCAACCCCATAGTTGGATCATTATTAGGAACTAACCAGTACCCCAGAGCTCTTGTCTCTAGCTGCATTTGTATCAAAAGATGGCCTAGTAGGCCAACACTGGGAAGAGAGGCCCATTGGACTTGCCAACTTTATATGCCCCAGTACAGGGGAATGCCAGGGCCAAGGGGTGGGGGTGGGTGGGTGGGGGACTGGGGGGGGGGTGTATTGGGGACTTTTTGGATAGCATTGGAAATGTAATTGAGAAAATTACCTAATAAAAAAATATAAAAAAAAAATTAAAAAAAAGAAAATATTTTCCTGCATGAAGTAACCAAAAGGAAATGCATGTTATGTACTCACTAATAAGTAGGTATTAGCCATAAAGTACAGCCCAACAATGTCATAATCAACAGACATAAAGAAAGAAAATATCAATAAGGGCTTTATAGAAGAATGTTGAATCTTTCTCAGAAGTAGAAACAAAATAGATATCAGAAGTGGATTGAGGGAGGGAATTGTATGGGAGAATGGATGAGGAAGAATGTTGAGTGGTGGTGGTAGTGTTATCAGATGTATGGAGAACAGGGAAATTGGCAGGAAGGGTAGGGGTCAATCTCTGGGCCTGCCAGAGACCTGAGAATGGGGAAGGCCCTAAAGGTTTATGGGGTCCTTTCTAGCTGAGACACCTTGCATGTGGTGATATGGATCTTGAAGTGGCCACTTCCTGTAACAAGGCAGGACTTCTAATGGAGAGATAAGGACAGCTACCCACCCATAAAACGTTTTGATTCAAAAATGTGTCATTCCTACATATGTGCAGATACAAAGGTGAAGGTAATGCTAACTAATGACTGTCCCAAATTGAGACCAATCTTATAGGAAAGAACCAATACATGACACTATTGATAATACTCTGCCATGCCTGCAGACAGGAACCTAGCATACCTGTCCTCTGAGAGGCTCTTCCCAGCAGCCCAGGGAAAAAGATGAAGCAAAATTTTCAAACATTGAATGGAGTTTGGGTAGTTTTATGGAATAGTTGGGGGACCTGGAGGACAGGGACTTCACAGGAAGACCAACAGAATCAAATAACCTGGTCCTTTGAGGCTCCCAGAGACTGAATCAACCCAAAATAGTAAGCACAGACTGAACCTAGGCCTGCTGCACATATGTAGCAGATGAGCATATTGGTTTTCATGTGGGAGCCCCCATCAAGAGTGGGAACTCTCCCTGAATTTTTTGCTTGCCTACCTGTGGATCCAGTTCCTGTAAATGGGCCATGTTGTCTGGCCTCAATGGGAGAGACTGCCTAGTTCTACAGTGACTTGATATGCAGGGATTGGGTGAGTGGTGGTCTGAGGGGCAGGGCAGTGTTAGGGGGTTAATGAAGGGAGTTGGGTGTAGCATGTAGAGATGGAATCCCCTTTCTCAAAGGAGATGGGGAGGGAGGACTTGTGTAAAGGGGTACTGGGAAAAGAGGGGGGCTGATATTGTGATGAAGAGTGAATAAATAAACAAACAAAAATATTCTCACCCTCATCTTGACTGGAGGAAAGAGAGTCTACATAGGAGGACTGAAGAAAACCTGCATTAATGTTACTGGCATCTTATTTATTTGGACTACAGAGGCCTTGTCTGGCAGTACATCAAGGCCTTATATGACTTTCTAAACAAGAGATGTACAACTGAATAGGAAGTCAATGTTGCAGACCAAGTGCTCATAATCTTCAAATATTTGACTATAAGTATTGATGAGAATTTAGAGTCCACTGTTTTATTTTATGAGAGCTCTAATATTCAGTCTGCCAAAGAAATAGATGTACTTCACATTTTTATACAAGCCCTGCACTATTTCTTCCTCTTGCTCAGAATATTAACATAGACTATAATTTTGTCAATTGGGCTGTACGACTCTAGAATTCTGTAGACAAATTGATAAATCTATTTATTTTCAATTTTAATAAACTTGCTAATTGTTATTGTATTCGATTACTACATATTACTTGCTTGTGGTGTTCTACCAAATACACCAGATTTATAACCTCAGCTAACTTGTCTTAGCATTTACTGAGAGACAGGGTATAGGTTCATTCTACAATCTGAAATACACTTAAACATCTTTTAAATAATCTCGATGTTATGGAGATGGATTTAACCCTTGAGGAATAATTGTGTAAATGTCTAGGGTGCACATTTGTATGAACTAGTTCCCATAAATGTATCGCAATGACAGAACAAATATTGCTTCACATTAGATCATAAGAGCCTACATGAGCAACTTGAGGCATACCCTTTTAGTCATCTATGTGCAGCAGTAAGAAAACATTAACAACTCTCCTGATAACAGTTTTGGGCCACCTCTCATTTCTAAAATTAACAGCACAGAGTGAGGGAGGAATGGGCTCTCCTCCCTGGTGTATTTCCCTTTGCTTATACCCAGCTGTGTATCAGGATTGAACAAAGTTGGAGACATCCAATTAATATGACTTTATATTTCACTGTAAGTAGGATCCTCTTAATACATTGCAGGAACCAGTCGTTCTTATGGTCCCTCATAACAAAAGAGATTTGTTGTTGATCAGGGTGACATGATATAGGGAACCTCTTAGGAAGTTCTGGGATTTGTCTTACTTTTCCTTTGTGGCCTTAAAGAAATCTCACTTATTCTGTTTTCTCTCTTGTAGAAGGGGGAGCTTTGAACAAAACAGAGTTTTTATTCACAGCTTGTCTCCCATCAGTATACTCTTTAAAGTACACTTGAAGGCAATAAAACACTCTAAAGCAACCTGAAAGAAGTCAGACATAATGGCAGTGCCAACACCAGAAGATGTTGAATAGTTGTTTGACATTCTGTTTGTGTCTGAATGGAGTCCTTTACTCTCAACGATTCTGTGTCCTCTACTCATGGATCAAATCTCATATAAGGGTGTTATTGTTGTTGTTGTTTGTTTCTTTTTTTTCCCAATATTTCCTTTTCTCTGACATAGACTTAACAAGGTCTCTACTTTGTATTTCCTCTTGTTCAAAAATCACTTCTTGTTCAATGGTCAGTTCACTTGATACATGCCACTGGCAACAAACATTCAAACAGTCTAGAGATTTATAGGCCTAACAATGATAATTTAGAGATAGACAGAGGAAGAAACAGGATCAGGACTGAGGAAAGTCATATTTAAAAAAGGAGGCCCTTTTTGATCTGCTCCCAAAGCTGATCCTGTGCCACAGCACTCCACACCTAAATACCATCAGGAAAGGGCTGGTCTCCTAGGAGTGCTGACAAGCCTGTGAGCACAAGTAAGACTACCACTTCTTCTCAGAGGATCCCATGTGGAGCCCTCAGGACACAGGAACTGAGTAGGAACCTGGGACAGAATCCTTCCTGTTTGCACATCACCCTGGGCTGATCCTGTGCCACTGTTGTCCAGACCCAAATTCCTCCTGGAGAGAACTGGAGAGAACAGTTGGCAAGAGGTAAGGGCAAGAAGATAAACAACAGAAACTAAGGCTACTTTGCATCATCAGAACCCAGTTCTTCCACCACAGTGAACCCTGGATACCCCATCACATCAGAAAAGGAAGACTCTGATTTAAAATCACATTTCATCATGATGACAGAGGACTTTAAAAAGGAAATAAATAGACATAAGCATCACCAATACAAGTGATAGAAGAGAGAATCTCAGGTGCAAAATATACCATAGAAAATATTGACACAACAGTCAAAGAAAATGCCATATGCAAAAATCTCCTAACCCCAAACATCCAGGAAATCCAGAACACAATGAGAAGACCAAACCTAAGGATAATAGGTACAGAAGAGAGTGAAGAATCCCAACCTACGGGGCCAGTAAATAGCTTAAACAAAATTAGAGAAGAAAACTTCCCTAACCTAAAGAAAGAGATGACCAGAAACATACAAGAAGCCTAGAGAACTCCAAATAGATTGGAACAGAAAAGAAATTCCTCCTGTCACGTAATAGTCAAAACACCAAATGCACAAAACAATGAATATTAAAAGCAGTAAGGTCAAACAACTTATAAAACAGATCTATCAGAATTACACCAGACTTCTTACCAGGGACTATGGAAGCTAGAAGATCCTGGGCAGACATTATACAGACCCTTAGAAAACACAAAGCCCAACCCAGGCTACTATACCCAGCAAAACTCTCAATTTCCATAGATGGAGAAACCAAAATATTCAATGACAAAAGCAAATTTACTCAATATCTTTCTGCAAATACAGCCCTACAGAGAATAATAGGTGGAAAACGCCAACAGGAGGGAAAATACTCCCTAGAAAAAGCAAGAAAGTAATCTTTCAACATATCCAAAAGAAGATAGCCATGCAAACATAAAAATAACGTCAAAAATAACAGAAAGCAACAATCACTATTCCTTAATATCTCTTAACATAGACGGACTCAATTACCCAATAAAATGACAGTCTAGCATACTCGATAGTCAAACAGGACCCAGCACTTTGTGCATACAGGTCAAAGACAGTCACTACCTCAGAGTAAAGGGCTGGAAAGCTATTTTCCAAGTGAGTAGTCCCAAGAAACAAGCTGGAGTATCCATTCTAATATCAAACAAAGTCAACTTTCAACCAAAAGTTATCAAAAAAGGATAACTTCATACTCATCAAAGGAAAAAATCTACCAAGATGAACTCTCAATTCTTAACATCTATGTTACATATGCAAGGATACCCACATTCATAAAAGAAACTTTACTAAAGTTCTTCCAAGCACACATTGCATCTTACACAATAATAGTGGGGAATGTCAACACCTGACTCTTATAAATGGACAGATCATGGAAACACAAACCAAACAAAGACACATTGAAACTAACAGAAGTTATGGACCAAATGGATTTAACAGATATCTATAGATTTTTTTTTATCCTAAAACAAATGGATAGACTTTCTTCTCAGCATCTCATGGTACCTTCTCTACTGATATAATAGGTCACAAAATAGGCCTGAACAGATACAAGAAGAGTGAAATTATCCTATGCATCCTATCAGATCACCATGGACTAAGGCAGGTCTTTAATAGCAACAAAAACAACAGAAAGAAAGCTCACATACACATGAGAGCTGAACAACACCCTACGCAATGACAATTTGTTCAAGGAAGAACTAAAGAAAGAAATTAAAGACTTTTTAAATTTTACTGAAAATGAAGGCACAACATATCCAAACTTATGGGACACAATGAAAGCAGTGCTAAGAGGAAAAATCATAGCTCTGAGTGCCTCCAAAAAGAAACTGGAAAGAGGATACACTAGCAGCTTGACAGCACAACTGAAATCTCTAGGACAAAAAGAAGCAAATATACCCAGGAAGAGTAGAAGGCAAGAAGTAATCAAACTTTGGGCTGAAATCAACCAAGTAGAACAAAAAAGAACTATACAAAGAATAAACAAAACCATGAGCTGATTCTTTGAGAAATTCAACAAGATAGTTAATCCCTTAGCCGGTTTAACCAGAGGGCACAGAGACAGTATCCAAATTAACAAAATCAGAAATGAAAAGGGACATATAACAAGAGAAACTGAGGAAATTAAAAAAAAATCATAAGATCCTATGACAAAAGCCCATATTCAATAAAACTAGAAAATATGGATTAAATGGACAATTTTCTAGACAGATACTATATACCAAAGTTAAATCAGGATCAGATAAACCAGCTAAACAGTCCCATAACCCCTAAAGAAATAGGAGTAGTAATTAAATGTCTCCCAACCAAAAAAAGCCCAGGACCAGATGGGTTTAGTGCAGAATTCTACCAGACCTTCAAAAAATACCTAGTTCAAATACTCTTCCAACTATTCTATAAAATAGAAACAGAAGGGATACTATCCAGTTCATTTTATTGGGTCTCTGGGCTATCTACCCTCTAGGTCAAGGCAGAGTCAGGGGTGGGCTCCCTCTCATGGCATGGATGTCAAGCTGGACTAGTCCCTGGTTGGCCATTCCTTCAATTTCTGTGTCACCTTTACTCCAACACATATTGTAGGCAGGACAGACTGTTGGGGGAGGAAGAATAAGGACACCATAAGAAAATACACAGAATCTACTAACCTGGGCTCTTAAGGACTCACAAAACCTGAACTGACAACTAGGAAGCTTGCCTAGGAGTGATCTAGGCCCTCTGCACATGTTACCATGGTGTACTTTGATCTTCTTGTGTAACTCCTAAGAGTGGGAGCAAGAACAGCCTTTGTCTTTATTGCTGGCTTTTGATACCCTTTCCCCTTACTTGGTTGTCTCATCTAGCCTTAATAGGAAAGAAAGTGCCTAATCTTTACTGCAATTTAATGTGCCATAGCTGATTTGATATCTACAAGAGTATGAGTATGGTGACTGGTGTCAACTTCAGTGTATTCTTTAGAAATGTCCTGTCTTCAGAGTAATGCACAAGTAATTATTAGAGCAGAAGGTGAGAGTGAATGACAAGGACCCAAAGACAAACTTTATTAGTCTGTGGGTGCTTAGAACAGTATTCAAGAACTCATTACTTAGAAAAATCCTATTAACATTGGAAGGCAATGTGGATCTCTTTAAAAACCAAGAGAATATTATACACTGAAATGACATACAAACCATTGGAAAAAAATAAAACTCACTTTTGATTTCAGTCTGGTTAAGGAACTTGGGTTATTTTTGTTCAAGCAGAGAACAAAGTTATTACTTCATGGAGCTAAATGAAATAGTTTCTGCATGAAAAACGTTAGGTTATGCAGGCCTGAAAGAAGCAGGTACTACCAATAGAAACATAATCTCACTATCTTATTTTTAAGAGCTTGTAAGCCCATTTCATCCTTCCGTTTTGAATCTTCTACTGTTGTGTATCACTCACTCCTCTATTTTTGTGAGTTATACAATCCAATACGGTCTTGATTCATGTGCATTGGAAAGAACCCTGAACCTGGGGGTTATTTTATTTCATGGAAGTTGAAGGAAAGGGGTTGCTGCCAGTCAGGTGCTCAAGGCATGCAGAAAAAAATTCAGTCCCAGGCACTGAAACAGGCCACCCTTGTGCTGTGCTTGTGAGAGAAGAAAGCAACACCATCACCAACTATGGGACTGGATCCCCAGCAGTAGTCACAAAACACTTCTCAGTCAGCATGTTTGAAATCTCCACTAAAAATAGGTCCTCTGTACTGGGTTGAAATTCTCATCTGTGGCCAGTGATGGAGCACAGTGCCCGATTGTTCCCAACTAGGTTTTCCCTGCATTAGTACTGTCATGTAACTATTTTTCCATTAATTAATTTATTCATTTTATATCCTGATCGAAGCTCCCTCTCCTTCCAGCACTCCCCATTCGGCCCCTCCCACCTCCCCTGGGTACCAACACACCCTGGCACCACAAGTCCCTGCAGAACTAGGCACATACATCTTGTCACACTGAGGCCAAAAGCCTGCAGGAAACACAGCCAAAGGAAATCACCTACCACCAAGCCTGCTCACTACCTCAGTCAGTCCACCACAGGAGTTAGGAAACTCAGGGCCTCTAATGAAGGAGCTACAGAAAGTACCCAAGGAGCTAAAGGGGTTTGCAACCCTATAGGAGGAACAATAATATGAACTAACCAGTACCCCCCCACACAGCTGTGTCTCTAGTTGCATATGTAGCAGAGGATGGCCTAGTCAGCCATCAGTGGGAGGAGAGGCCCTTGGTCTTGTGAAGACCATATGCCCCAGTACAGGGGAATGCCAGGGCCAAGAAGCAGGAATGGGTCGGTTGGGGAGCAGGGGTGGGGGGGAGGGTATAGGGGGCTTTGGAGATAGCACTTGAAATGTAAATGAAGAAAATATCTTATAAACAAAGAGAGAGAGAAAAAAACATAACACCCTTTGCTTTCTTCAGCTTGCTTTCTTTGGCTCGATGAACCTTAGATTTTCATGGGGGTGGGGGGTGGGTGGCTGAAATCTCCTAACTACTGGGAGAGGTCTAATGTAAGCACACTCTTTGGGGAAATTCCCTTCTCTACCTACTTGCCCTTTACTTAGTCCTGCTTCAGCTTGTTCATTTTTCCTCACTGCAGAAGTACAGGGCAGATAGGGGGAGGGGTTTCTTCCTTTTCCTCTAAGGTAAAGCTGTAGGTCCCTGAAGGAGGCAATTCTGAGACTTTCTCCAAAGGATTCTGGGAACTATAGAAGGCCTCTGCACTCTCCAAAGATTCTGAATCATAATCACACAGCAAGAATCTTGCTTAAGTTAGAGGTGTCTCTCACATGGCCAGCGGAGTCTCCTGCTTGGAACATCAAGCTCCTGGACTCATAGGGCGCTGAGGTCAAGTGTGCTATTATGAGTTTCAAGTCGCCACCCACTCCTTCACTCCACACTGACTTTTGCTTCCTCTGGTCAGTTTCAGATGCTGCTCAGTCTCCTGCTCTTATCCCAGGAAGCTGGGAGCTTCCAGATGCCCGTTCAACCGCCCCCACTCAAGCACCCCGGCCCTCGAAGTTTTATGAAGCAAGAACCAGAGTGCAGGTATCATCAGGAGTGTTGTCACCCAGGAGACACTCAGGGATAGTCTAGCACTGTGCACTGGATCATAATGGCTTGCCTGCTGCAGATAGAGTGGAGCACAGCTCATGCAGACCAGAAGCTGGCTACCCAGATGAGGTTAGGAAATCTCTCAGGAAAATCTGAGATAAACTCTCTATTCTGCTATGTCCAGGTTTTCCTCTCTTCTGCTCTCTGCCCCTGACAGGTGCAGCTGGATGCAGGAGTTCATAAACCTTCAACGGTCATTTTCCTGTTGTGAAACTTCTCAGCAAGACCACAAAGACATTTGTCATTAACTAAATGGTAGGGAAACAACGGGACAGGGAATTTTAATCAGAACAAGGAAATAACATAACTTTAATGCAATCTACCATTTTGCAACATCTTTTCCAGAAGAAAGGTTGACTTTACTTACAGAGTTTTGAAAATTCAATTCACATCCTGCTCTCTCTCTCTCTCTCTCTCTCTCTCTCTCTGTGTGTGTGTGTGTATGTGTGTGTTTTATGAGAAAGTGTACATGATATTCCTGTCAAGATTCAATGTACTTAAAATAGACATCTCAGTTTCCCTGCCATACATGTGAGGGAAAGAAAGACCACCAGTATCTAGACTGAATTTTTCTTTCCTAAACAAAGAACAAGCTATCCTAAATCGTAAGACAACCTTGCTGCTTCCATCAGCATCACACCAAAAGTGGGTCTATACTAAAGAACCAGTCACATGAAAGACCCATAGGACAAAGGTCAGCAGGTGCCATTCCAACTGTTCCGTTGAGGGTTCCTGTTCTGCAGAGGCAACTAATTTATAAGTTAAGTTTCCAAGAAGAATCTGCAATAAACTCTGAACTGAAGATATACTTGAAAATAAAATAATGCATATTTATTTATTTATTTATTTATTTATTTATTTATTTATTTATTTATTTTTACCAGATTCGGGAAAGGATGGGCATGCAATCCACTATCCTTCTGATTACAGTTTGTCCTAGTTTTCTTACTGATGAGGCTAAACTTAAAGGTATATCTACTGAAGAATTTGTTGTAAGAAACTCACTTAAAATAAGAGTATTAATGTTTTTATTGAACACGAAACCCTTTCTCATTAGTATCATATACAATAGTTTTATCTCTCATGAGACACAAAGTAATCACTCTGAATTGTCTTAGAAGGAAAACAAACAAACATACAGACAAACAAAAAACAAACAAAAAACCAACAGCATTATGATAATCTAGAGCTCAGCTTTCTCAGACAAGGAGTTACATGGAGTCTTGTTTCTTCTGCTGTATAGCACAGCCAGTCCTTAAATGTGCAGCAATTTGAGGCTCCTGTCTCAGCTTCTTGAGTGCTGACTTGCTTATTTTTAAAGGTGATAAAGTGAGTTGTATATTAACAAGGACATGCCATTTTATAATAATAAAAAGAATATGTATAGCAAAACTAGCACTCATTTGAAGGATGCGTTTCTGCTCATCCATCAAGTTTGCATTGAATATTGTAATGCTTTTGCCACATGAACTCAGTGTAGTTGTCCCTACTGTTTTCCTTTTCTATAGTCATCTGAGTCAGAGCAATCAAGTGCCTGACATAAGTCATGAGGTAATTTCTACAAAGGAACAGCTGTTCAATTTTTTGCTATCACTCCATGATTATTTTTTCTTGAGGAAAAAATTATCTTGTGATACAATAATGTAAGTCTCCAACATACGTTTTATTGCTTTCCTACTGGACATGCAACGTGAAACAATAATGGTAAAACTTCAAAGTATTTACTAAGGAAGAGGAGACTCAGAGTAATAATGTATGGACTGTGAATGCAAGCTATTTTGCTCTGTCTATTGGACACTTATAAATGCCCTGTAAAAGGTGTTAGAGCATCAGGTTGGCCAAAGGTGCTAGTGAGTGATATTTGGAAACTTTTGCAAACTTAGAGCTTTAAGACTTTATATTCAAATCCAGACATCTCTCAGTGTACACCCTCCCCTGCCCCCAGCATTGGTAAATCTTAGGAGTATGAGACTTCTATTCCTATGTCAGGATGTCCCTAATTCAAAAAAGAATTCAGCTCTGAAGTTGATTCAGAGAGCCAGAGTGATTTCTGAGGGTCCCGTGTGGAGATCAGCTTCAAAAAAACCAACTTCGTTTAGTAAACGTGCCATAGGGACATATGTTCCACTATGTTTGTTGAAGTCTTATTTGTGATAGCCAGAAGCTGGAAACAACTCAGATGTCCTACAGCAGAAGAATGGATACAGAAAATGTGGTTCATTTACACAATGAAATAGTGGTATGATATCATTGTAAAATTTATAATTCTGAAGAATTCCTCATAATAATCTGTTTTCATTTCTCTTTTCCTTGCTCTCTCCATGACTGAGAAGCAGCAGTGATCATGGCCCATCAAGGCTATTGTTTCTCTCCAGTCTGCCTCTTACGCACTGACTGATGAGATGTCCCTGCTAAAACATGACATGTGGTATTCTGCCTTGATATTGCATTTACATTACATTTTTCGGTTCATCATCACACTGGAACATGTTAAGAAAAGACATGGGAAATTTATTAGTTGTTCTAAGTGTTAAAGATGGTAGTATTATATCAATTTATAATACATTAAGTTTATGAGGGCCAATTATTAGTATTAGTGTTTTACCACTTCTAACTAAAAATTTTGAAAATAAACTTTGTCTAATGAGACTAACTATTCATTTAGGAAAAAAAGTTATATCGCCCTGAAAAATTCAGAAAAAGATGAGTCTAAACAAATTTCAATTAACAGTGCACAAAACTTTAAATTTGCAAATAAACACAAATCCACACACAAACATGTATGTATATATGTATGCATGCATGTGTGTATGTATGCCAATTAGTCTGTATGACTTTATTTTGTTAATTTCCTCCTCCTCAGAGGCCATTGGTCTTGCAAAGATCATATGCCCCAGTACACGGGAATGCCAGGGCCAGTAAGCAGGAGTGGGTGAGTTGGGGAGCAGAGCAGGGGGAGGGTATAGGGGACTTTGGGGATAGCATTTGAAATGTAAATGAAGAAAATATGTAACAAAAAAGTTTTCCTCCTCCTCAGTCTTTCTAGTTCACATAAATGATATAGAAGTTCTAGAGTGACAATTCTATGTAAGGAGACCCCTTCTGACCCATGCACACATCTCTAGGTCAGCAGCACTGTGGGAGAATTATTCTCTGATGAAGCCCATGAACTTGAAAACACCAACAGGCAACCTAAATTAATATCTTTAACTAATATTTTTGGGGTGACAGCTAGAACAACAGGTTAGACTCTAAATCATGGCAATCCCTCCCTCAGTCCCACAAGTGCTATAAAATTAGAGTTGTAGGCCACATATCTGCTCCTAATTCTCAAGAGTACATATAAAATATTTGAAAACCTTTGTCCAAATGCAAGATTTGGAAAGTAAATTCATATCTGCTTTGGGCAAATAATCTCACAGAGAATCTTTCAGAATTTATCACTCAAAATGAGGACTTTATTGGGAAAATCTCTTGATAAACATAAAAATGACTTACTATTGAAATGCCCTTTTGCTATATGTTTTGTATTTTGTTTTTGTAAGTCCTTCTGTGGTTACTTTCAAGTACTGTTTTTCAAGTAAATGATTTTTTTTAAAAATATGTTGATTAAGAAACCTGTTATGTCCATTTTTTGAATAATTAAATTATGACTATATTTACAAAATAATTTCTTTTATTTATAAGTATATGTTTTCTTTTTCATGTATATATTTTTTCTGTATTGGTGAGTGTTTTAGCATAGAAATTAGAATTTACACCTCTATTTACTTCCCTTTCTGTGAGGAATAAAAACAAAACAAAAGGTAACAACAATAACAGCAACAACAACAGCAACAGCAACAATAAAAACCTTTTAAGGATTAATTCTTCCTTGTTAACTATATCTGAGATTGGATATTTTATCTGTAAATGACAGGCTTTTATCCTTACTCATAATTAATTTGAGTGAAAATTTAATGATGAGAATTACACGTCTAGATATGAAGGGATAATTAATACCAGATTTTTTTTTTTTTACTTCTCTACAAAATTGAAAAAAAAGAGAGAAAAAAATAAGATGTGAGAATTAATGATCTCTCGGAAAGTGGAATAATGAGATCACCGAAGATCCAAGTTCTCCCTGTGTCAATTGAGGCCTTACAAACACCATATCATAGAAAGTAGCGGAAGTCCAGGAGTCTCTCACCATGGAACTGGAATGAGAACATGTTCTCTGGAATATCTGCAGTGGGGGTAAGATGTTTACAGAACACATGCTTTGCAAAAATACTCAAAGGCTGGCATGGCATTCATTGTAGGTTTCTGCCCAAAGACCATGCTGTCAGTCCTGGTCTTATGAAGGGAGCAGGTTGTGTAAGCAGCAACCGCCCATGGTCTCTGCATCAGGGAATGCCTCCATGTTCCTGCCCTGTTCTACCTTCAATAATGGACTTACAATGTGAAAGTGTACGCTGTACAAACCCCCTTTCCCCACTTTGCCTTTGGCCATGGTGTTTCTTCACAGCAATAGTAATCCTAACTAGTATACTTTACAAAAGGGCACAGAAAGGAAAATTAATTGCTATAAGTGGCTATGTACACAGAGACTCTCCTTTGGTTCACAGTCTGAGAAAGGAATACTGCAAGGCATGTGGACTATGCCTTGAGAAGAACTGGCATAGAACTGATGACATGGAAAAGGGTCAGAAATCTCAAAACATTAGATTTAAAACTCATCCTGAGACTGGAAGGAGTGGAACTAGCTCCTTCCCTGTTTCCATACCTACCTTGGAACACGGAGACCCTCACCAGCTCATCATAGGTAGTCAGTCATATCACCAGGATGGGTGAAACAGAGTCTCAAACAAATATGGTTGCTCATCCTCTGCTTTCCCTGGAACAACTTACCATACTAGTGAGACATCTCAGTACCCTAGCTTTCAGCCTTTTCCCTCCCTGGATATTCTCTTACCCTTCCCCCAAACTAAATAACCCCAAATAAAATACACATATTCAAACCTACCCTGGATAAAGAAATGCACACAAGCTAAGATTGTCTCAGTGAGCTGCCTCATTAAAGATCCTTGGTTAAGGCATTTTCACTCCACTCCTCAACCACATCCCGGCACTCACTCCTAATAGACCAGGACCCAGCCTGTTTAGCACTGTTTCATCCTTCCAGCCTCATGTGCAGAAGCATCTATACATCCAGGGATCTGGAAAGGAGAGGATGAGGAACCACAACATTCTTCTGCGACTCTGTTTCACCACCACCCTTAGCCTGGTGTATAGTTGCATCTGATGCTCCAGAGGGAAGAGTTTGACTGTGGAACCCACTGGTTCAGGAATCTGCCCAGTCCTCTCCAAGCAGGTAGTGAAAGGAGGCATGGAACCACAGAAGACTATGGAGTGCTCAACCCAATATGGGACTCAACCTGCCCTATCGTGGATCAGAATATTCAAGGAAAAGGGAGTAGAAAGTTGGAGGCAGAAGATGAATTAAAGAAACAGTATTTTCTGGACACAGCATAGTGGATGTACAAAGGAATTCATGGTGATCCCTCCATGAAACTAGGGAGGTAAGCACAAAATCCAGGCACTAGGGTTTTTACATTATCTAGAGGTTATGAATGGACTTTAAACATTTGATTCATGCTGGGAGAAATAAAACATTTTTAAAATAATGCATTCCAACTTGACAGAAGGCCACTTTTGAAAAGTAGTTGAATAACACATATTTGAGTCAACTTGGGTGGTGGGTCAGAAAACTTAAAGTTGGGTGTGGAAGGATGTGGGGCAAGTGGACTGTGCCACCAGATGGAAGAACAACTAGGGTTGAGCAGGCTCAGACCCTGGGGGAATCTCAGAATTGAGAATGGCAGAAGTGGAGCCAGCTCCTTACAAATCTATCTGATCTGGAACACAATCCTGACACCTTACTGAGAGGACCATGGACAATAAGTCACCCATAGCATAAAAACCTGGAATTCTTTGTGCCAATGAGGTATCTATTTAGGCCCTGAGTATTCAGCCAATGAACTTCCCTGCCTGGGTATTTCTTCCCACAAAAGGTATTTAATCCTTGCTTCACCCTGGGTAAGGTGTGTATGCATTCACATCCAAAATCAAATAAAACAATTTTGATAAGAAAAGACTATCTCTTCTTTAAGGATCACAAAGACTATGAGGGGGATGCCTTCCTTGTAAAGAGCTGTGCTTATATCTCCCAGAAAAGGCCTTCTATCTCCCAGTCCCTAAGTAATCTCAGCAATCACTGAAAATCAAACCTGGATCCCTGCCCCCCACTGCTTGCACCTCCCTCTCATGCGCTCAGGCTTTCCCTTCTTGCTTGACACATAGACACATTGTAGAAAGCACAGACTGTAAACTACTGTTCCCAACTCCCAGCAGCATCCTAGAAGCTGCTGGGTGCAGAGGAGACTGGGAGCCACAGCAACCACTCCTCTGGGAGAATTACAATACGTGGCTCTTTATAATACACAGCTAACAGGAGCCAGTGCCTGCACCTGCAGTTCTGCTCATGTCAATTGAAGCATAAATCAACAACTGACTAAAAAGGAGCCTTTGGTTAGCTTTTGCCCTGTTCCAACTGGGCTGCTCTCAGTTTGAGAAACAGACGGCAGACCACCATTATGAACAGTGTTCTGCCTTTCTTAAGCAGCTTGTCAGTGGTGCTCAGACACACCAGCTATGAGGCAGACATGCAGCTTAGCCTGACAGATGCTGGTTTTGTTCATTAACCATTATTCTACCAAGAGATGGCCTTTGGCAAGAAGTCCTAAAGTCTCAATCTTTCAATATTTGCTCAGTGAATTCTTCATGAGAATTCATTTAATATCTTCCATGATAATTTGGATTAGGATTTTTTTCTCCAGAGTATACATATAAAATCTTAGCTCAGGCATCCAGTGGTTTACCCAGAATTACACAGCTCACATGAGCCAGGGTTTGCACCTGCATTTGTGCCCGTTTCAACTGCAGCATAAACCAACAGTTGACTAAAAAGGAGCTGATCTGAAATGGTAAATTTCTGAGTATGGTTTAACTTATTTTCTCTTACTTTTTTCAAGAAGCAAATTATTCTGCTTCACTCAACCTGTCCTATTGCTTGAAAATTTAGCCTTATATAAAACCAATAAATAATTCATAATCTATGATCATTTCTGTATGTTTGTAATTAGTTTTATGCTGTCCAAGCATATCATGTCTCAAATACTTGAAGTATAATGGCAAGTTACAAATCACCTTTTATACTTTCCCAAATGTATGTTTCATTTTCAGTGAAAGATACCCATACAGTATTTCTAGGACTCTGTTCATTTCTGTGGTCTCACAGTGAGGACTTCTGGAACACCTGAAGATCAGACATGGAAATGCAGAGGCAACGATGTAGGTACACTGGTGAGCAGCACTCAGTGCCCGTTACTCATTTCCACAGATATTTCCTTTTCTCACTTGCCAGTCATTCCTCACCCCCACACCCAAAAAGCCTGGAAGTTAACTTTTCACATGAATGTTGCTTCTGTAGAGTTAAAGGACAATATACAATGATCCTCCTTCACACTGACAAACTGACATCTCATCAAACAGACAAATGTTCTCATCACATTGTGCAGAAACCAAAGCCAATATTTCACATTCAAATACACATAAGGGTAACAATGCTGAGTAAAGATAATGATGACCAAATATTTGCTGCTCAAATGTACTTTATGAATAGGAAACTACTGAACTATTATATAATGCTTAACAATTCACATCATGTGTAGGCTGAACAATGTAGGGTAAAGCATAGTCTATCTTGGTTTCCATGTAACATCTGGGATCATGGCCATGCTTGGTTTACATCTGATCTTTGTTTCTTGATGTTCTCTACTGTCTTGGAGTATAAGAACATACTCAATTTCCTCTTTGTAGAAATATTACTACTCCACTAATGTGTGACAAGAAGACAGATGAATTAATGTAATTGTTCAAAAGCAAATGTGTCCCTCAAGGCTGGCTGGCCAGCCTATGTATTATGTTACTCACAATATAAGCTTAAACATGGCCTACTATGAATTCTAAAAAAAAAAAAAAACAAGAATAAAAATCAACACCCAAGCCAATCCCAGAGATCCTGTCAGGCTGTTTGCCCTTCCAGACCATATTCATACTTCCATTTTACCCTCTTTTTATGGGTTTTGGGTCATTCCAAAGTGGATGGGCATTAACACTGTCATTTTCATTCATTTTCATTCCCTGAAGCTATAGAATGTGGTGTATCCGGGATGAAGGATATTGTGGATAGTCACTTTCAGCCATTTTTAAAACATATTTCTCATAGTTTCCCTATACTTTCATCCACATTTTCTTGCTTTCCTGATTTAAAACTCTGGATGTAAAGATTTATCTTGCCTTTAAGCACTGCCTCATTGGAATTATCTGAGGTATGTATTCATTTATTGTACTTTAGTATTTCAGCTCTCAATTATGAAAGACACTGTAAAATCCAAGTAACATTTAAGTCTCATTTAGTTTAAGTCTCCTTTCTTTCTGTTTAATAATTTTCTCAAGCTCACATATACTATACCCTACTTACATGCTTTCTACGAAATAGGACTGCTTACTAAACAACTGTACAGATTTATGCTGGGCTCTTAGCCATTCACTGGAAATATCAATAAGATTCAAATGGAGACTGTACCTCTTTGAAGGAAATGGATTGCATAAGTTTTTGGTTACAATTGCAATAAAAATATAATTGGGCAATAAAATCTGCTCTCACAGTATACGGATGCTCTCCAAGTAGGTGGTAAATAAAACCAAGCATCACTATTATAGTAAATACAAAAGCTAACCACATGGGTGTAGGAGACATCCAAGGTTATCCTGGACTCTAGCAAGCTGGTACAGAAAGATGAGTACAAGTCTCCACTATTCTAATTGTCCTGTCAGACCCCTATCTGTTCTAATTGAGCCCTAGCTGTGCAGACATCCTTTAGGCAATGTAAAGAATCCAAGGATTGGTAAGGTAGGACCTTAACTCAATGTTAGAAGCAAGAAGCTGTTGCTATTTTCTGCCTCGGATAGTTTTAGTGTGGATTGAGTTCCACATGAAGACAACAGTAAAGTTCCTAAGGAGTACACTACTTTCATAAATCTGTTTCAATTTAGCGAATATGGCCCACCTTTAACTACAGATCTCAAAATATTTTCATCAAGGAAACATTTGACAGTTCTCATAGTCTCAATGAAACTTGATAGAGTAGAAAGTTATCGAGAATCATAAAAAGCTTCTCTGTATGGTGGAGAAGAAAGGATTTCGTTTTTACTTGTGAGTTCCTCTCCTTATTCATCTCCTCCCAGAATTGAAGGGATTCTGAGTTCCAGGCAACAGGAAAAACTGTCAAAGCTTTTCATGTTGCAAGCCAATTTACTTACTTATGTGCAATTCTGAGAATGAAATGCAGGGCTTCTCATACTCTAAACAAGTGGCTATCACCAGGATTAAAAATACTTTATACCCTTCTTTAGGTTGATTGTCAGAGACCATCCCGTGAGAAGATGATCCCCTCTCAAATCTCTTTAACAAATCAAATGGCCTTGTGCTAAGAGCTGGTTGCCACCCCCCTTCCTCCTTATTCCCTTCCTAACACCTAAGGCTGTAAAGTTGAATAATGGTCCCCTCTTCCTTATCTCTTCCTGAGTTCCCATGACATCCAAGGACATGAGTTACGCCTGAGCCCAGCCTGACACCCAAGGCTGTCAAGGAGGATCTATGTTCCAGAGATAAGATGCAGAGTGCCCGCAAGTTGGCGCCTGACCTCAGCCCCCATGTCAGCAGATGCCCACTTCTTTGTTCTTTGTATAATTCTCCCTCGACCCCTCCCATATTCCCCGCGATGTATGCTTTAAAAAGAAGGCACCTCAGCATAATAAACGAGACCTTGATAGGTACAATTCTACTTGGTCTCCGCCTCTCTTTCTTTTCCTCCCATTTCCTTCCAGGTTCGCGGTCCCCCTCGCACCCACGAATAACTGAATCCCGCGGGACGGGATAGTTGATTGACACTGTTCATAGGGAGGTGTGATGAAAAGCCATTTCGTGTGAGGAAATGGATATAAAAATGAAACATCCCTGAGAGCTCATTTTTTTTTGGGGGGGGGGGGGCTGTGATCTATCCAATAGCTGACTGTGAGAATCCACTTCAGTGTTTGTTAGGCCCTGACCTAGTCTCACAAGAGACAGCTATATCAGGGTCCTTTCAGCAAATGCTTGCTAGTGTATGCAATGGTGTCAGCGTTTGGAGGCTAATTATGGGATGGATCCCTGGATATGACAGTCTCTAGATGGTCCATCCTTTTGTCTCAGCTCCAAACTTTGTCTCTGTAACTCCTTCCATGGGTGATTGTTTCCAATTCTAAGAAGAGGAAAAGTGTCCACACTTTGGTCTTCGTTCTTCTTCAGTTTCGTGTGTTTTGCAAATTGTATCTTATGTCTTGGGTTTTCTAAGTTTCTAGGCTAATATCCACTTATCAGTGAGTACATATCATGTGAGTTCTTTTGTGATTGTGTTACCTCACTCAGGATGATGCCCTCCAGGTCCATCCATTGCCTAGGAATTTCATAAATTCATTCCTTTTAATAGCTGAGTAGTACTCCATTGTGTAAATGTACCCCTTTTTTGTATCCATTCCTCTGTTGAGGGGCATCTGGGTTCTTTCCAGCTTCTGGCTATTATAAATAAGGCTGCTATGAACATAGTGAAGCATGTGTCCTTCTTACCGGTTGGGACATCTTCTGGATATATGCCCAGGAGAGGTATTGCTGGATCCTCCGGTAGTACTATGTCCAGATTTCTGAGAAACCGCCAGACTGATTTCCAGAGTGGTTGTACAAGCATGCAAACCCACCAACAATGGAGGAGTATTCCTCTTTCTCCACATCCTCGCCAGCATCTGCTGTCACCTGAATTTTTGATCTTAGCCATTCTGACTGGTGTGAGATGGAATCTCAGGGTTAAACACTGGAAATTATTTAACATATTTCTTGTCTCCCTTAATTTAGTTAAACCTAATCATCTTTGGGATGTGGTTATTCTTGTGAAATTTTAGAGGAATATATTTAAGTATAAAGAGTGTGTAATAATAATTTAGTTCATTTACTTGGTTAATCCCTAGAAGATATTTTTCAACTATAACTGATAACAATGACAAAATTGAGTTCTTGACTTTAGAGAGAGTTAATTAATGAAGAAAGAATGAGTCCACATGTAAACTATCAGATACAGTCATGGCTGCTAACCTTCTAGTTGTAAAGGAACCTTAGGTTATTCCCTCTGAATTCATCTTCAAAGACTGCATTTGCTCCATCTCTGCTGAAAATATTCACTTCACATGTGTCATCCATGTTCCCTTCAAAGAGAACTGTCTTTGTGAGTGTAAAGCTGCTTCAGCCAAGTTATTCCCTGGTTCATGGCATATCAACTGCTCAGAGACAGTTTCCTGTGTGGACACAAAATCTGTGCTTCCTTCCTCAAGTGGAGAGGATTCTATAAGGACAACACTCAAAAAGATTTCCAGTGCACCTGCTGAGGCTTTAGCTCCATGTATGCTGCAAGCCAATGCTTTTCCTAGCCCCTTTCTAATCTGCCTTCCTTTCCTCAATCCATCTGATTAACCCGTCTGAGCTCTTTCCAATAAACCTCTATCTATCTATCTATCTATCTATCTATCTATCTATCTATCTACCTATCAATCTATATAATCCTGCCTCACCCCATTTATAACCAAACTCTTCTTAGACAGTCATCATTCTGATATTAGGTGGAGGAAAGAGGGAGCAAGGGAGTGAGGGCAGGAGGGAGAGAGAGAGAGAACCTGACAGTCAAGTATAGAAGACTACTTAGTGTATTCTCAATTGCTACATTTATATAACAGGGAAATTTATTCTTAACACATTTTTGTATGCTTGTAGAATTAAAAGAGATACAACTTACATATCATTTTGTTGTATTATTCTGCTTCTTTTTACTTGAATGTTGAGGACAATAATACACTTGAGCTCTGTCCTCTGGAATAAAATGAGATAATTAAAAATAACTGAAGTGTTATCAGGTACCACATAAACATAAGACATATTTTATATCACTGCTAAATCAGATTGATGGCATGCCAAAAGAGGGTCTTCTAGCCTCTGTCTCTGTCTCTGTCTCTGTCTCTGTCTCTATCATCTCTCTCTCTCTCTGTGTGTGTGTGTGTGTGTGTGTGTTTCAGAAAAAGGTTTCTCTGTGTAGACCAGGCTGTCCTTGAACTCAGAGATGTGTCTGCCCTGTTTCCTCAGTGCTAGTATTAAAGCTGTGGACTATCACCACCCAGAGAATCTGAATTTTTATTCGAGCTTGATAAAGTAAGGATAAAATTCTGTTTTCAGCTTTATAGTTGCACAGAGATATTGTTTAGTATACCTGACATAGAAAAGAGCTGACATTTAGCAAATCTCTTGCCTCGTTTTACTTACTGTAATTTGTGGTACTAAATATGTCAGCAGTCCTGATGAGCATCACTATCTGCTATCTACTTAAGACATACATTGAATTATGAAGGCATAGAGAAATCATTTATTTACAAAATAATTGTAAAGCTGTTGAAATATCTTAAATGCATGAATAAAATGCACTGATTTGCAGTTATTATTTATAATAAAGCAATCTAAAATAAGATTCCTGTATAAAATTTCAATAATACAAGGTAAATCAAAATTTGTTAGCAGGGCGGTGGTGGCACATGCCTTTAATCCCAGCATTTGGGAGGCAGAAGCCGGCAGATTTCTGAATTCGAGGACAGCCTGGTCTACAAAGAGAGTTCCAGGACAGCCCGGGCTATACAGAGAAACCCTGTCTCGAAAAAAAAATGTTAATTGTCCTTATCATATATGTAGCCAGAGAAAACAATTTCTACAAATTTCGAAGACTAAGTTTGCCTAAGCACTCACATAGGATTCAAGTATAAAAAGATGAACATGATGATAATAAAGCATTTATACATGTGGATGAATTTGTGGCTTAATGCTGGTGGATATCTGTTGTATACAGCATACTTCTTATGGTCAACTGTTTTTCAACTGTAGCTCTAAATTATAGAAACACCGACACCTTCACCCTGGGACTTCATCTGTGAAAGGTATAATGATAGTTCTGTAGAGTCAAGAAGATTGGACAGAGTGATCCAGTTAAGTCACATGAAGGAGGAACTCAGTGCATGGGCATTCTTAGTTTGCTGCCTAATACTATCGAAAAGTTGAAAATTTTCAGCACCATGGACAACTAATACAATATTTTTGTATAAATGATTAAACAATATTTGAAAATGAAGTCATGACAAATTTGCTATCAGGTTGCTCTAGAAAGGAAGTTGAACCCACGTAGGAGTCATGCAGCTTTGTCATTGGAATTTTACCTTCAGAAGGTTACTCAAGACAGGAGGAGCCAGTGGCTTAGGAAGGGTCAAGGAAGTTTGCTATAGCAGATTTAAGGCCTCAGCATCAGCGTCAGTATTTTCTTTCCGTAATGGCCATAGGAAGACCTCACTTTCATAACATGTTCCTCCTGATACTCACCATAAAGATGCTTTGCATTAGAGTCTCCCTCATGAGGGATATGTCTGGGAGCTGGGAGGTAAGGGTCTTGTAGTCCTTACTTAGCTCTGTGACCTTGGCAAGTCACTTTACTTCTCTATAGCTTCAGTCGCCCTCTTGTAAATGGGAGTAATACCTACCTTACAGGGTTTTTGGAGGGATTAATTAGAGAAGTCTGTACAGCACTTAAAAGCTTCTTGAAGAAGGCACTATATTAATACAAAATAATATCTACTAACATTGGCTTATTTGTGAAAAAAGCAAAAACCCTCAAAATATAACATAGAATATCTAATACATAATATAATACAATATAATATAAGCAATATATAATATATAAGTAATATTGTATAATATTCATATATAATACATATAATAAATATTGAAAAAAGAAATGAGAAGAAAGGAAAGGGCATGAGTGTTCCTATGCTTGGTGGAAGATAATGTTTGCTACAGATATGTGGGAGAACATGGACAGAGGCAGACACATCTGAGAGAGTCCTGAGTGGTCATGATTCTGAACGATAAGAAGGAGAATAAGAGAGAGAGAGGAAACAAGTACAGCAGCCAGGAGACCAAAGATAGGAAGAGGCCTCTAAACTCACATCCCAAATATCCCCGTTTGCTGAGCAGGGTTAGATTTGACTTAGGTACTTCTTCGTCGTAATGAGAACATTAATATAATACTAAACCAATATGACTGCTGTATCTTTTTTGTTTGTTTTGTTTTGTTTGTTTTTGTTTTTTTGTTTGGTTTTCTTTGTTTGTTTGATTTGTTTCTTTTCTTTCTTTCTTTTTTTTTTTTTTTTTTTTTGAGACAGGGTTTTTCTGTGTAGCCCTTGACTGTCCTGGAACTCACTCTGTAGACCAGGCTGACCTCGAACTTAGATATCTGCCTGCCTCTGCCTCCCAAGTACTGGGATTAAAGGCGTGCGCCACCAAGCTCGGTGACTGCTGTATCTTAATGCAAGGGAATTAGGCTTAGCCCAAATGTTCCCAAATTTAAACATCCTTTTTGAAAAGCAGACCCGCCTTTAATCAAGAATTACTGTATGTGTCTGTATGCTCTGTATAGTTGAGAGTGCAGATGTCTATGGAGGGCCAACATGGGATCCCTGGAGATGGAGTTACAGGAGACTGGGAAATGCTTATTTCGGGTGCCTAAAACTCAACTCTGGTCTTTTGCAACCACAGTAGGTGCTGAGGCACTTCCAAGAGCTGTGGCATCTCTCAATCTCCTAAGCTGTCTTAAGTCCAAATATTGCTGCAATTAAAATTTATGATTTGTGTTGTAGTGGCATCAGGTGGCTCAGCAGAGAGTTCAAAGTGCAGATTCCCATGTGTGTGGCACAATTGACCATGAGCATGCAATCAATAGGGTGTTTTTTAGGGATCCACACTTAACAAGAATTCTAAAAGATTCCTACATAGTCAAAACTGACAAATGGCAGAGACTGCAGAAATTGTGGCTTAGGAAACCTTGAGGTATTTTATTGGATTGGTAAGAGTCATGCAGTTTCCTCTCGTGGAGAAAGAAATATATAAAAGGATTTATATATCCCTACTCCTATTCTACCTTACATGTCAGAAGGAATGGTGGATGAAGGTCAAGTTCTGTGGGGAAGAGTATCTTCAGCTTTTCCCTCATGGTTAGAGATTTATATAGTTAATTTTGTCTTAGGATTTGTATTGAACTGTTCATTTTTTTCTAAATAGAGACAGTTAGTAAATATTTTTGGGTTTAATGGGCAATGTAAAATTTATATACCTTCATATGTATATAGTATAATTCTTTATTTACAATATTTTAAAATTGCATTATCAAATCATATCACACAGGCCTATAAAAGGAGAATAAACAAAGAAAGAAAGGCAAAGAGAGGAGATCAGTTTTTATGGGCAGTGTGCTAACTGAGTTCAAGATCATGCTCCATGTTGAAAGTTCTTTGATCTGTTACTATACTCAGGGTCTTATTTAATTTTTACAGCAATGTACACACAGCAGAGTACCTAAAAATCTCCTGTTTATTAGCTGGACATCCAGGTCAACATCCTGAGTCTGGGCTGGCAGTGTTCAGATGGTATATTGCAACATCTGTTATTACCAGATTAATGGAAGTCATTTTGTGTCTTGTTTCCACTACCATCTTCATTTTCTAGTCTCTCCTGCACCATAAACTCTAGGCTTTAACAGCCCTCTGTTGATATCTCAGTCATTATTTTGTTGTTCCACTTATTACTGGATACAGATTCAAGCATCATGGGCTCAAAATCAGAGCAAAAGGAAAGAGTGTGTTTGCATGTGTAGAAAAAAATGAACAAAGGTATGTACAGAGAGATAGGCAGAGACTGCTGTTGGGGGCATAGATAAAGCCCACTCTCTTTGTGAGAAAGATTGAGTTGTCTGGAAATATACCCTATAGTAGAATGTGCAGTGGTTCCTATATTTCTTGCTAAACCGATCCTCATATGTCTGCCCATGTCCAACATTTATTTGTAGCCATTGTTGTCTACACCAGAGATTCTTGAAAGGGTTCACATCATCATTTCTTAAAAAATTTATATGACTATCTTAGTCAGGGTTTCTATTCCTGCAGAAACCTCATGACCAAGAAGCAATTATGGAGGAAAGGGTTTATTCAGCTTACACTTCCATACTGTTGTTCATCACCAAGGAAGTCAAGACTGGACCTCAAACAGGTCAGGAAGCGGAAGCTGATGTAGAGGCCTTGTGGAGGGATGTTCTTTACTGGCTTGCTTCCACTAGCTTGCTCAGCTTGCTTTCTTATAGAACCCAAGACTACCAGCCCAGAGATGGCACCACCCACCAGGGGCCCTCCCACTTTGATCACTAATTGAGAAAATGCCCCACAGCTGGATCTCATGGAGGCACTTCCCCAGCTAAAGCTCCTTTCTCTGTGATAACTCCAGCCTGTGTCAAGTTGACACAAAACCAGCCAGTACAACAACCTAGGTACAATATTATGTAAAGTAGATGAACAAATAAAACATTTACTGATGATAAAACAGAAACCTATTGTAAAATAATTCTATAACATATGCATAATATTATTTATTAAATATTGAAGCTGATTTGCCTATTAATGAGAAGGATCTACTGTTTATTTTTTACATAAAGTGTTAAGTGTTGAACAGATGTTTGAAACTGCAAGGTTGTAGAACATCTGTGATGTTTTTGAGAGTTCATCTATATTTTATTTTGTAATAATTGTGCTGAGAATGGTGCTTCACATAAGATCAAAAAAAGCATGGCCAAATTTAAGGACATTTCTTAAACTGCTGAAAATTCTTACCTACCTCCAAGCCAAAATACATTTACTTATTATCCACTGCGTTTCTGTGTGTCTGTCTGTCTGTCTGTTTGCAAGTCTGTCTGTCTTTCTCTCCCCAACTCCCCTCTCTCCGTGTGTGTGTATGTGTGTTATATATGTGTATTTGAAGTTCAAGTCAAGAACTCAAATAGTATTTCTTAAAAAATCAAATATTGTGTGACAATATAGTCTAAGATAACTAGTTTGATATGTATACACTGAAGGATACTGGTAAGATATTATTAGATGCCTCTATTTTGTGTAACCAAGCCATTTGGTATTTCCAGAAGAGCAGAAAACTTCCTCTGTACAATAAAATCCTTGCAGTTCATAACACAGGCACACCTCCCATCTGGGCCAAGGTGTTTCAGTCAGTATTTGTTGGCACTACCTGGTGTGATGAGGTACACAATGTGAAATAAATATACAGAGTGCTCAGAACCAGGGATGCAGAGAAGTTGTGCACACAGCATGAGTAAGCACTTCCAAAAATGCTGCAGACTCATTGCATAATTGGTTTTCAATTAACTTTTTTTTTTAAAGATTTATTTATTTATTATATGTAAGTACACTGTAGCTGTCTTTGTCTTCAGACGCACCAGAAGAGGGCATCAGATCTCATTACGGGTGGTTGTGAGCCACCATGTGGTTGCTGGGATTTGAACTTCGGACCTTTGGAAGAGCAGTCGGGTGCTCTTACCCACTGAGCCATCTCACCAGCCCCTTCAATTAACTTTTGTTGGTTGTGCATTCCGAACTTTCGCTGTTGTCAGGATTGTCACAGCTCCCACAATCAGATAGCAATCCCCTTATGAGGCCGTGAGAACAGTAATGAAATGGTTTTCTAAACAACTTTCCTTCTCTGACTAGAGCACTTCTATCATTGGAAGTCTTCTGACACCTTTTCTGAAGGGTACAGGGGCCATCTTGTTGCTAGTGTATGAGAAAACAACAACAAATACAAAAAAAAAAGCTACTTGTTAAAATTTCACTCATATTACACTTGTATGCTGTCACAAAGCATGTTTATTCTGGTGAATAGTAAAAAAATATGTAGGGCATAAATGCCCATAGTCCTCTGTAGCACAAACTGGCCAAGAGCAAAGAGGCCACTGGAAAAGAGGAGAGTCTTGAGTTTCTACTTCCAGTGTTCTTGTCATGCTTCTCATCAACTGCCTTTTAAGCAAATCTGAACTTTCCTTTATGTGATTCTCCCTTCAAATTTTCCAGTAGGATCCAAGCAATATTAAAAACTAAAAATTTTTAAATAAAAGAATGTGAAAGAAAATATTCACAGCACAACAATTTGGTTTTCTTCAAACATACTAAAAGCCTTTAAACTTTTTAATCTTTAAATCTGTATGGATCTTTGATTTCAGGATGTCTGCTCATCATGTGCCTTCCAGAGTTGTATTTCCTAGCCTGGATCGAAGGGCAGTATTACAGATCGATAAGACATTAATATGTTTTTCATGTCCACAGTTACTTATCATTATTCATATCTTTAATCAACCTAATCTCTGATTTAGCTAGACAAGCTCTTGCTATTGTTTATACATTAATACCAAATATATACAAAGAGGGCATTTCAGAAGCAAAATAAAGATGAATAATAGTCAATACTTGAGAACCCACAAAGAAATATAATCAGTAATTTCCTTAACTTTGGCAAAAGCGTTGAAAGAATGAGGTATCCAATAGGAAAACTAGAATCGATTTTATTTAGGTATAGAGATATTAAACTCACTTCAAGTAAGATATTTAAAGATATCTTCTTTTTCGTTCCATCATTATCTTGCATGCCCAGCCTCAGGTATGAGTCACAATTGATATAATTAATTCAGAAAACACCCGTTCATTGAACTAGATATGACATGGAATTAAGGGAAGAAATGGAGGAATTTGTTCTTCAGCTACACTAATGCCATAATTGTGTGCCCTGCTCTTTCCAAACACATACTTTATAGTAGATTTAAATAAAGTACTCTATTATATGAAGAGTAATATGTTTGTCTTAATAAACTCCATTTTTCATATAACATAAGACAACTATATAAAAGTAAATAAAATAACTTTCTCTTCTTCTAGTTCAACAAATATACCTTCCTAATTATTTGAGTGTTGAGGTTTCAATGAAGAATTTATGGAAAACTGGGTTTTAGTTCTGTACAACCTCATGATACAGGGCAAGTTGGGTGAAGGCCTTTAGAGCATAGCAAGTAATTTCCTTAGTACTTTGCCTTTTCTTTTCCCAGGATTTCCTTCATTGGCACGTTTTGTATCCTTTACATGCATATCCATGACCAACTCTCATCCTTTCTAAGACTAACACTGACTATCCCCAGGCCTGATGTAATTGACATTGTGAATGTGGACAGCATGAGGAAGTTTGCTGTTGTAAGGAGGATTCAGAAGATTATAGAAGCTGAATGAGCATGAATCCAGGAATAGACAGACCCAGACACATAGGACTAAGAATGGCTCCAGCGACTTTACACTAATGGATAGCTAAACGGTTCTTCTAAAATATGAAAGGCAGTACAAAATTCTTTAACGTGGGCCTAAGGGCAATGTTGTATATAGGTATCCTGTTAATATTTTTTACATGTCCATAAGTAATTACTTATAATTATTCTTATTTCAGCCATTCTAATCTACTTTAAAACAAGAATCTCTGCTGCAATATTTTAATTCCTGTAAATTTTTTTAGAAAATTACATATTCTCTCTTCACTTCAGTTTCCATCTACATAACATCAGTGACAATGAACTTATGTAGAGCTTGTATCAAAGATGACATGAATTGACTTTTATGAAATGAATATTGAGTAATGCATGCTGAGCAATGTACATAAATATTTATAGAATGCAGCTAAAAATTATTGTGCATGCATCATGGTATGGGTGTAATGTTGATGCAAATGTATGCTATGATTACAAAAGTAATTAACTTATAAAAAGTGCACAAACTCAAACTAGAGATCTTAATTTAAAAGTAGAAAGATTTTGTGTCCAAGATATACATGGTAGAATTTAAATCCACAGGATTTTTATTTTTGCATTTTCTTGTGTTTTAGGCTTACAGTGAGATTTTATTTGGAAAATCAATGATACTTTATTTTGCCATCTTTGCATGTCTCTTAAGATATATATTGCCTTTCACATTAATTTGTCTCCATTTTTTTCAAATAAATATTTATTTTTACTTATATCCTGTGTGTTTGAGTATGTGTGAATGGATATCATGTATATGCCGTGGTCACAAAGTCCTGAAGAAAGAATCAGATTCCTTGGAACCAGAGTTACTGGCCATTGTGAGCTACATGACATTGACATTGGGAATGGAATGACATTGGGAACTGTTGATCTATGTGTCTAGTTTTATCCACTGAGCACCCACGTGCATTTTCTTCATGAGAGCAAGCTTGACATGTTCAGACCATAGCAAGAGCATGGAGATACAAAAGATGGGTCCACATGTCACATGTACCTGAATTGCTTCCTTGCAAGCATTATTTTCCCTAAGATAACAAATGTTCAACAAACCGATGTCGTCTCACAAAGTATAAGTGAAAAGGGATATTTAGCTGTCTCATGTGAGGCTATGCCAGTGCCTGGCAAATACAGAAGTGGATGCTCACAGTCACCTATAAGATGGATCACAGGGCTCCCAATGAAGAAGCTAGAGAAATCACCCAAGGAGCTGAAGGGGTCTACAACCATATAGGTGGAACAACAATATGAACTAACCAGTACCCCCAGAGCTCGTATCTCTAGCTGCATATGTAGCAGAAGGTGGCCTAGTTGGCCATCACTGGGAAGAGAGGTCCCTTGGCATTGCAGATTTTATATACCCCATTACAGGGGAACGCCAGGGTCAAGTGGGAGTGGGTGAGTAGGGGAGGAGTGCGGGGGGTGGGTATAGGGAACTTTTGGGATAGCATTTGAAATGTATATAAAGAAAATTTGTAATAAAAAAAGGGATATTGAAAGGTGAAAATCAGGGATTTCTTCTGGCGGGTGCCAGCATCAGGCTACCTTGGGCCTGAACTTGGAGGGCAGTCCCAAATTCTCCAGAGGACTCTCCAACCAACAGGTGCCCTAGCACTCCCAGGATCTTGGGATCACTGGTGAGTGAAAAACATCTGTTCCAACAGAACCGGGTGCCTGAGGACAGCTGGAGCACATACACAGGAACCCCACCCAATCAGATGCTCAGGTTCCTTCTGGTCAGTGTTGGTCTACCTTGGTTTAAAACTTAGCAGACAGCTTCACTGTCCCCAGAGGAGGTATCACTTCCAGGTGCTCTAACACGCTCAGGATCTTAGGAACCCAGGACCCCAGGATCCCAGAATCCCAGGAGCTTATATTTTCAAGGTAAGAAGCCCCAACTCATAGGAGAGAAAAGCAGTAGTTGTCTTATTTTTGCTTTTCTTCATAAATTTACACATTTTGATATAAGAAAAAATAGCTTCCTTCTTGTGTGTTTTCCTTCTTGTGTGTTTTTTCTTTTATATTTACCAGTAAACAACTACTAGCACTTTCTAGATCTTCCCATTTTCACCTCATTCATATATTTTCCTGTTTCCTTGATTGGATTGGCTTAAACTGTTTCTTATTCTTTCATAGCATTATTACTTTACAAAATTCATGATTCCATACACATGCACACAAACACATACACCCATGTACACATACATAAACAATACTTCTAGGCATATCCTTAAGGAATGAGAACATTGTGTATTTTCAATAAGATAATACAGTATTTTAAAAAAATAGTTTATATATTCCAATATTTTCAGTAGAGAGCAGATATGCTTATGTAGCTCTCGAAACTTTAAGAGACTTGTTCCTTACTGATTCTACAGATTAAATCTTCAATTACATATATTGCCGTCTCTTTGCAATTTCCTTTCTCATTAATCAGCTCACTTTCATCTGCTACTGTGTGTATGTCTACTAGTACCAAGAAAACTTGGTGTGTAAAATGTTCACTGCTGAGTGCTCCAATCGATGTGTTAAGTGTTTCTTTTTGACATGAGTCTCAGAGAGTCTTAACTATTGTTTTCACAATACTTTGACAAATGCATGTAGTGACCAACTTTCAAAAAATGAGTTTCATGCAAAATAATTTTATGAAGTTACTGATTTTATGCTAATTGAGTACTTACATATAAGCATATTTTCTAATGTTTCCATCTCAATTTGAAGACCATGGTCCTTAGACTTTGGATTGCAACCTTGACCTAAGTTCTGTTACTTTGACTCCTCTCGTTGGCTCATGCTAATAGCTCATTTCAACTAGTAGGGCTGGTTTCAAAGTTCCTTGGCTATGAACACGTTATATTTAAAAAACACTGCTTTCTCCATTTATAGTAAGAATTAAAAGAAAATATGAGCAAAAGTAAAGTTCATATTTTATCTGCCTAATCAATACACTTTAGTATTTATTCATAATTGTGAAGATCTGTAGAGCAATCTACTCTGAAAACTGAAAATGTTCCTCTATTCTTCCAGGGACTCTTTCCTTGACTAATGCTTCCATAAACAATAATATCAGGTCTTTTTTTTTTTTTTTCTGTGTGCATCAATTCAGGGTTTATATTTTTTCATTTTTGCTACATTCATGTTTGCACATGTGGGCACATGAATGTGTACCTCTGTCTTCCAGCATATGTGTGCTCCATTAAAATTGTGTTGAGTAAGAGGACATCGTGTGAAACTGATTCTCTCCTTCCACCATGCAGGTTCTGTGGATAGAAATTGGGTCTACAGGCCCAGTCATCTTGCAGACCTCTTGAATCATATTTTATATTCACCATTTCAGATGTGCAATGCTACACACTCTGGTCGATTCAGCTTGACAAGCCGAGAGGCTTGGAAGCTACTCACGAGGCAGAAGAGTTTCACAGAAACTCACTCCTGGAGTCTGGTGTTCTCTCTAACCCATACATAAATATTCCATTCCTGCGTTAGTCTAGTGTATGTATCCACATGCTCTCTTTTAGTATTATCCTATTATAAGTGCCTTTTAAGATTGAATTCTGACATAGCTAAAGCCTTCGCCAGTGTTCCAACAGTCCTAGAAAGTCCTTGAGCAGACCATGGGCTTAGAATTCAGGAAGAATGTTGCCTATTCAGTGACATTCAGAATAGCCTCTGGTACTACACTATCACTTTGAATTCAAGCTAGGTCACTGCCCTACACAGGAATTTACCACCACCTAGGAAGAAAGTTTCAGACCTAAGGAGAAACCAGAATAGATACTTAGAATTATAGCTGAGTTATACCCATACACACGTATTTACAATGGCCTAGGGGGAAGGTGGACTATACAATAGACTAAAATAGGAACTATGGCAAGGGCATGAAGCCATTGACCCTGGCTTCTAAGATTAAGTGAATCTTAGGTGGAGCCCTTGTTGATCCCAGTTGTTAACAATGAATTCTATCCCAGGTGGTTCCTGTTAGACCTTCTGTGTTTGCATTCCTCTGTTTTATGTAAGAATCCAGTAACCTCTTTGTACCTTGTGGGTGTGTCACCCAACTTCCTTATTGTCTTCTGCATAAAAAGTCTGATGTTTGATTTGACAAATTACATTCAGATTCTACACAACCTCTCCTGTGTGCATCTGTCTATCCATCCAACGCTTTGCTCACCGGCGACTAGAGACCCGTTCCACGCAGACAAAGGGGCCTAGAGGGTCTGTGGCAGTGCAAGCTATATTTAACTATGATGTAAAAGTCACAGTATACTCCTGCTGAGTATACTTTCCTGTTTCTACCTTCATCTGGGATTGAACTCACACCACCATGCTTCTTTTTCAAATGGCTTTACTGCTGATCCACTGAGCAAGCTTGACAACTCTAAGCTTGAGTTTGATGACAAAATCATGATTTACAGATCGATGGTGTCCAAGGATTTAGGAAATCTAATATGCAACAAATATTTAATCAACATGTAATTAGCAAATCTTTTCAAATAATTTATGTGAAAATTCTTCTCTTATAGTCATAGATTTATAAAATATCAACAATCCTCACATAATTCATATTTTTTTATATTTTTAGACTTGACTTCATCTTTTTTTCAGTATGTGCTTCTGCTGAAACCATTTCCACATTTTAAGAGTGAAGTTGAACACGGAATGCCCTGGCTTCTCCTTGTTCTGATTAATTTTGTGACAGTGATAATAGCAAGTCTGTGACTCACCCAGGTGCAGTTAGCTGCTGTGACCTCTCCATCTCATCAATACTGAGTTCAGGTTATTTTTCATCTTCACACAAAACGATGTCTTTTCAGATGCCAATTGAAAATTCATACAGCAAGACTTGATAGAATGTTTTAAAAAGCAAATCAGGATAAAATAAAACAAATTCCTGTTTGATTTGAATTCAGATAATTGGAAAGGGTTGCTTTTATTGCTCAAAGTGTAAGTTTTGATAAAATATATTGAAATATAAAAGTAGGATGTCTGTCTTAAAATATTTCACTTATAAAATGTACAGTTTGAGGATAATAAAAAAATTCAATCACATCATTTGTTTTATTTCCTTTGGCTATTGGGCAAAGGGATGAGTCACTGCACCAACTACATCAATGTCTTCATGCTACCAAGTAGTCTTATAAATGAAGATGACCAGTTACAGAAAGAATATACATCTTTGTAATTACACAACAGGAAGGTAATACTAATGAAGATCAATGGAGAAAAGGAAGAAATGTTTATTCAGGAAATATCTTGAAATTTGCATGTTCATAAAATATTTTATTTCAGAATTAAAAAAAAAAGAATGTGTATTTATTTGAGTTCCTAATCCTGGTTGATTTTCTGTTCATATAAAGTTTCATCACTCAGTGTATAGCTATTTTGTCATCATATATAAATTGAAAAAAAGACATGTATAATGTTTTCAATTTGATGAAATATTTAATATTAATGGAATTGAAAGATAGGAGACTAAGAAAGTATACACACACACACACATGGATATACACACATGCAATAGCAAGAATACTGTACTGATCTTATACTTTCAGGCTGTGGCTGAAGTCATAATTGATATTTGTAAATAAATAAATAAATAAATGTCTCTATATCTGCCCATCTAGGCAAATTTCTCACTTATCAATCAAGTTCTCAAAGTCTATTTTAAGCACTCAATTTCTAATATTAATCTTTGAAACTCATAAGTTTTTAACACTACATTAGTGTTCATTTCAAAGACTAATCATAAGCCCAGTTATTTTGATCCCAAGAAAAATGAATATGTTCTGTAAAGGTCATGTGTTCCTGTATGTTCTGAGTTTGAAGAACATAAATACTATTTTCTCAAGAGTTGTTTCATTGTCATGGGATACAACATTGTGTACCATCTTAAAGATACTGACTGTATCCAGAAAGATCAAAAGGATGAAAGAGACCTGCAGTGCCATGTGTAAATGCTTGCTTCATTATTTTCTACATGATTGACATATGTCAAACAGAAATTACAAATCAATTTAGTGAGACAAGAGTAATGAAAACTGGATAATGAGTTACTATTTTGGAGACAGAATTACTGCTTGGTTTCAGAGATGTCTGAAATCACATGACTTTGTGGAAAAGAACTGGGGCATATTGGAGAGTCACTGTTGAGCAAGAAGCAGGCTGGCTGCTAAAGGGAGACAGAATTAGCTAGCTTCACAGTATGATAATGATAAAGACACACTGGGTCAAGTAGATCATGGCTGGCATTAACATTCAGGTGTTTTCTCATACATTGCATCTCATACATTGCAAGTATAGAATGGACCTGCATAAGCAGAGACCCACTGATAAAATATCAACAAAAAAAGATCTTTTGCACTAATTTCTTTTTATGATTAGAAAATGTATTCATATCATTTATTGCAAAGCACTTTAAAAATAAAAACTGGTATTTTCAATGGTTAATAAACCATAAAGAGTTCTATGTTTATTTTTACAAGAGTAAAGATCAAAATAACACTAAAAATGTTATTCTGAATGAAAATACAGATACATTATACATCAACATACATACAAAGTTTCACACATAAATTAAAACTTAAGTCAAAATATTTCCAAAATAATGAGATTAATTCAGAAATATTTTATTTACAATATATTGTACAATATTTCAACAGGGTCATGTTCCAACCAAAAGTGCCAAGATGGGCCATGGGAGCGAGCACTGTGTTTTTGCTATGATTTTCTGTTATATTACTTGTTTGCTTTTACATTTGCTGCTTTTAACTTTACATATAAAATAATTTTGTAGCTTAAAATTTAAAATTATTCAAATAGCAAAACTCAATAATAAAGAGCATATCCATTTATTTGTGTATACACATATCAAGTAGAATTTATATACCAGTTTCTAACTGGGTCCTAGATTTCACCGAGCATTTTTCTATACTACTGTAACCTTGTTACCCATTATTTTTTCTTCAGGACACCTGTTTTAAACAAAAGCTATTATTATTCAAAGTTGCCAAGAGGGAACCAGGATGTAGAGAATAACTTGAGTGCTGCTAGACATGTGGCAGAGACAGTAGTGGGCTGTGAACTGGGCTGGGCTGTAGCCATCATTCTTCACCAAGGCCTTTCTCTAAAAATTAAAAAAAGCTGTAACGTTTGTACACTAATAGGGCAGAGACTATGAGATAAGCCTGTCTCTTTCTGTCTAATGATCTTTTTACTTTGACATAAAAAGTAAGGAATTCTCCAGATACATCCATTTGCCCAAGCATTTCATAAATTCATTGTTTTTAATAGTTGAGTACTAGCTGCAATATGTATCAGAAGATGGCCTAGTCGGCCATCATTGGGAAGGGAGGCCCATTGGTCTTGCAAACTTTATATGCCCTAGTACAGGGGAATGCCAGGGCCAAAAGTGGGAGTGGATAGGTAAGGGAGCAGGGCGGGGTGAGGGTATAGAGAACTTTCAGGATAGCATTTGAAATGTAAATAAAGAAAATAATAAAAAAGTAAGGAATTTATCTCCTTTCCATGGTTTTTGTACCTATCTAGTAAAATATTACAGTGGAAACATATGGGCTGTGAACTCAGATCACATGCTTTCATAAATCGACTTCATCAAGTGATAATCTTTTCTTTCATTTTAAAATTTTAACAGTTTGCTTTTGTTTCATGCTTTTGAAAAACGAAGACATTGTATATACAGCTTTAAATGAAATTCTCTGGTTTAGTAAGCATCTATGATAGTATCAATTATGTCTTTGGAGAGTGGTTTACTTGGTGTTTGGAGAGGCAACACCACGTTGTCCTTCTTCAAGCAGGTTTATTCAGGAATACTTCACATTGCAATGCAGGAACAGGAATCCCCCCACCCCCCTACAACAATCCCGGGGCTGGCCTTAAATACCCTACTAACTCCTCTCAATCACCCCAGTCACATAATGGCAGTCCATTGGTTCACAGCAAGTGACAACGACACCTCAGGCGAGCTGAGGAGGCATGGAGTCTCTGCAGTGTAGGCATCTGGGATGTGGCTAAGTCTGAGGTAATAAGGAAGTCAGGCGCAGGTCATAAGACCTGGCAGCTGTCCCAGGCACCATCTTGGGGTGACGGCTGCACCCGCTCCTCACAATCCAGGTAAACTAGCAAGGTGAGCAAACAACCATTGGCAAAGAGCCATTGTGCACTTTGTGTTTTAATGAAAGTATGCTGCATTTGTTACTGCCGTTTGTGTTTTAATGTACAAACTGGGCTTCTCTTCTCCAGAGTGATTAATATTGTCTGTACTAACATAATTATTGTTCTGTGCTTTCCCTACCTGAATTAAAGTTCAGATTTTCAAGGTTATGTTTCCATTTTTTTCGAAAGATATTTTTAGCTGTGGCGTGTGTGTGTGTGTGTATGTATGTATATATATATATATATATATATATATATATATATATATATGTATGTATGCACTGGTATTAGAGTACTGGTGCCCTCAGGGTCCAGAAGAAGACATGAGATAATCTAATGTCAAAGTTAGCAGTGGTTGTGGCCTGCTTGACTTCTCCACTGTGGACCAAACCAGATTCTCCCCAGGAATAGTACATGGTTTAAATGGCTGGGTCACCTTCTCAGTTTTTGTTTCCCTTTTTATAGTCAACCTCGTGTACACAAAAGTAATATACATTAAATGTAAACTGAAGGGTAGTAAATTCAGGTCTGAATGTGAAGTAAAATCTTCCACAGTGTGAGAATGGTAGATGTAGAGAAGAGGCCATAATGTACAGAGCTCCTGTGCTTTAGAACTTGTATTATTCAGGCTATCTTGTAGAAAGAATTGACAGAAATGATATGTGTATATGTATATATGCATGAATGTACTTATGCATGGATGGATGAATGGATGAATTTATTAGAGTAGCTTACAGAGTCTGGTCCAAGTAGTTCAACAATGGCCATCTTCTGATGTAAAGTTGTGGAGTACAACAGTTAGTTGTCCAGACAACAAGGCTGGATATGTCAACTGGTTTTTGGTATATGACAGTGAAAGACCCACAACGTGAGGACTCCCCCACATTCTGACTCAGGAAAGGTGACACCCCAAATCACACAAGAAACGGTCTTGCTGCAACTGCAAGAGGATTTTTATTCAAGAGCGCTCTCGGGCCCACGATCATACACCACGCAGGGGTAGAGGACCATGGCGCCCCGAGTAGCTGAGTAAGGGGGTATTTAAAGGAAGAAACCACAACTCAAGGAGGTGGGGACGGCGTTGTTGGAAAATACCAAAAATACCAGTTAAGAGTCACAAGGAAGTGTAAAGTCACAAGTGTCAGGTTATCTCTCAAGACAGTTTCTAAGAACCCCTAACAATCTAAGAGCCCCTAACAATCTAAGAGCCCCTAAAAATAGCACATTCGCATTGCAGGTTCCAGTAATGGTCAGGGTGCCATTCTTTGAATGAACACTCTTTGAATCCAGGAAGCGGGTGGGTGGAGGAAGGAATGTCCCTATCTGTTTTATGACCAGCATCTGGAGCACTAAGCCACAAAGGCTACACTCCCAAGCCTGGGCCCAAAAGCCTCGAATTTTGCTATACTTCTTCATTCCCCCTTTCTACTTGTTAATAGTTCTAATCTTAGAACTAGACACTATCTTCTCCCTGACATACTTGATCCTTTAGGGCATGGTACTGTTGTCTCAAAACTAAAAGCCACACTGCACTAATTCTTATTCTAATAAAGGTGACTTGCCTATTTAACACACATGGACCTATAATTAAAAGCAGAAGCAAAATCAAAAGGGGTCCCATAAAGGTAGAAAGTAGGGTGGTCAAGAGTACAAGATAAGGGCCTTTCCACCGGAGTCTCAAGGTTTTCTGCGTGGAGGAGGTCTTCTTCTCTTGAGTAGGCCTTCTGGAGCTGCTTCTTCGCTTGCTGTCTCACCCACTGGAGCACCTTGAGCCTAGAGAACAAAGGCTGGGAAAGCAGCATGTCAGCACTATGTACAGAGGCTATTTTTACCAGTGGAGGGGCCCCCTGTAGAGTAATTTATAGGGGGTCAGTCTAAACTGTCCAGGGGTGTTTCTATCCCTGAAGAGCACAAAGGGTAGGAGAGCTATCTAATCATTAGCGCCAGTCTCTGCTGTCAATTTGGTAAGGGTCTCTTAATGGTTCTATTCATTCTCTCTACCTGTCCTGAGCTTTGGGGCTTGCATGCACAATGTAACTTCTAACCAATCTCTAATATCTTGGCCAGTCCCTGATTTACCTGGGCAACAAAGGCAGGTCCATTACCTTGGGAAGATTTCTTTTAGAATCTTCAGTCCTGGTAGGAAAAGCTTCTATCCATCTTGAAACAGTGTCTATAAACACTAATAAGTACTTGTTGCAATATCTAGCTGGCTTAATTTCTGGATATTCTACCTCCTCATAGCACAGGCCTTGCAGCTTTTGACTATTTCTTCTGCCAAGTCAGAGTCCTGTAACATAGTAGTCAAAGGACCTAACCACACCTTTTAATGTCTTGGCCCCCAGGTGGGTCAAATACTGTCCATAACTTGATAGTGCTCAGGGGTGTATCTAAAGCTGGTCTCTCTGATGTCATAATAATCTTTAGGCTCTTTGACTGCCAGGATCATTGCTCCTTGAGCCACCTGTTTGGCAGTTAGATCTGCCATCTGATTTTAATTAGCCATAGCATCTTAGGTCTTTCTCTGCAGATGTCAACAGCCCTCTTTGTATATTGCTCTGTACAGTGACAAAAGCATACCTGGTGTCAGTGTAGACTTTTCTTTTGCCATTTATGGACCTTGTCTCAAAGTCACAAGTTCAGCTTCAGGGAGGCTGCTGGCCTAGATCACTTGCTTTCTGTCCACCACCGTACTGTTGTTTCCGCCTTCTCCTTACCTTCGACCAAGAGGCTACTGCCATCAGTGTACCAGCTCGAACTCTCAGGCCAAGGCTGATCTGATCCTTCAGATCATTTCAGCGCAGTGATGAGTAGGTGCAGTCTCACGCAGTGGGACAGCAGGTGGAATGAAGCGAAGGTCACTCGTTCAGTCAACAAAAAGTTCTGATATGTCACAGGAGCGTTGGTCGTCATCCAGTCAGGGGGCTTTTGGATAATGCTTTCAAGAGCGTGGGATGCCATTACAGCTAGTTGCTGTCCCAGAGTGAGCTTATCAGCATCCTTGACAAGCTGATTATGGCAGCAATAGCTTACAGGCAAGAAAATCACCCACTGGCAACAGGGTGTAACTTCTTGGATAGGTAAGCCACTGGCCTTCTTCAAAGTCCCAAAGTCTGAGCAAGGACTCCTCTGGCGACCCCTGATCTCTCTTCCACATAAAGAGTGAAAGGCTTGGTTAGGTCAGGCAAAGGCTGGCCATCAGTAGGGCCTTTTTAATTTTTTTAAAGGCTTTCAGGTGATCTGGGGTCCACACAAACACCTCCCCTTTCTTGGTTAGGGGGTACAACAGGCAGCTAAGGTCGCCAACCCAGGTGTCTAGAGTCTGTAGAAGCCAGCAGTACCCAAGAATTTTCTTACTTGCCTTGGCATAGTTAGCCACTAATTCCCATCTCGAAGGGTGTATCTCAAATAAGTAACTTCAGTCTGACACAGCTGAGTCTTTTTAGCTGAGGCTCGGTATTCAGTTGCCCAGGTTTCCTGTCTAGATCCTGTCTTTTTCTCTCCTATCACTGCGGCCAAGATTCTAGTCAAATTTCTCTCTTGTCTAAGATCCCTCCTGTTTTCTCTTTCTTCTGCCTCCCGCCTCTCTCTCTCACACACACACTTTCTCTGCCTCTTTCACTAGATCACATAACCGTCTCTCTCTTGTAATACACCTTCTAATCTCTGAAGTTTCTTTCTGATATCAGGGGCCAACTGCCTTATGAAGGCCGGCCAGGCCACTGAGGCCTTCTGGGCTTCCGAGGTAAGATCAAAGGGAGTGAACTGCCTGAAGGCTTCCATAAGCCTTTGAAGGAACACTGAGGGAGGTTTGATCGGCCCCTGCATTACCTCTTACCTTAGCCAAATTAGTGGGCCTGTCTTGAGGCACCTTGGAGACCAGAGCCTGGCGTTAGATTTTCAAGCTCTCCTTACCTTCAGCCATGTTGTAGTCACAACTGGGGCGAGTCAAAAGGAATCCCATGTTGATCTCCTTTTGTAGCTGTGTAGACCGCCCGTTGGCTCCCAGGCTATTTTTCTAGCCTCTAACAGAATTCTCTCTCACTTTTTGGTTGTTAAGAGCATCTGCAACAGCTGTTGCAGATCATCTCAAGTAGGCTGATGAGAAAACATAAGGAACTCCACCAACCCTGTGAGGCTTAGGGATCCTGAGAAAGGGGGTGGTTAGTTTTCCAGTTATATAGATCAGCCGATGAAAAAGGCCAATATTGCAAGGGGACAAGTTCATTGGGTCCTGGTGGGGGGCCACCAACATAGGCGCAGAGGGGTAAGGCAATGGTGCAATCGGGCCCATATCCCCCCTCCAGACTACGACCTCTCCGTCTCTGTGTTCTCGCTGTGGGCCCTAGTCCTTACTTCAGTCCAGTGATCAAGAGTCAAAGTCAAAGGAGTTGTCACTGTCTGTCCCATCTCGGTCTTGACAATACACACCACACAAACAGACACAAACATAAAACAAAAAAGGAAGCAAACCGATGTTGACTTCGTGTTGACCAGAGACACCAAAAAGAGTCAGCCGGCCTAGAGTTAGGATGCTGACACAGATTGTCAAGGAGAAAAACTATCTCTTGACTACCGCGTGGGTCGACCAGGCGGCCCTGGTCCTCCTCCTGATCTCCCGGGACGTCTCTCAGGACAAACGGACGTGGGCACCTGGATACGTCTACCCTTACCCACCCCACTCTCCTTCCTGGAGCACGGTCTCACTACTGAGCGTCCACAAAACCGAAACTGTGATCCACAAAACCGAAACTGTGATTGCACCGAACAGAACACAGAATCAACACAGAGACTACACAGAGAATCTTACCTCCAAGTGGGTCTAGGACCCCTGGGTGGTCGCGCAAATCCCAGGACGAGCCCCCAAATGAAAGACCCCCGAAGGGAGACCCTCACTCTGCCAGGTGTAAAACCAAGGCACGAGGTGGGACTCGAACCCACAATCTTGCAACCCGAAAACCAAGACACAAATTCAATAAACTCAGATGGATCCAAACTCAGACTTAGCCATGCTTCAGAAACATAGGACAAGACACAAACAACCCAACACAACAAGCACATGTTCCAATGTTCGTTTTAGAAAACAGACACTCAAAACAGAGACACCAGCCGGCACACACACAAGAGGGGATCCCCATACATCCAAGTCGGTTCTTGGGTGTGAGGGGTGGTCGTGTTTTCCGGCCAATGCACCAAATGAAAGACCCACAATGTGAGGACTCATTGTGGTAGTTTTAAGGCCGGTCCACTGACTTGGTAATTTTCTAACAAATTCTTGATTGTATCACAAAAGCATAATGTAGAATTATGTAATATTCTAGAAAACATAAAGTATACAGACATAGAATATGTACTGTGTGGTAGTCTTTTCCAGGCTGAGAGCTTCAGATTCTATGAGCTTTCTGATACAGCCTGTGGAATATGCAGTACAGAAATATGAATGAACACTTTGAAGTGAAGCAAGAATTATAGTTCCTTATTAGACCAGTGTTTTTTGGGTGTATGCATTTTAAAGTTTAATAAAATAGAATGAAAAGTTGTATGTTTTGTTGAATCTGAGACATGTTCGTCAATGGGAGGTATATATTAAAAAGAGTAGCCACCTAGTGTTCTTAAATATGTTACAAAACTCTGTACATATGATTTAAGTAATGTTCCATGTCCAATGTGTATTCATTAGATAATACTGGATCCAATATATAGAATAAGGAATTAGAATGAAGTTTTTCTCACCAAAAATAAAACAAAAAAATAAATAAAAAAATAAAAATCTCAAAACTCCACTTAGAGCATTGTAATCAAGCTTTCCCTATCTGAGGAAGAAAAAAAAAACTTTATAAACATTTTGATGGTAGAAAATACAGTCATGCATGGCTATCAAAGATATGGTACCTGTTTAGTCATGAATCTCCTAGGTAGTCAGGAAATATCAGAACTAAGAATTTGGTTTACATCTTCTGGGAATGGGTGAGCTTTATGAAGTCCAGAGGAAGCTAAACAATGACAGTGACTTGAGTAAAGGTTTTATGAAATTTGACAGTTTCCAACCTCCTAAACATTATCATTAAAAATATATATATGTGTGTGTATATATAGGTATACACACATATGTATATGTGTGTATTATGTATATATGGCAAATTGACTTCATCATCATTTACATTTCTATGGTCTTCATAGAGTAAAATATGATCTTTTTATTGTGATTGTGTTTAATGATTGATTATTCCACAGAGAAAGTTAAAACCAAGCACAAAGATGTGTTTCTCAACCTAGGTCAAGAACATAACAAGAAAACAGGCATCATTGTGAAGTGTCCTTAGAAGAACTTATAATTAATAGAAAATTCACCATTAGTATTTTGAGATGGATTCAAGAAATCAGCAAGGTGTGTTTTGGAGTATATCTGTATCTATATATTTGTGCTTATGTGTGAGAGAAGGACAGAGGGAGGAGAAGAAGGAGGAAGAGAGGCAGAGAAAGTAAATCTGAACCAATATACCCCATGCTTCTCCATACTGCCAGTGTAGCCACATTCATTAGAGATTCACTCATAGACCTTGTGAGCAACAGGCTACTCTTCTCTCATTCTAATGAAGTGAGAACATTTAAAGTGTGTGGGAAGTATAAATCTGCAGAAATGTCATGAGATTGTACAGGGTGTTTCATACAAGTTAATCTGAACAAAATGTTCAATATTTAATCATTTTTTCCTAATGTTTGGAAAACGTTTTTAGTAAACATTCAATTACAGAGACCTCTCATTACAGTATTTTCAAAGCTAAGAAACATATAAGACATTTTCTGTAGTCATTTTTTTCTGTTGACTGGACATCAAAACTGAATGTTAACCATTGCAGAAAATTTGACTGACAACATGGAGATACAGGTGTATCTTTGACACATCCCAAGAGTCACATTAGATTCCTTCATGTGTGTGTATACTTACACTAGGTAAGCTATAACTCTGTATCATGGTAGATCTAGTCTTAGCTTTTTGCAGAATGACAATATTGATTTTTAATAACCATAAAATTGATACCTCTGTGTCACAGGGACCACTTAGTCCTAACCAACTTCCCATTTTGTCACTTTTCTGTGTGCTTTATTCCTTACAGTAGTGTCTTAGTCAGGGTTTCTATTCCTGCACAAACATCATGACCAAGAAGCAAGTTGGGGAGGAAAGGGTTTATTCGGCTTACACTTCCATGCTGCTGTTCATCACCAAAGGAAGTCAGGACTGGAACTCAAACAGGTCAGGGAGCAGGAGCTGATGCAGAGGCCATGGAGGGATGTTCTTTACTGGCTTGCCTCCCCTGGCTTACTCAGCCTACTCTCTTATAGAACCAAGACTACCAGCCCAGGGATGGTCCCACCCACAAGGGGCCTTTCCCCCTTGATCACTAATTGAGAAAATGCCTTACAGTTGGATCTCATGGAGGCATTTCCTCAACTGAAGCTCCTTTCTCTGTGATAACTCCAGCTGTGTCAAGTTGACACAAAAATAGCCAGTACAAGTAGTTTAAGGAAAATTTCCATGCTCTGATAACAAAACTTAAATATGTGTGATCTGGGGTATTTATTTATAGTCTTTACAGGAAATATAGTTTGTACATTGCTTTCTCTTCTTACCAAGTTCCCAAGTTGAACTTTTTGCATCCTAATAGTAACTCATAAACAGATATTGTATTTCATAAGTAAATCTTGTTTGCTCTTCAACCCAGGAATGTAAGAAAATAAAAGATTAATATGTAACAAGTCAGAACACTTGCAGTAAGAACACAAGAGAACCTATGAGGATATAGCTCATGTTGCATTTGAGATCAGTCACTGAGAAGGTGAAAATAAGACAAAGATGACATTAGTTGAAAGTTCACCAAGAGACGGTGTCTCAGCTGTCCCTCGGGAATGATTTAGCTTTTAAAGAAGCTTTGTTGAAATTCCTAGATACACTGTGTGAGGTGACCATGCACGAGAATATACTTCCTAGTAGAGAGACATGAATAATCTTTTAATAATTCCAATTCCCAATCACGATTACAATGGGAAAGCAGGAGCTGGAGGGGAAGACAGGGATCTGTCATTAAGTCAGTAGCATTTACCTTCAGAGTGCTCTAACAGGAAAGGATCCATTACTGAGATCCTGAACTTGTGTTCCTTTTGAGGATGCTGGTGAGAGCAATTTTGACCTTTTTTTCACTTCCTGGTCCAGTCTTGGTCCTTTCCTACATCACAAAGAGTGCTATGTGCTGCTTGTGTCATCAACATCTTGGGAATCACAGCTCCTCCATTCTGGAGAAGCATCCACAGACAGTTGAGTATTATGCCATTTTCATTTTTGAATGAGGAAGTGATCAGAAAAGTAGCAGAAAGATACTCTTCAAAACATGACTTTAGCCTCTTATGTTTACTGTAAAAACTTAAGGAATATCTTGTAAACTGCTGTGAGTTATTGAATATGACAGATATGCTAGCATAAGACATAAAAATAGGACTAATATTCTTTATATGATGAAGCAGGATAATGCTTTTATTTTAATTAGTTTTTTAAACAAATCTCCATTTACATTTTATGCAGTGGTGTACACCTTTAATTCCAGTGCTAAAAGTGCAGAGGCAGGTAGATCTCCATGAGATCAAGGTCAGCCAGATTTATATTTCAAGTGTCTGGGTGGGTAGTCAGGACTAAATGAAGAGACTTTTTTTTTTTTTTGTTCATTTATTAAAGTACTGCTTTATAAAAATTAAAAACGAAATAAAGTACAGATTTATCATTAAAGTTATCATTATAGTTAGCAAACGGTTGAATAATGTGCACAGGAGCATTGATCACCTGTAAAATGTGCCATGCAATTCAAGAAGAGAAATGAGCAATCCAATCTGCTAAAGAGATTTACCAGCACTGGGCCCATTCACCATGAATGAAATGGGGCTAGCATATCTCCGTGTGAGCCTCAGGTCACATTGGTCCTGAAATATTTCTTCGTTTAACTAAAAAAATCAGGAGAGCAAGGTGATAGCAACTACGAATCACTTTCCAGATTATTCCACGAAGCTCTGGTTCAAATTCATTTCTCACTGTTCCTTCCCGCCTTGGGCTTTGTGCAGTAAAATCACAGTTCTCCCACCCTGGCTCACACCAGGTAACACTGTGAGCTATAACGGCTGTAGTTTATTTTTGAACACAGAAAAAATACCAGCTTAAATGACCTGCCGAAAAAAGAAATCGTTTTCTCTTGCTTCCAGATTAGCGTTGGTTGATTTTTAAATGTCACCAATCTTCTGATCTATCTGTTCTGCCTTCCAGACTACTTCTGTGAGGGTATGCCCCCTGTGCAGCCTGTGCATTGAGAATCTTCAGTACTGTGGGCCTCTGTCTAGCAATTGTTTATTGTGGCCACTGGTACTTAGTGCAACGTAGGCAAATGTTACAGATTTTGAGTTATCAAATGAAGTCTTTGTTTAACTTAGTTCATGAAATAGAAAAATCTACTTTCCTAGGAGAAATTAAATCTTCAATATGAAAGGTCAACTCAATTACTTCTTATTTGTCATGTTTGCAGTGAACATTCAAACATGTTCTTTGGGGTTTATTATAGAAGCATATATGGCATAAAAGTGTTTAAAACCATGTTCTAGCATCAAATGCTGAAACTATATTTATTTAGCATATGTAGAACAAAATACATGCACTAAATATTTACATTAATTAAACAATCAAAGCACAAAAATGTAGCTAAAAATTTGGCACAGTAAGTGTGATTGATATTTAGTTGTAATTATTATAAGAAGTAATTTATTAGATAAGAAGCATTATTTTCATATGTCCAATTTAATAAACAATTAACCATCTACAAAATTGTGGGAACTGAAAATACACATTTTCTTCTGAAGTAGACATTTTAACATGGCTATTTCATGGAACTTTCATCTACTGTTGGCTAGCCATCTTTTAGGAAGTCCAAAATTTTGTATTAGGAACTGGGAAAATGATAACTCTAACACTATTTTATAAACATGTAAAATAACTGAAGTCTAGATAGAATCTGTCTGTAGATGCCATATAGTTGCCATTGTCCTGTTACTTCATGTACTCCATTATATATTAAAATTTTGATATTATTTAAAAAAAAACGTGGGTTTTCTTTTTGTTTTTGTGTTTTGGTTTTCTATTTGTTTGGTTTGGCTTTGATTTTATTTTTAGTTAGAGCCCTAAAGGGGCTCAAAGTAGCATCAAGTGAAAACTTATGTTTCATTCTTCATCCCAGAGTGGTGAGCTAACTTTTCTCTATCTTTCAGAATACACTAGGGATTGAAGACTATGAATCGGCACTTTAAAAAAATTAAAAAAAAAAAGTCAGGGTTCTGCCAACATAGCCCACATTGATTTATAAAATGATGTTTATGTCAGTACATATTTCTTATGGTTTCCTCAATTATGGTGTCTGGGACAGATCTCTAGAGAGAAGGGATCTTTCTGTGATTCTGCTTGTCATGAAGATGCAAGTTAAACAGTTTCTATGGCATATACAAGTGTTCTAGAAGAGTTTCATGTCTAATAACCTCCACAGTGGCCAAAATTAAAGACCAGCATTTCTCAACCTTCTTAATGCTGTGATCTTTAAAACAATTCATCAAGTTGTGGTGATCCCCAATCATATAGTCATTTTGTCACTACTTCATAACTGTTGTGGATTGTAATATAAATATATGCTACGTGACCCCAAAGAGATTATGTTCTACATTCGAGAACCACTGCAATACACTTTTCTCTTGATTTCTTACAGCAAAGCTACTGTGGGATGTTATGTTCAAACTCTCACTGCTCTCATATTTGTTTTTAGATTGCAACTGTGTCCCATTCTATGATTTTATAAGTATTGTTTTGTTTGTTTGATTAGGACATTAGCAAATCTCATCTCCTCCACACAGTCTCTACTGAAATGATCTTACTTTTCTATAAGATAATCCTTCTCATATATCATCTTTTAAAATACACAACTCTCTGATTCTGCAAGTTTCTACGTGGCCACTTTATATATACATGAAGGCTGGACTCTGCAAGAGAGTTTGTCAACTCCTATGGATAAAATCATGATTTACATAAAACATTGCTTCTCTTATACTTAGCTTCAGAAACTTCCTTGCCTGGGCCCTGCAGACTTCAAGCTCAACTCACAGACTAAAATATAGCCTGGAAAATACGACTCATAAAATCAGATACATGAGTGAGTTCACATAAGCATATGATAAGAAAGTCATTTCAAATAGTGAATGTGAAGATAACACATAATTATATTTCTGTTCATAGTTGTCTTAGGTTAGACAAATTAACACATTACAACAAAACTATGAGAAAACAGATCTATGGAGATGATTAACAGTACATTAAGTACCCTGATTAAACTATTTTGGGAGATCTTATAATAATTTGATATTTGTCAGATCTTGCAAAGTAATACACTAGTTATTATTGTCTACTAATACTTCAATGTAGCATTCATACTTTTCTTTCAGTTCAAAATTAGCATATGGAGTAACCCATTTCTTTATAGCATTTTTATATATAAATACTGTGGCTGATTTATTCTACATTGTCACCTGTCTCTATGTCTGCCCATACCCCCCCTCAGCCTTTAGCATTCATTTATGAATTGTTTTCACATTCACCATTTGATTCTCACAAAACCTCTGTTTCTCTACTATGAACAGTTTTCTAGTTTCTGATAAACCTAAATAAAGACAATCTGCCAATTTTCACTTTATATATAGCTGTGAAGCTAAGTTATATATTTTCTTTACTCTATTCAAGAGAAATCCTCAATATGTAGACTCACCCAGTCTGATTGTTACAAATACCATCTTTGTTCATCCCCCTGTCCAGAATCAATATATAGGTGCTCACTGCTTGTAAACACTAGGAAATGCAGAGCATAGAGTCCTCATTATTTGTCTGTGAGGATCACTATCTCCCTTTCTCTCTCTCCATGTTCAGTCACTTCTCAGTCTTCTGAGTTCTTGAAACTACTTGTGCTTTTCTTCAACCGACAACTTTTTCCTTGATTTCTTCTTTGGTTTTATCTACTCTTCTTCTCAGTAAACTTTCATGTCCTCAAGGATACAGATTAATAAGCCATAGTAGACTCATTTTGCATGTTATTTGACTCATAATTATTTTCTGTAAATAAACATTTAATGAATCTATGAAGATTTTTATGATACCCTCATAAAGAAAGGTCTATGTATATTTATCAGTTGTGTTAGCGATTGATTAAATATCAGGTTATATAATATTAGGAGACAATGAGATGCAGGCCTTGCCTCAAATGTGAAAAAAAATACCAGTTTTTTACTTACTTGGTCCAGATCAATAGAAGATTCTCAGAATATGATAAAACAGGATAATGTAGGCATATGGCACAAATACATTTAACATAGCCAGTCCTATTTATTGGCACAGTCATATTAATTTATTATTGTAAAATCTTCCAAAGCTGTGCTCCCTGCTGGACATGGCATTACTATCTCTCTCTGTAATTTGCTTGATACAACTACTTCAAATCACTTGACATTTTTTGGGAGCCAAAACTAAATTCTTTATAATAATTCAAGTGAAAAAGATGACTACCAAGTCTTAAGACATAAAGTTGGAACTCCTCCCCAGGCTGACTAAGTGCAGATGAAGGTTACCAACGGACTGTTCCGAGAATTACCACAAGATGTTCCAGACCTGACACAAACAGCAGATGTCATAACCACAAGATCTACTTTTAGATATCATACCTCCCCTTGTAGCTGCCAAGAAAAGCTACCACTGCTCCCCCCTGCCCTTCTGCGTAAGGATTATCTCCCCTTTGTTCTTTTTGTATAAAAACTGCAAGCTTTGCTGAATACAATGAGACCTTGACAAGATCCAGATTGACTCCGTGTCTTTTCTGTGCTTGGTCTCCGTTTCCCTCTCGCCCCCTCCCCCATTTGGTTTTCAGGAGCAGTCCCCTCAAGACCCATGAATAACTGGACCTGTTGGATGGGTCAGACATTGTTTTGTGAACTGACACCCACTTCTCATCAATTCTTTTTTTCAGATGTGAAAAAAATATGGCATGAGAAAAGTACTTCTTTCCAGTATTATTAGCTAATCCAGTTTCAGAGAAATCATTTTCATATTGCATCCTTCTTTCTGTAGGTTAACAACACCTGAAAAACAATGAAGATACTCTCACATCCAGGTTAGCACAAGTGCAGGCCATTCATAAATAAAGGAAATGTATCTAAAATGAAAGGATTTATAGCCAGTATATTAAAACAAAGTTAACTGGATATGGTGAAGCATTCACCACTTACAGAGATTTGTCTTATCCTGATACTCAAGTCTTCACTGTGTTTTCCTTTGATCAGCTGATACAGTTTGGGTGTATTCTATATACTGAATAGCATCTCTAGTATGTTGACATCATTTAATTGCTAAATGAGTACCTTTATCTATTACATGAAGGAAACTGTCCTTATTATCAGGAATGTGGAAATTATTTGCATATTTCTGTCAGTGAGGTGGATGCTGCCAGGATCCAGGCTGAGAGCAGCTACTGTTTGTACTACACTTACCTATGCAGTGAGGTGCTATACTTCCTTGTGCAGTGAGCTTTAGACCTTTTGCTCATGTCTCTTCTTTTTCTTCTCACATATGCTGTTGAACGTTAACATTCACTCACATAAATTAGTCAGTGCAATAGAATTTTTGTTAAGTTTATTGTCAAGGAAATATGTGCATCAAAGTATTTTCTGGAGGTGGGAAGCTGTATTAAATAACTCTAGTATGTTTAGTTGTTCAGAATAGTGCCTGGCCACTAGGAGGTTTTTCAAAAAGCTTGAGGTGGAGAAATAATAACTTATTTGTTCATGAAGGGTTTAGAAATTAGTTCTTGGTATATCGTCTCAAAAATGTAGTTCATTCTTTATGAAAGCACCCTCTCTGCAAAGAAGAAGAAGAAGAAGAAGAAGAAGAAGAAGAAGAAGAGGAAGAGGAAGAGGAAGAGGAAGAGGAAGAGGAAGAGGAAGAGGAAGAGGAAGAGGAAGAGGAAGAGGAAGAGGAAGAGGAAGAGGAAGAGGAAGAGGAAGAGGAAGAAGAAGAAGAAGAAGAAGAAGAAGAAGAAGAAGAAGAAGAAGAAGAAGAAGAAGAAGAAGAAGAAGAAGAAGAGGAAGAAAGAGGAGGGGGAAGAGGAGGAAGAGGAGGAGGAGGAAGAGGAGGAGGAAGAGGAAGAAAGAGGAGGAGGAAGAGAAGGAGGAAGGAAGAGGAGGAGGATGAAGAGGAGGAGGAAGAGGAGGAAGAGGAGAAGGAAGAGTAGAAAGAGGAGGGAGAAAAGAGGAGAAGAACAATAAGAACAAGAACAAGAAATAGTTGTAGTAGTAGTATAGTAGTAGTAGTAGTAGCAGTAGTAGTAGTAGTAGTAGTAGTATCAGGTAGATGGCTTCTTGACAGTCTGCACACCTCCCATCGTATGTCTTCATTTCTATGATTCTTTGCATAGAGACTTTGGAGGTATGAGAACTCACTGTCTAATCTGAAGTAATATGTCCAATCACAATTGATAGTCCTCCACTATATATATATATATATATATATATATATATATATATACACTAAAGTAAACACTGTACCCTGAAGCTGTTTCCACAGTAGTTCATCTCCATGAACCTCACAACCCACAGGCATTGCAATCTTTTTGGAGGATACCCTGTAATAACAGTATGACATTTTTTCAGGAGCATTTTTCAAAGCTGAAATAAGTTATGTATTTAAATTACAATATTCTAAAATGAAGATAGAGTAATTATAGATGTTCACCTTCATGACATCAATACTTCAAAGTTCTTCTCTCATTGAAGTAATTCATTTCCCTTCACTGTTTACTTGTAAATTAGTTCCACCAACACTCAAAGCTTACTTGATTACAGTGCAGAACATCCATCACCTTCTTTAAGACCAAAGTGATTTATCCTTTTGAAGTAGCTAGAAATTACTAGATGTCTACATTTTGTTTCTACTTTCAGCCCTGCCCTATCTCTGAGGTAAATAGCCAACAGTACAACACTTTAAAGTATTGAATCAGGTTTTATAGAATACCAAAAAAAGAGAAAATGGTCAGCTGAGTGATGTTTTTATATGTGAAACATATTATGAAAGAGCTTTAAAGTTCATAACTGAGTCACAGTACCCTTTTAGTGCTGAATTTCACAAATCCATGTGGTCCGTGACTACAAGAGCAACAAATAATAAAGAATAACAGTAGGTAATCAGTCCTAATGACACAGGAAACATGAGGTTTTCAATTACAGCTAAGTTTAATTTGTATGTTGTAAATTAACTATACATGTTTAATTTTAGACACCATTTTAGGCTTAGTAATAAAAAAATTGAAAAGATTAAAAAAGAAAAATACTATTCACCTACAAAAATACCACCAAACATCTTTCAATGGTCTATATCTTAACCAGTTCCTGCCCTCATCTCTTTGGTCTCTGTAACTGTATATAAGCCTGTGTGTGCATGTGTGTCTGTTGGTGTGTGTGTGTGTGTGTGTCTGTGTATGTGTATGTGTGTGCTTGTGTGTGTGTCTGTTTCTCTGTCTGTATGTTCAAGTATTAGAGTGTATATGAATTTATAATTATGTTTAATTTGAAGCATAGCTATTAGTATTATAGATTCAGGAAGTATTTTTCTGATTCACAATAATCCCCATGCTAACATTCTTACATGGATGATAAACCTATAGCTAGCCTGTTGTTAACCTGACTCATGTTTACCAACACTGATGTGTCCAATGCCAAAGACGTTTTTCACCCATGTTTGCAGTTGTTGAAATCACAGTCTCTGTGATAATGTCAAAATGTGTCTTCTTTTAGAGGAAGCTCATTCACAAGTCGTTTCCTTATAAATAAACTCTGATTACTGTCCTGACATTAATGATATTCAGATATTCAGTATTTCTAAGAAAAATGTTAGTGGAAATACTGAATTTCCACAGAAAATAAATACTAATAATTATTTTTACCTGCCTCTATAAACCATTAATTACTGATGGTTTATGCTTTCATGAGCAAAACAGATTGAATCAACACTTCAAAGACCTTTGGAATTTTCAGTTCAGTGCTTTTGATATGTGCATCATTTTTAAAGTCTGTACTTACTGTTTATCTGAAAGGGATATTTTTCTTTGTCTATTACAATAAAAAAGCTGGTGTATTTTATAACATGGACATGAACATCATTTTGCCTTGTGAACTTGTTACACTATAATGGTGAGTTTTGTCATTTTTCTTGATGTTCTCTGACAGTCAATATTATATGAGTGTTACTAAAGTATCAGTTTTTGAAAGAGATAATAAAGCAAATTCAAAATTGGCATAATGATGCAGAAACTTTGTTGTGTTTTATTTCATAAAGAACAAATGGCATGAGCTGTAGAACTATTTCTCCTCAAATACAAAGTAGCTTTTGGACTTATTGACAACTGGGAGATCAGTCTCAAGTCTTGAATACTGAAGGTGGAGAATGTTTTAGAGAGGATGCCTGGAGAAGAAATAAAATAGAAACTTCTTATACTTTATCTAGTAATGAGGAAAGCAAACATAAACAGAAGAGAGTGCAGGTAACAATTATCTGAACTGCTTGAGCCCTAATAAAAATGGCATTAGGGAAGGAGAAAGCCTTTTCAGTATTTTAACTTTTTCACAATAACACGCTCTCAGCCCTGCTGCACAAGTCCCATAAGGTCGTGTCTTTCAAAAGGTATTACTTCAATAGGTAGAACTTTTCCTCCTCAAATACAAAGTAGCTTTTGGACTTATTGACAACTGGGAGAGAACAGCCTCATCTACTCCAGAACTACCAGGAACTAAATTGCTAACCAAATAACACACATGGAGGGGCCCATGGCTCAAGTTGAATATGTAGCAGAGGATAGCCTTATATGGCATCAGTGGTATGGGAGACCCTTGATTCTCTGAAGGCTTGATGCCCCAGTGTTGGGGAATGGGAGGAAGGTGAGGTGGGAGTGGGTGAGAGGGTGGGAAAGCACCCTCATAGAAGCATGAGAATGGGGAATAGAATAGGGGGTTTGTGGAGGGGAAATGGAAAAGGGAATAACATGTAAAATATAAATAAATAAATAACCAATAAAAATTGCAGAAAAGAAAAGGGAAGGGAAGGGAAGGGAAAGAAAAGAAAAGGGAAAGGGAGGGGAGGTGAAAGGACAGGTCTCTGAAATGCTGTAGTCTGCTTAACTATTCTTATGCAGGTCAGCAAGAACTGTAGGACACACTAAAACCAATGCAGAAGGTCTTTGTATCTAAAGTCCCACTTTTGTAAAACTGATCACTAATAAGAACAGTGTAAAACTATTTAAAAACAGAAGATAAAAATGAACTAATTTAAAATCTATAAGAACAACACATGACTATTTTATTATCTGTCTTTAATATTGCTTGGTCACAAAATAAATTGAACTTTTATCAAAAACTTAGTTACCTAAAGACTTTGGTAGATCACTAATGAAAACACACTCTTGATAATCTTTTCATCACCAAATCATAAATAGGTACACAGAAGATTTATTAAGAACATTGATACACAGCAATTCATAGGATACAGTGAATTGTTTGTTTATTTATTTATTTATTTATTTATTTATTTATTTCTGTTGACCTCTCAATTTTTTATCTTTCCTGCTTGTCTCCTTTCTCTGCAGGCTGAAGAACTTCCTTTGATCACCAAGTTGATCCTTAAATGAATCAAAATCCTTGGCTTTTAAATTGTATATTCACTGTTTTATAGTATAATTGTTCAAATTCAATATTAGCACTAAGCCTTTGTTTTATTATAACTTTCTGATGCAGTGTGGAAAGAACTCTCTTGTCCACGATGCAGAATGATTGTACAGAGTCACCTATAATGATAAATGGGAAGGTAGGGATGCAGGAAGAAACAGTGCTGTGTGAGAGGCCAAATGTGTTGGGAAATACCCAGTGTGTTATACATGGTCTTGCACAAAGGCTCAGCATTTCTTAGCTGCCTGTAGTTCTTCACTTAGGGATATAGCCATGTGAGATTTCCCCTTCCACACTTACACTAGTGCTCCACTTAGTCAGGTCTTGTTTACACAGTTATGTTGATGAGGTGTTATGAGTGAGGTGGAGCTCAGTTGCAATCTAAAATACACCTGCATCTACAATAAAGATCCTGCACTTAAAATGTTTAAATCACATTGTAAATACTTCAGAGCAATGAACAAGGTGACTAACAAATTTTCCAGGGAAAATTAGCTATCTAATATATAACTAGTCTACTTAACCTGGTCTTAATGAAAATGTGTTTACTTAATTTCACATACTATTGCAGTGAGTAATTTCAATACACTTTATCACTTCAATATCTTATCTGTTTTCTAAACAAACAGCATATATATATATATATATATATATATATATATATATATATATATTTTTTTTTTTTTTTTTTCCTTTTGGCTAAGAAAAGACAGTTGTTCCATAATCAAAGTTTCCTATTCAGTGATTTATATATGATTGATACCATTTTATTTTCCCTTTAAGTTTGAAATTGAGGTGATAATGGTTTGAGACATGGGTATTTTTCACAATTCTTCAAAATTTAGCATATTTTCAAAATATGTTCTGAATGTTCCCAGTTTTATGTGCACATTATATGACTGACATTCTAATTTGAAGGAGTTTCTAGCAGCATATATTTGAAACCAGGCATCATATTTTAATCACTAGATTCTCTGAATTTCTTCCACCTTATCTATTCCCATGTGGTGTTATGAGTGAAGTGGAGCTCAGTTGCAATCTAAAATACACCTGCATCTACAATAAATATTCTGCACTTAAAATGTTAAATCACATTGTAAATACTTCAGAGCAATGAAAAAGGTAACTAACACATTTCTCCAGGGAAAAGTAGCTGTCTAATATATAACTACTTAGCATCAGGTTTTGAAACTCTTAGCATCAGGTTTTCAAATGATCTCTCTATTCTTACAGGCTATCTTTCTATCATCATCTTCTGTTCTATTAGCATGCATTTCACGTTTACAGTCAGAACATATATAATGAATAAATAACATATATACTTGTGTGTGTGTGTGTGCGAGAGAGAGAGAGAAAGAGAGAGAGAGAGAGAGAGAGAGAGAGAGAGAGAGAATGCTCAGCTTCAAACAAAGTCTAAATTAAAGCTCTTTCTTAAAGGGATTTGTTGCAGAATATTTGACCATATTGTGAATAAATGCCAAGACTGTGCGATGGAAAAAATCTTGTGTTGTGGCTCAGCCCTAGTACATGTCTTTAACCCAAGAGATTGTGGGGCTCGACCCAGCACATACCTTTAATTGAAGTGCTAAATAAAGTCAACCTTAGATAAAGAGGTAGGGCAAGCAACCAGTTGACAAGGAGTGAACATAAGTAAACAGAAAGGAGAGGCATAGATGATAAGTAGATTTAAGACAGTGTGGAGAACGAGGAGGAGAAAGAGCACTTTTTTTCCCCCCTGGGACATTGTTGGAGTGAGGTCAGCTGGGAACTTTCTCTGCCTTTCAGAACTAGTGGATTTTCACCAATGTCAGGCTTTTGAGTCTTCATTTGGGAAATCAAACATCTGGGATTTTATTTTTTTTAAAAAAACAACATATATTGACTTACATAGAGGACATTTATATCAAGAGCTGTGAAAATGGTTCAGAATGTAGCTTGATGCCAGGACTGAGAGAGGTTGTGAGGATTCTCCTAGCATCTTTGTATCTTCACATAGTCTGGCAATATGAAGCATGAGTTAGTTATAAACAGAAAATCCTAAGAAAATATTAAATAATGTGATTTCTTTATCTGTAGAAAATTTTCATTCATTGGTGAAAAAAATCTAAACTTTCTATCAAGTCTTTGTGAAGTGTTCCCAACTCACTTGTATTTATTATGAATGCATATATAAATGCAGTGGATATTACTAGTAACATTAATTCTAGGGCTGCATTATGAGTCACCATATTTTCACCCTTAATGTTTATTGTGTCATTTGCTAAAGAAGTGTTAAAAGAGCACTAATTCCCTACAGACCAGAAAACCTCCATGACCTTTATTCAGGCTGAGTGCCTGCAAATTCACGGAGGCACTTTGTGTTTCCTCATCTGTATAATGGGATGGGAAGAGCATCCAGCTTAAGACTGTTTGGAGACTAAAGTGTTCAAAAAGCATGAAACATTTATAAATCCATAGGGTTCAAAGTAAGGATATAGTTTTCCCTTTGCACAATGTGTGAACAATCCAATGGAGTTCCTTTGCTCTGGGCTTTCCGGAACAGAGAAGATCATGTAACTGGTGCCCTTTCTCACTAAGGTTCAAGACATGTATGTAAATGAGTTGTTACGCTGATTCATGCTGAGATAACCTTGGTTCTCTTTGCTCAGAGTACAGCATTTGTGAGTTCCTCATGAAATGATCAGTTTGTAGAAATCGTCTTTTTCACGCCTCTTTACATGTACTTTGCTTGCTTTTATGTTTAGGACTTGAAGAATATGTCTAATATATTTAAATTTCATGGTATTAAAATTTAAATTCTACTAACCCTGCATAGCAAACATCAACTTCTCATTAAAACAAATGAAATGAGCTCTCTCTGTGGTACCACTATAGGGTTTGTTGGTGATGATGTTTCTTCAACTTCCAAATGCCATGAGACTTGAAAGTGTCTTTGCATCATCAGAGCTAATCAGCTTGTATCCAATGGGAGGTTCCACTTCTAACCGACTATGGACTATAGTTCTCTGTCTCAGCATCCTAGCAGTTTCCACACCATCATTCCTGTGGCTGTTGATATTTGTGTGAGAGAGATTTAGCTGAAATACAATTTGGTGCTTCTCTAAGAAGTCTGCTCCCAAAATAAATCTTATTGAAATTATACTACCATAAGGTCCATCTCTGTTAGTAATCAGCAACGTTTGGGTTCTCATGCAGAAATAAATTATTTCTTATAAGCATATGTAACTATCTATATACAGCAATGCATGCAATTTAATCGTACAGTGGAACATTTAATAACAAAAATGTTGAGAATATTATTAATAAGTGTATGGATTTTATCAGCAATCCTTAAAGGACTATTGTGGAAAATCACAGTATCTATAATTTAATAGAACATTGAGCCCTTTTATATTAAATATAAGAAAAATCAAGAACAATGCATCTAATTTATAATTGGGCTGCAATTCTTTTCTGGGTGTTTCAAGAAAAATGTTGATCTGAGGTGCCTTGATTTCCAAAGACTGAGTGTTCAGGTTCCTGATATGTCTGGTATTTCACAAAGGGAGTATATATGTAACCTAAAATACCATCACAAATGACACAAAGTCCCTAATGTTAAGAGTATGTAAGTACTTCAGAATTTTACAATCAGAGTTTAAAAACATGATATGTCTTGTTGTACTTCCAAACCCTGGCTCCCCTGAGGTTTACCCTCTAAAGGTTTGGTAGCATTTTGTCTCTTATAACTCTATTTAGGATTTTTTTTAAAATGAGAATGTAGTATCTAATACAAGAGATAGATTAAATATTTTATAAACATTTGGGTATACAAAAATATGCATTTTTGTTTTTCTTTTCTTAAATTATAATTTTTTATTTAAATTTTACTTTTGCATATTAGGGAACAAAGCCAGACCTTTAAACATGCTGACAGAGCACCTGAGGCCTGAGCTATATCAAGAGCCCTCATTGCTGTCTTAACTAGAGATTAAATAAGATATATTTATTCCATGTGGTTGCTTTAATGTAGAATATGATGGCAACAAAAGAATTAAATATATTTGAAGTCTGTAAATATAACATTTCAAACTAATATGATACTCTTGCTTTAATATTAACATGTTTTATAAAATGAAACATGTTAGCCTTAGAAAGATCTTATGAGATCAATTGTGATATACTAGAAATTGAATAGTAAAAGAATAATAGAAATACTTTTTCAGAGTTGGAGCTAGCTCAGTGACAAAATATGCAAGTCATATATGAAGTCTTGCTTAATCTCCAGCACCAACATTATAAAATGAATTCTGCTCCATTCTTTTGTTGTTGTTGTTGTTGTTGCTATGCAATTTATTCCTCATGCCTCATTCTGATATTTTTTTCTGTTATATGCTTAGTTTAATTTTGTATTTGTTGCTAAATAAACTCATCCTTCAATTGGAATCACATTCCTTTTGTTTGTGTTAAGCATCACCTTGTTCCCTTTAAATTACTTTGACATTATAATGTTCTTCAATTTAACCACTTTTTCTTCTGAAACTTTCTTCCTTGTCAACATAGAATATAACTTGCAACTGCTAAATAACTTTCTTACCAGAAGTTAATCAAGCACACATTCTGCTCCTTGTTGTCTTTTTCTCAGTTTCAAGCCTGCAAGGGATTTTATTTACTAATACACACAAAATCCGAAATGCATTCTCAGAAGAATATACTTTGTAGATGATATATAAACAGAACTTGTCAACAAGTTCAGGCTGGTATCCAGTCAAGCTGAGGTCTGAACCCGGATGTTCATAATTCACCTACATGACATGGTAGGTGTTCCCTCATGCTCCTGGAACTCTGGCCCCTGCCTAAAGTACCACCTCCCACAGCCCCCACAAGAGAAGCATGCTTTGTAGCAAAGGCCCATGCTTCTGACCTTCAGACTAACTCCTCTCCAGTTACCTAGCAACAGTAAAGACTATAAAAGGGGCTGTTCAGCCCCCACCTCCCTCTTACTCCTTTGATTCTTCACCTCTCACTTCTCTCACTTCTCTGTTCTCTTCCCTTTCTCTTTGTCTTCTTCTTTCCTCTCCTCTTTCTCTCTCTTTCACTCTAGCCTCCCCCTCTCTCTTCTCTCTCTCCCTCTCTTTCTATGTTCTCTCTTTCCCCTGCATTTCTATAATAAAGCTCTTAAACCATAGAGTCTCTGCTCTGCTCTATCAAGGCCTGCTGCACACTCTAGTCAGTGCTGGGAACTTCTTCCCGCATTGCCTCTGTCCTACAACCCAGGGGTGCTAGCAAGGTAGCTCCTGGGGGATCCCCAGTCTGGGACTGCTCCTTTTCCACCCCCTCCACGTGGGTCAGGCATGCTCACTCAGGGCCCTGTGGAAAGTGTCCTGGCAGCCCCCCCAACGCCTGTGTCTGCCTTCCCAGAGCACAGAAACTCTGGCTGGACATTAGGCCCCTTTTCCTTTCCCCCCTCTTCCCCAGGGCTCTCCTCTGTTCCCTCCTTTTATTTTGTTCCCAACAAGAACTTATTATGTTGTTTTGATTAGAGCAAAATATGAATCTAAGACAAAATGAAAAATATTTTCTTTCCTTGTTTCAAAGTGGCTAGAGCCATACTTACCACTAGAATAATCTTTGGACCATTTTCTTATGAAGTCATAAATATTTCTTCATCATATCATATTCTCTTTTATTTGCTTCATATCTCTGTAATTTTAATTTGCAGATACTGGTTAAATATACTTTTCCAACAGTAAACTCAGGAAATTCAACACCCAAAAACACTTAATGTCTCTGTCTTTTAGGAAAAGATGGGTTTGGGATTCTGATCTGTAGTAGGGCACGTGACTAAAATGTACACTGTTCTGGGTTTTATTTTTACATTTGATATAGAAGAAAACATAAAAGGATAATGATATTGGTCATGAAACCTTTTACCAGTTTTTGTCTATATGGTATTATATTAATGTTGTGTTAATGAAAACAGTTTGAAGGGATACAAAATTAAGTGTAGTATGCATGTATGAAATTCTCATAAAATAAAACCATAATAAAAATGAATAGAATATATAAAGTTAAAAAGTATAAAATACACATTAACATAAAATATACAAAGGCATGACAAAACTGGAAAACAAGACATAAGTCATGAAGATAGCACTAGATTTCCTCTACCTCAGGCCACAATCTCCACATTATTCATAACAAACATTTGCTCATGAAGAGCCAATCATGTTACAATTTTGACTTGAAATCAAAGGGGATGATGTTTCTGATGATGAGCAATAACTTTTACTTTGCTTTTACTGATGATAAAACAATGAAATGATTTGGACATCATTTTAGTGATAGACAGAGCGAGGGAGCATCCAAGAAAAAATACAAATATCATAAAGATTTTTCTAATCAATTTTCTAAAAGCAGCTTAGAGAATGCAAGTGTAAGGTTTTGTTTCTGCTGACAATACTTTTTTTCAGAAGGATTGAGTCAGTTGTTTCTCTAAATGCAAATGGATACTTTTCCTAGAGCATCTGATAATACAAAAACTCTGTAACATGAAAACAAAGACAGAAATTGTCTGGATGTTGATGAGTCCAGCCTCATATTATTTCAATTATATTGATAGTAGTGACAAGGAATTTCAGGAAAAATATAGGAAAGTCTTCATTATGAATATAACCAAAGGTAACCATTAATAGAAACACCATCTGCTCTTCCAAATTATTTGAGTTCAATACCTATCATGGCATCTAACAATTTTCTTTAACACTAATTACAAGGGGAACCGGCATCCACTTCTAGATGATGTGGACACTGGAATCATGTGGTGCATAGAAATATATACAGATACAACATTAATTCACATAAAAATTAAAATAATAGGAATAATTATTTATTTATACATTTCTGTGAATGTTTTTAACCTATCATATTTCTACAGTATTCAAAACAGTGAGTCAAGTTCCAGGAATCTAAAAGCAGTTGTAAGCCAACCAGATTATTTCTGGGAACAGAACATGTTTTTTTGTTTTGTTTTGTGTTTTTGGAAGAGCAATAAGCACTCATGGATGATGACCCATTGCTCCAGCTGCCAAATATCTTCTTTCCATTGTCAGGAGCCATGTAAGATAGGAAAAAGGTATCAAGTGATCTTCCAGATTTGGTTCACTGTGCAACTACATTGAATGAGACCTTGGAGGAATGGCCTGAGGAACAACTCTCAGGACTGATTCCTGCAATTGATATGTCTTCACTGTCATTATGAAATCAATTTAATAATCCCTTGGCATTAGTTTATCCTATTGGGCAGATTTTCTGCAAATCAAATGATCTTGTAGTGATGCTATAAAGACAATTAGATGATTTCTTAATTCTGAAAGATTATTCTTTAAGAATTCCTAACATTATACTAGTAATTATAGCACTTTTAAAATAAGGACTACAATTATAGTCTTCTGTGGTATGAAAAGTACAAATAGAACTCTGCCAGTCTTCACATGTAATAAGTTAATTTCACTGAGATAGAAAGCAAGCATTGATACAGATTTACTAATCTGGAATACATTTCTTTAGGCCATAAAAAATTAACTAAAGGGCATAAAATGGAAATGGATGATTTATTTTAGGTAGAAGAACAGCAAATAAAATATTGAATGAGTTTATCTCTACAAAATTTCAAGGTAAACTTAAACATAAGAATTATAGTTTTACCATACAGATCTTTCACTTGCTTAGTTAGAGTCACACCAAGGTATTTTATATTATTTGTGATTATTGTGAAGGGTGTTGCTTCACTAATTTCTTTCTCAGTTTGTTTATCCTTTCTGTAGAGATAGGCCACTGATTTGTTTGAGTTAATTTTTACATCCCGCTATTTCACTGAAGTTGATAATCAGGTTTAGGAGTTCTCTGGTGGAATTATTGATGTCACTTATGTATACTATCATATCATCTGAAAATAGTGATAGTTTGACTTCTTTCTTTCCAATTTGTATATCTTTGATCTCCTTTAGTTGTCTAATTGCTCTGGCTAGAACTTCAAGTACTATAAAGGGGCCAGCCTTGTATAGTCCTTGATTTTAGTGGGATTGCTTCAAGTTTCTCTCCATTTAGTTTGATGTTGGCTACTGGTTTGCTGTATGTTGCTTTTATTATGTTTAGGTGTGGGCCTTGAATTCCTTATCATTCCAAGACTTTTATCATGAATGGGTGTTGGATTTTGTTAAATGCTTTCTCAGCATCTAAGGAGATGATCATCTGTTTTTTCCCCCCTTTGAGTTTGTTTATATAATAGATTATGTTGATGGATTTCTGTATAAGAAAGAAATCGAAGAAGATCTCAAAAGATGGAAAGATCTCCCATGCTCATGGATTGGCAGGATTTATATAATAAAAATGGCTATCTTGCCAAAAAAGCAATCTACAGGTTCAGTGCAATTCCCATCAAATTTCCAACTCAATTCTTCAGAGTTAGAAAGGGCAATTTGCAAATTCATCTGGAATAACAAAAATTCTAGGATAGCAAAACTATTCTCAACAATAAAAGAACTTCGGGCAGAATCACTATCCCTGACCTCAAGCTGCACTACAGAGAAACTGTGAAAAAAAATAAAAACTGCATGGTACAGGTTCACCGACAGACAGGTGGATCAATGGAATAGAATTGAAGACCCAGAAATGAACCCACACAACTATGGTCACTTGATCTTTGACAAAGGAGCTAAAACCATCCAGTGGAAAAAAGAGACAGCATTTTCAACCAATGATGTTGACTCATCAGACGGTTATCATATAGAAGAATGCAAATTGATCCATTTTTATCTCCTTGTACAAAACTCAAGTCTAAGTGGATCAAGGACCTCCACATAAAACCAGAGACACTAAAACTTATAGAGGAGAAAGTTGGGAAGAGCCTCAAAAATATGGTACTATGGTAAGAAATAGACACTAGAGCATAGTGATAGAAATGGCAGGAATAGCAAGGGATGAGTAAAATAGTGAGGAGAGAGAGAGAGAGAGAGAGAGAGAGAGAGAGAGAGAGACAGAGACAGAGACAGAGACAGAGACAGAGAGACAGAGAGAGACAGAGAGACAGAGAAACAGAGCCACAGGGAGAAAGAGCAGTCATATGGATTGTAAGAAGGACCTGTAAAGGAACTTGCCTCCAGGAAGTTCTCTGACTCCAGGACTCAGGTGAGATGACCATTTTCTCTCTGGTGACTATCTAAGGCAGGACCAGCCAAAAGTGCACTGGACACAGAAGTGGTAGAGCAGCCAGGTGGGGCTGGTCTGCAGCCCTTTGTGCACTGGTCTTGCCAGGAGAGATCTGGTCTCCCAGGAGTGCTGACACAGGCTAACAGACTCACAGGAGGAACAAGCTCCAGCCAGAGACAGGTAAAACATCTAACACCAGAGATTACAGATGGCAAAAGGAAAACGCAAGAATTTTACCAACAGAAACCAAGACTACTTAGTATCATCAGAACCCAGTTCTCCTATCACAGTGAGTCCTGGATACCCCAACACACGGGAAAAGCAAGATTTTGATTTAAAATCATATCTCATGATGCTGGTAGAGAATTTTTAAAAGGACATTAATAACTCCCTTAAAGAAATACAGGAGAACCCAGCTAAACAGGTAGAAGTCCTTAAAGAGGAAACACATAATCCCTTAAAGAATTACAGAAAACACAACCAAGCAGGTGAAGGAATAGAACAAAACCATCCAGGATCTAAAAATGGAAGTAAAAACAATAAAGAAATCACAAAGGGAGACAACGTAGGACTCCTGCCTATAACTGCATATGTAGCAGAGGATAGCCTAATCACCCATCAATGGGAGCAGAGGTCCTTGGTCTTGTGAAGATTCTATGCCCCAGTATAGGGGAATGCCAAGGCCAGGAAGCAGGAATGTGTAGGTTGTGGAGCAGGGGGAGAGGGGAGGGGATAGAGGATTTTCGGAGAGGAAACTAATAGAGGGGATAACATTTAAAATGTAAATAAAGAAAATATCTACTTAAAATATGATCCTTTTATGACTCACTGTTTTGTACATAAATGGAATTAAAAGAAAAGAAAAGAAAGAAACGGGAATCACATGATGCCTTTCATATTCTACTCTAAGGAAACAATGGAAGGCATGATAAAACAATCTCTACAGAAACATAAATGTCAAAATGTGAGCATTTTTGCCTTTATTTCTGTCTAAAAATAAATAAATAAAATATCAAAGAGTCCTATTTTAAGTTGAAAAACAATAAAAGAAATACGAGTTACCCTGATTGGACTCTGTGTGTCAAAACATTAAGTTGTTAAATACAACAAATAAAAGAAGAAAGAAGTGGTACATTTACACAATGGAGTATTACGCAGCTATTAAAAACAATGAATTTATGAATTTCTTAAACAAATGAATGGATCTGGAGGATATCATCCTGAGTGAGGTAATCCAGTCACAAAAGAACACACATGATATGCATTCACTGATGAGTGGATATTACACCAGAAGCTCAGAATACCCAAGATACAATTTGCAAAACATGAAACTCAAGAAGGAAGACCAAAGTGTGGATACTTTGATCCTTCTGAGAAAGGGAATCAAAATACCCATGGAAGGAGTTACAGAGACAAAGTTCAGAGCAGAGACTGTAGGAATGACCAATCAGAGACTGCCCTACCTGGGGATCCATCCCATAAAAAAAAAAAAACCACCAAAAGCAGACACTATTGTGGAAGCCAACAAGAGTTTGCTGACAGGAGCCTGATATAGTTGTCTACAGAGAGGCTCTGCCAGTGCCTGACAAATGCAAAAGTGGGATGCTCATAGCCATCCATTGGACAGAGCACAGGGTCCCCAATGAAGGAGCTAGAGAAAGTAGCCAAGGAGCTGAAGAGGCTTGCAGCCCCATAGGAGGAAGAACAATATGAACTAACCAGTATCTCCAGAGCTCCCTGGGACTAAACCACCAACCAAAGAAAACACATGGTGGGACTCATGGCTCTAGATACATATGGAGCAGAAGATGGCCTAGTAGGTCATCAATGGGGGGAGAGACCCTTGGTTCTGTGAAAGTTTTATTTCTCAGTATAGGGAAATGCCTGGGCCAAGAAGTGAGAGTGGATGGGTTGATGAGCTAAGGTTGCAGGGAGGAGATAGGGGTTTTCAGAGGGGAAACTAGGAAAGGGGATAACATTTGAAATAAATAAGGAAAATATCTAAATAAAAAAGCATTATAATTTTATACTCTCAAAGAACCTGTGGCGCTAGTGACAGATACTGAATGTCTAGCCAGATAAATAGTCTTAAGAGAAACACATGTAAAACTCTCTGTTCTACACTTTTTATTCAATTCACGATTTGAATTTATGTCTAAACTTGTGGTACACTATTGATATTTGAAATACCATGTGAGCAATTGCCCTTGGAAAGTACTAACCTGGCAGAATACAGAATGCAGAAGGGGAATTAGAAACTAAGGCACGAGAGATCAAAATTAAGGACACAAAAGTAGAATAGATAGAAGTATTGTAGAGATGAAGGGCTGTAAAATGAGAAAAGACAGAGGAGAATGATCCACAGAAGAGAAAGCAACAGGTAGGCTTTTCTTACAATGTTACAGGTTTTTAAAATTCATTTAGCAATAGAATGGTAGAAACTTTTTCTTTCTCTATGCTATAAAGTTAGAAGCTTATTTTTCATAAAGACTAGTGACTTCTTTCTACATTGGTTCTTGGTCAAACAAACCTGCTCATGTAGACTTTTGTTCTTTCATATTTATAATATAAATGTGTGTATAAGTATATGAGATAAGTAACTGAAACCAGCAGCAGTGTATGAAGGTATATGTGTATGTGTCCATGAATATGTATATGAGTGTATGTATGTTTATGCATATTTGCTTATGGACAAAGTTAGTAGGCTTTTGCTAGCATGACTTTCTTCTCCTGCTTCAATAAAAGTTTTATTGCTCCAAACCTCTCAGTTGCCTGGGGAGACTTCTTGGCAAGAGAAAGGAGCCTTAACAATTAATCCTATACTAAATTCTCTGCTGTTTAACAATAGGCAGCTTCTGAATACATAGTAACTTAGAGTTAAGATAGAGAATTAAAGAAATAGTTAAGCTTTACAGCACTTAATCAAGTACAAGAACTATAAAGTATGCAAGAGTTAAGTTTTCTAGCACTAATAACATACAGAGATTTATATAGTAATAATAGAGAGAAAAAGAGTGAAGGCCCCAGTGCTCAATGAAACATAGAACAATACTAAAGAGTTAAGGTTTTAGGACAGAGCAAAAAGAAAGAGCTAAGTCCTCAGTACTTCCTGGAGCACAGAACAATAAGAAAAAAAAAGAGTAAAATGGTTTAAATATTTAGCACAGAACAGTAAGATAGGGTTAAGTGATAAAATAAAGTCTAGAAGGGGAAAAAGTCAGTGGCTATTACTTACAGAATCACATAATAAGCAAGAGAATGTTAAGTCGCTAGAAGTCATCAGATTCAGCATCCAGCATAGTTATAAAATTACAGTTCCAGAGATCATGAATTTTTTGACCTGAGTCAGTCCTGACTTCTATGCCCACTTCAGCACCTGTTTCTCCAGCTACAGAGGCACCTGGCATCCCATGTTACAATGTCAATATCATAACTGTGTTGAGTAATTTTAGCAGACTTTGTTCTGAATATTTGATGCTGGACTTAAACTCTTATTTACAATATTAAATACTCAGACTAAAACAGAAAACCATTAGGCTACAATGCAAGTTTGCACATAGTACTTACTGAATAAACAAGTGGGAAAATGAATATATATAAGTGGAGTTTCCATGACTTTATCAGCTCCATCAATTCTTTTTTATTATGGTATATTTCCTATATTTACATTTTAAATGTTATCCCCTTTCCTGCTTTCCCCTCAGAAAACCCCTCATCCCATCTTCCTAATAACCCTGCTCACTAACCCATCCACTGCAGCTTCCGTCTTGGCATTCCCCTACACTGGAGTATCGAGCCTTCTCAGGACCAAGGACCTCTCCTACCATTGATGTCCAACAAGGTCATCCTTTGCTACATATGAAGCTGGAACCATGGGTCCCTCCATGTGTACTCTTTGGTTGGTGATTTAGCCCCTGGGAGCTCTGGAGGTACTGGTTAGATCATATTTTTGTTCACCTGATGGTGCTGCTAACCCTTTAAGCTCCTTGGGTCCTTTCTCTAGCTCCTCTATTGGGGACCTTGTTCTCTGTCCAATGGTTGGCTGAGAGTATCCACCTCCATATTTGTCAGTCACTGGCAGAGTCTTTCAAGACAGCTATATCAGGATCCTGTCAGCAAGCACTTCTTGGCATCCACAATAGTGTCTGAGTTTGGAGAATATATATGGGATGGATTCCTATTTGGGCCAGTCTCTGAATAGAATTTTCTTCAGTCTCTGCTCCATATTTTGTCTCTCTATTTCCTCCCACTGTTATTTTGTTCCCCCTTCTATGGAAGACTGATATATGGAAGACTTTGGTCTTCCTTCTTCTTGAGCTTCATTTGGTCTCTGAATTGTATCTTGGATATTCTGAGCCTCCAGGCTAATAACCACTTATCAATAAGTATATACCATGTGTGTTCTTTTGTTATGGGTTACTTCACTCAGAATATTTCCTATTTCCATCCATTTGAATTTCTTGAACTCATTGTTTTTAACAGCTGAGTAGTATTCCATTGTGGAAATGTGTCACATTTTCTGTATCCATTCCTCTGTTGAGGGACATCTGGGTTCTTTTCAGCTTCTGGCTATTATAAATAAGGCTGCAATGAACATAGTGGAGCATGTGTCCTTACATGTTACATGTTACATGTTACATGATACATGTTAGAATATCTTCTGGGTATATGCCCAGGAGTGGTATAGCTGTGTCCTCAGGTAGTAGACTACAGAGAACCAAACAACCCTATTAATAAATGAGGTACAGAGCTAAACAAAGAATTCTCACCTGAGGAATATTGAATGGTCATGAAGCACCTAAAGAAATATTCAAAATCTTTAGTTATCAGGAAAATGCAAATCAAAACAACCCTGAGATTCCAACTTACGCTAGTCAGAATGGCTAAGATCAAAAACTCAGGTGACAGCAGATGCGTCGAGGATGTGGAGAAAGAGGAACACTCCTCCATCAATTCTTAATATAGACAGACCAAATAGGGGTGTGTTTAAAATAGTGAATAGCATTCATGGTTTAATATAATTAATAAAGTAACTCAACCATAAAAATTGGAAAGTTTAATTAAATTGAACTTGTGTATGAGAAGTTCACACTCAACAGGCAAAAAATTAGACACATAAGAGATTAGGTTCAGCAAATTGAAGGAGGAAGGAAATGGTACTTCCAGTTGACACAGAAAAGAGGAAATACGGGGTCGGGTCTTCGGTCGACTGAGAGATCCTGAGCAAGCAGTGTCACCTCACCAGTCTCGAGATGGACAACAGGAAGCGCCTGGCCTATGCCATCCAGTTCCTCCATGGACAGTTGCGGCACAGTGGGCTCTCGTGTGACGCCCAGGAGAGCCTAGAGGTTGCCATCCAGTGTCTGGAGACAGCCTTCGGTGTGACACTGGAGGACAGTGACCTTGCTCTCCCTCAGACCCTGCCAGAGATATTTGAAGCAGCCACTTCCAGCAAGCAGGAGATGCCACAGGACTCGCGGGCCCCCGACAGGACACCACCCTCTGAGGAGGACTCAGCTGAGGCAGAGCGCCTCAAAACCGAAGGTAATGAGCAGATGAAGCTGGAGAACTTCGAAGCAGCTGTGCACCTCTACGGCAAGGCTATTGAGCTCAACCCTGCCAATGCTGTCTACTTCTGTAACAGAGCTGCAGCCTACAGCAAGCTGGGGAACTACGTGGGGGCCGTCCAGGACTGCGAGCGCGCCATTGGCATCGACCCTGGGTATAGCAAGGCCTATGGCCGCATGGGCCTTGCGCTGTCCAGCCTGAACAAGCATGCAGAGGCTGTGGCGTACTACAAGAAGGCCCTGGAGCTGGACCCTGACAACGATACATACAAGTCCAACCTCAAGATTGCAGAGCTGAAGTTACGGGAGGCGCCAAGCCCTACGGGCGGCGTGGGCAGCTTAGACATCGCTGGCCTGCTGAACAACCCACACTTCATCACCATGGCTTCAAACTTAATGAACAGCCCCCAGCTACAGCAGCTCATGTCAGGCATGATCTCCGGAGGCCATAACCCTCTGGGTACGCCAGGCAGCAGTCCGCAGCAGAGTGACCTGGCCAGCCTCATCCAGGCGGGCCAACAGTTTGCACAGCAGATGCAGCAGCAGAACCCAGAGTTTGTGGAGCAGATCCGTAGCCAGGTGGTGCGCAGCCGGACACCCAGTGCCAGCCACGAGGAGCAGCAAGAGTGACGAAGCTGACCCGAGGGTCCCTTTGCTCCGCGGCCTCCTGGTGTTAGCATTTTCTCCGTCGGGCAGCTCGAGAGAGAAACTGGACCTGCATGTTAAGACGGACTCATCCCCGCCTTGTGTTTTCCTTCATCCCTCCCCCTCGGTTTTGTACTCTTAATGGCCCCACACCTCCCTGGAGGAGTCTACAGAAGACGACACACCAGCACCAGTTCCTCCAGCCACCTAGGAAGCTGCAGGGAGGGGTGGGGTGAGTGTGAGTCACTGAGTGACAGCCTGGGCCCTCAGGTCTCAGCCCCCACCCTGCCGGGTTCCTCCTAAAGGAACTTGAGTAGCTGAGTCTCATCCCCACTGCCAGCCCCAGCTGGGCACCAGCGTCCCACACCCTCGCCGGATTGCAGGTCCCAGCAGGTGCCCCCGCCTGCCTTATTCCAGTGGCCTGTGCCACATAGGACTGAGGCCTGTGACTTCTGCCCAGCGTGTGGACCATCCGTGTCTCTTCTTTCCAGCTTCCCCTCCGTCTGTCTTCACAGCCATCAGACAATCCTAACTTTGTGTCCAGTCCAGCACCATCCTCAGCCTGGGCAGCAGACATAGACATTGACCCATCTGTGTCATCCTATCCTTGATCTCATGGGAATTCAATGTCTGGGGTTGGCAGGGAGTTTCAGGGTAACGGCCCTGAAGCAGCCACCAGAACCATCTTTGTTGGGGTCAGTCTGTCCATTGAGGGTGTAGATGTTCCCACACCCATTCTTGGCCCTGGGAGCAGGTGGTGAGATCACAGGACAGCTGAACCCTTGGGGGGTCATGATGGCATCAGGCTGTGGCAGATAGTGTCAGAGCTGTGTGTGTGGTAGATAGTCAGTAGGAAGATGGGCCCCCGAGGGCAGCAGCACCTCCTTGGGCACAGAGTGCCTGGGGAATAAAGACAGTGATGACGCTCTGCAAAAAAAAAAAAAAAAAAAAAAAAAAAAAAAAGAAAAGAGGAAATACATTTGGGTTCATGATCTGAACACATTGCTTCCATGCCCAGAAAGATGCTGAAGGAAATATTTTCGTGTAGGAAAATGAACTGGGCTTTTCTTTGGTAAGAAGTCTTTCAGGTACTCAATGCCTAGGTCCCTTGGCATTTTTCCTAAATTCCATCCTATATATGGGACCAAAAAGAAGAACTTCATTAAATTACTTTCAGAAAGGAGATTCTAAAGGAAATCGTCAAAAAGAAAAACAGTGCAGTGATAGCCTGTGTTACTAGTGCTCAGGAGGGAAAGAAGGCAGGGGAATTATTAATTTAATAGAAGCCTAAGATATATCATGAGGCTTTTTCCACAAGCAAACATATCATGATAAAATATGCTTTTCCTGTTATCAACATGTTTAATGATACAGGTTTACATATTTTGTCAGCTTCTTCTTTCTTTTTTGAAACATATTGATATCTCTATTATTCTTTCTCCAACTCATTTGTGTCTTCGTTTTTTAAACAACACAGAAACAGCCTCCAAATTGAAAGAATTAGAGCAAAAAAACAGGCTATGCTTTTATTCCCTAGGACCTCTACCTTTTTGTATTGTAATAACAGAACTCACATAAAATCCTTTGGAAATAGTCAAGTAACATTTCTATCAGTTGGATCCCTGTTGAGAGTTGGATTTACATTATTAATTTTATCTGGATTCTCACATTTGATAGACTTGAACTTGTAGCCCACAGTTCACAGTTCCTGAAAAGTTTTATATATATATATATATATATATATATATATATATATATATATATGTGTGTGTGTGTGTGTGTGTGTGTGTGTATAGATATATATACAAAACAGCATATTCTTCATATATCCCAACATTTTCCTGAAATTTCAGCATTTTGTGAGCTTCATATATATTTCAAATAACTTAGAATTGAATGTTTGTGTTATGTTATAGTGTGCACATCCAGAAAAGGGGTTAAAGGATCTCATCTCTTCTTTTTAAAGTTCATTTTACTTATTTTTAGATATGTTTATTTATGATTATGTGCATGAATAAATGTAAGTACCTGATTGGTATAGTAGAGGGTTCCTATCCCCCTATCCCTTGGAAGTGGAGTTAAAAATGATTGTGGGTACCCTGCATTTTTGTTGGACGTCACACTGGAATCCTCTACAGAGTAATGCATAATGATCAGCCATTTCTCCAGCCACAGTACAACATTGATGGAACCCCTTTCTCTCCTCTCCAGCTCACACCAACATCTAAGACTGCTTTAACAGTAGAATATAGTTTTTACCTCTTGGTTAAGTATTATAAATGAATGTTGCCCTTCAAATATTGTGCATATAAATATGGAATTTTTTTTGTCATTTCACAGAAGTCTAGACTGACTTTTACATTCTTCATAACCAGGTGTCTGAATTCCCTAAGAATTTTAGAGGATAGTATAAATTTTAGAATAGAAAAGGGGCATGTATTAAAAGTTAATTAATTGATTATCATCTACAAATAGAAGTTTCAAAATATACTGGCCACTATTACTTATGAAATATGTCTCGTGAAAAATACTTAGTTGGACATGTGCAGTATAATATGTGCATTATATCTGCATTTGGTATTAATATTCAAGAAGCTTTTTAACATGAGATCTCTGGAGTCCTTTAGTAACAAAAACCTGTTTGATTTTAGAATTCTTACAGATATCAGTAGTCAGAATAAGCCCAACACAATTTCATCTTCTACAAAGAAAAATTTTCAGTAGAAAATATATGGCTAACACGGAAAATAATCTTCAAGATAGATGACTTCTTAGAGATTACTAAATGATAGCTAATGAATTTTGCTTTCAGGCAGTAAACATCATTTTTGTCTCCTGAAAGGAAAGGGAACATACACTTCACAACAGAGTATGTGATCTCTATAAGCCCAGGGAAAGTGAAGCATGTCCAATTGTTATTTCTACAATTCACCTATGACATCTAAAGTTCAGGGAACATCAAGGAAGAGGAAGACTCTAAGAACCAGGAGACTAGGATTCCTGCATTGCAATATTATTGTTGAGACATAACAGTTAAGCTGCTCATGAAATCTCAACAGAAGGTTACCTAAAGAAGTCCTACCTGATGACTACAAAAAAAATGATATGAAAATGCTGAGGACAAAGGGATTTACAATGTGCCATCCCTAGATGACAAGCTATAAACAATGAATTAGTGGTAAGAAAATGAGAATACATCTACAAGATTGAGCTCACTGATATGTGATCCAATCCCAAGTAGTCATTCTAAACATGTACAGATAAACAAGTACTCAATAGATTATACACACACACACACACACACACACACACACACACACTCATACTTACACATATGTATGTATACATGCATGCATGAATATATGTAGGTATGTATGTATGTATGATTGTATACCATATGTATAGCAGAATTAAAGTAGTATTCAAAAATTTAAGGGGGAATAAAAAGAGCATGAAAAAAGTCAAGGAGTGGAAGGGGAAAGGTAGAAATAATATAAATACTCATGATTGAAATTCTTAAAAATTTACATTTAAAAGTTAGCAAAAATCTATAGACAAGTAATGAATGCCAAGAGAGAAGGGAGAAGCCTCTACCAGAAATGAACCCTTGAATTGGTTATCCAGTATAAAGTGGCCAGCCCTGAACCATATATATATACGTGCAAAAAAGTAGATTCAGTGGGTTGTTTTTTATATCTATTTACTTATACTTATAAATATTAGGTATGTATGTAACAATATATTGAAAGAAAAATGTTATTATCCTGATAATGGGGAAGAATGGAAGTAATTGGAGGGAGAGTAGTTGGGGGACTAGAAGAAGGAAATGGAAAAGGGAAACAACAGAAACAGATTAAAGGCCTAAATATAAATGCCTAATACAGATAATGGGATTAGTTAATTGATCTAAACACGGAGTACAAAGCAGGCAAGATGATTCAACTGGAAAGTGATTGTTTCATAAGCTTAACATCTTTAGTTTATTCCCCATAACCCAAGATGTGAGGGAAGAACAGACTCCTAAACATTGTCCCCTGACTTCTACACACATGCTGTGACACATATACATATCCTTTACATCATACACATAACCACAAATTAAGAATGAACTAAATTAAAAATTTAACATTACTTCATGTACAGGAGTACCAAAACATAACTCAGTGAAGCATACAATGGTCTACTATGCCAGGAGTTCATTCCTCAGAATAGAAGATCAAACAAATAAAATTGTATTTCTGGTGTGTCAGTGTAAAAGGGAGACAGATGAGTGGAAGAAGAGAGAGAGAGAGAGAGAAAGAGATAGATAGATAGATAGATAGATAGATAGATAGATAGATAGATAGATAGATAGATAGAATAAATATGAATATGAATGTTTCTGCACATGCAGGAAGACTGACAACCACCATGTTAAGCTAAATGCGTCATATATTCTCATAAGAATAGATATTCCATGCTTTCTTGGTGCAATGTAAATTCACAAAACAGGTAAACAGGTACTATTTTTTTTCTATAAAAAATAGTAGAAAGACACTATTTGAGAATAAGAAGGGGACCAATGGAAGGAGGAAGGGAGACAAGCAGGGTAGGTTGGCTAGTTTTATGTCAACTTAACACAATCTATATGTATCTATGTGGAGAGAACCTCAATTAAGAAACTGCCTCCCTAGGGCATTTTCTGAATAGTGATTGATATGGAGGGCTCAGACCATCCTAGGTGATGTTTTCCCTGGACTGGTGATCCTGAGTTCTATAAGCAGGATGAGCAAAATCATGATGTACAAACCAGTAAGCATCACTCCTCCATGGCATCAGCAGCAGTTTCTGCCTGCAGTTTCCTGACTTGTTAGAGTTTCTGTCTGACTTTCTTTGATGATTATCAGTGATATGGAAGAGTAATCCAATAAATTGTTTCCTTCCCTTCTTGCTTATGGTCATGTTGCTTCATCTTACCAATAGTAACCCTAAGAAAGAGAATGATAATTGTCCTAGTTAATGTTTTACTGCTGTGAACAGACACCATGACCAAGGCAAGTCTTATAAAAACAACATTTAATTGGGGCTGGCTTACAGGTTTAGAGGTTCAGTCCATTATCATCAAGGTGGGAGCATGGCAGTATCCAGGCAGGCATGGCACAGGAGGAGCTGAGAGTTCTGTCTTCATCCAAAGGCTGCTAGTGGAAGACTGACTTCCAGGCAACTAGGGTGAGGATCTTATACCCACACCCACAGTGACACACCCATTCCAACCAGGTCACACCTATTGCAACAAGGCCACACCTTCAGATGGTGCCACTCCCTGGTCCAAGGATATACAAACCATCACAATAATGAAGCTGAATATGATCAAAGTACATGTATGGAAACGTCAGAATGAAATTCACAAAGTTGGTCTGCAGAAGTGGTTATACTTTCAGATACTCAAAAAGCACAGGCAGGAGGTTTACAGGTTCAAGGTCTGCTTGAAAAACTTACAGAGAAGATAACAAATACAGACACACTAATATATACAAATACATACACATATAATATATATCATACTCACACATATATATGAATACATACACAGATATCATATACACTTAACATACATTTATTATATTAATATACCAATATAATATAATAACACATATATAATAAATGCATAGACACATGTATGTGTACATAATCATATATACATATGTATGTAGAAGGAGTACGTACATAGACAAGTGGTTGAATATTCTTCTAATGGGCATCAGGCCCTAAGTCCCACCCTAACCCAGAATGAGAGCAAGAAAGACTTAAGTTAATAAGCATTAATAAAAATGATATTTTTGCATATTCCCAACATTTTTTTTTAAAAATCACTTAATGTCAACTAGAACAAATTTTGATGTAGATTTGCAGTTGATTATGTGTTGATAACCTTTCCTGAATTTAAACTACATGAGTACCTTTATGAAAGATTTTGTATTTATAAAGACAAAAATACCTTATCCAATTTCATTTTTCAAATGTAGATTTAACATTTCAAAAATTGCGTCATTTAAATTATATTTAAATTTTCATTCACACACAAAAAATGTATTATTGTGTTATTTATTAAGCTACTTTATATGACTTTATTGGGGAAAATGAGGGAGAGTAGAATAAACAATAGTTGGGAAATGGAGAAATCAAATTTTATAGGCTCCACTCTTATCCATGAAAAATTGGAGAACAAACTTCTTTAGGCAAGATTTCAGAGGAATCTAATTAAAATGTCAAAATTCTGGAAGGCCTTTTAACATTTAAATTTTCTATATGTATGTATGTATATATATATATATATATATATATATATATACATACATACATATAGAAAATATATATATTATTTGGTTTTCTACCACTAAGTCAATATTGACGTTTAATTTTTCCTCAAGCAGAAATTTTTGACCTGAGGAAAGGGGTCCGAGCGGAGAGGGAGTGCTTTGCCTGAGCAGCAGCAGCAGACATCTTGGTTCCTGGACTCCTTGTATTCTGCACCAGAGAAAATATACAGGTGTATTCTGCACCGGTGAAAGTACGGAATACAGAAGCTAAAAGCTTCTGGGACAGGGGGGAGCCACAGAGCTTCTAAGGCAGCCCCCTTTTCGGGCCCCAGACAGCTGGCTACTTTCCAGGCCAGAGGTTAGGGATCTGACTCTTTGCCTGAGCATTGGCAGCAGACATCCTGGTTCCGGAACCCCGCGAGTGCATTCGGCACAGCCCCAGAGATTACCAGATGGAGAAAGGCAAAAGCAAGAATCCTACTAACAGAAATCAAGACCACTTACCATCATCAGAACCAAACACTCCCACCCCAACTAGTCCTGGGCACCCCAACAAAACCGAAAAGCTAGACCCAGATTTAAGAGCATATCTCATGATGATGGTAAAGGACATCAAGAAGAACTTTAATAACTCACTTAAAGAAATACAGGAGAACACTGCTAAAAAGTTACAAGTCCTTATAGAAAAACAGGAAAACACAACCAAACAGGTAGAAGTCCTCAAAGAAAACCAAGAAAACACATCCAAAAAGGTGATGGAAATGAACAAAACTATACTAGACCTAAAAAGGGAAGTAGACACAATAAAGAAAACCCAAAGTGAGGCAACGCTGGAGATAGAAACCCTTGGAAAGAAATCTGGAACCATAGATGCTAGCATCAGCAACAGAATACAAGAGATGGAAGAGAGAATCTCAGGTGCAGAAGATTCCATAGAGAACATTGGCACAACAATCAAAGAAAATAAAAAATGCAAAGGATCCTAACTCAAAACATCCAGGAAATACAGGACACAATGAGAAGACCAAACCTACAGATAATAGGAGTTGATGAGAATGAAGATTTTCAACTTAAAGGGCCAGCTAATATCTTCAACAAAATTTTAGAAGAAAACTTCCCAAACCTAAAGAAAGAGATGCCCATGAACATACAAGAAGCCTACAGAACTCCAAATAGACTGGACCAGAAAAGAAATTCCTCCCAACACATAATAATCAGAACAACAAATGCACGAAATAAAGATAGAATACTAAAAGCAGTAAGGGAGAAAGGTCAAGTAACATATAAAGGCAGACTTATCAGAACTACACCAGACTTTTCACCAGAGACTATGAAAGCCAGAAGATCCTGGACAGATGTTCTACAGGCACCAAGAGAACACAAATGCCAGCCTAGGCTACTATACCTGGCCAAACTCTCAATTACCATAGATGGAGAAACCAAAGTATTCCATGACAAAACCAAATTCACACATTATCTTTCCACAAATCCATCCCTTCAAAGAATAATAACAGAAACAAACAAACAAACAAACAAACAAACAAAAACAATACAAGGGTGAAAATCACGCCCTACAAAAAGCAAGAAAGTAATCCCTCAAGAAACCAAAAAGAAGACAGCCAAAAGAACAGAATGACAACTCTAACAACAAAAATAAAAGGAAGCAACAATTACTTTTCCTTAATATCTCTTAATATCAATGGACTCAATTCCCCAATAAAAAGACATAGACTAACAGACTGGCTACACAAACAGGACCCAACATTCTGCTGCTTACAGGAAACCCATCTGAGGGAAAAAGACAGACACTTCCTCAGAGTAAAAGGCTGGAAAACAATTTTCCAAGCAAATGGCCTGAAGAAACAAGCTGGAGTAGCCATTCTGATATCAAATAAAATCGACTTCCAACCCAAAGTTATCAAAAAAGACAAGGAGGGACACTTCATACTCATAAAAGGTAAAATCCTCCAAGAGGAACTCTCAATTCAGAATATTTATGCTCCAAATGCAAGGGCAACCACATTCATCAAAGACACTTTAGAAAAGCTCAAAGCACACATTACACCTCACACAATAATAGTGGGAGACTTCAACACACCACTTTCATCAATGGACAGATCATGGAAACAGAAACTAAACAGGGACACAGTGAAACTAACAAAAGTTATGAAACAAATGGACTTAACAGATAACTACAGAACATTTTATCCTAAAACAAAAGGATATCCTTTCTTCTCAGCACCTCACGGGACCTTCTCCAAAATTGACCATATAATTGGTCACAAAACAGGCCTCAACAGATACAAAAATATTGAAATTGTCCTATGCATCCTATCAGACCACCATGCACTAAGGCTGATCTTCAATAACAACATAAAAAATGGAAAGCCAACATTCACCTGGAAACTGAACAACACACTTCTCATTGATACCTTGGTCAAAGAAGGAATAAAGAAAGAAATTAAAGACTTTTTAGAGTTTAATGAAAATGAAGCCACAACATACCCAAAACTATGGGAAAAAATGAAAGCATTTCTAAGAGGGAAACTCATAGCCCTGAGTGCCTACAAAAAGAAACTGGAGAGAGCACACACTAGCAGCTTGACAACACATCTAAAAGCTCTAGAACAAAAGAAGCAAATTCACCCAAGAGGAGTAGAAGGCAGGAAATAATCAAACTCAGGGGTGAGATCAACCAAGTGGAAACAAGAAGAACTATTCAAAGAATTAACCAAACTCGGAGTTGGTTCTTTGATAAAATCAACAAGATAGATAAACCCTTAGCTCGACTCACTAGAGGGCACAGGGAGAGCATCCTAATTAACAAAATCAGAAATGAAAAGGAAGACATAACAACAGAAGAAATCCAAAACACCATCAGATCCTTCTACAAAAGGCTATACTCAACAAAACTGGAAAACCTGGACTAAATGGACAAATTTCTAGACAGATACCAGGTACCAAAGTTAAGTCAGGATCAAGTTAATGGTCTAAACAATCCCATATCCCCTAAAAGAATAGAAGCAGTCATTAATAGTCTCCCAGCCAAAAAAAGCCCAGGACCAGATGGGTTTAGTGCAGAGTTCTACCAGACCTTCAAAGAAGATCTAATTCCAGTTCTGCACAAACTAGTCCACAAAATAGAAGTAGAAGGAACTCTACCCAACTCATTCTATGAAGCCACAGTTACTCTGATACCTAAACCACAGAAAGACCCAACAAAGATAGAGAACTTCAGACCAATTTCCCTTATGAATATAGATGCAAAAATCCTCAATAAAATTCTCGCTAACGGAATCCAAGAACACATTAAAGCAATCATTGATCCTGACCAAGTAGGTTTCATTCCAGGGATGCAGGGATGGCTTAATATACGGAAATCCATCAATGTAATCCATTATATAAACAAACTCAAACACAAAAAACACTTGATCATCTCATTAGATGCAGAAAAAGCATTTGACAAGATCCAATACCCATTCATGATAAAAGTCTTGGAAAGATCAGGAATTCAAGGCCTATAACTAAACATGATAAAAGCAATCTGAGTTAGGGAAGCAGAAACCGGCCTGAGTAGGGCCACAGGCCTCATCCAGCTGGAACAGCATCTGTGTAGCTAGAGCGCAGGTTTGCCTGACACCCGCCAGCTACCCACGACCCCCGCCACAGGATTTTGAGACTGCTGGTGAGTGGAACACAGCTTCTGCTCCAGTCCAATCACGCGGGACCTGAGACTGCTCTGGTTGGGGAGGCAGAAATCCGGCCTACGTAGGGCCACAAGCCTCTTCCGGTCAGAAAAGCACCAGGGTAGCTAGGGCACAGAGTCGGCTGACACTCGCCAGCTATCCACAACACCCGCCACAGGATCTTAAGACTTCTGGTGAGTGGAACACAGCTTCTGCTCCAATCCAATTGCGCGCGGGACCTGAGACTGCATTAGTTAGGGAAGCAGAAACCGGCCTGAGTAGGGCCACAGGCCTCATCTGGCCAGAATAGCACTGGTGTAGCTAGAGCGCAGTGTTGGCTGACACCTGCCAGCTACCCACGACCCCCGCCACAGGATTTTGAGACTGCTGGTGAGTGGAAGACAGCTTCTGCTCCAGTCCAATCACGCGGGACCTGAGACTGCTCTGGTTGGGGAGGCAGAAATCCAGCCTACTTAGGGCCACAAGCCTCTTCCAGTCAGAAAAGCACCGGGGTAGGTAGGGCGCAGAGTCGGCTGACACTCGCAAGCTACCCACAACACCCGCCACAGGATCTTAAGACTTCTGGTGAGTGGAACACAGCTTCTGCTCCAATCCAATTGCGCGCGGGACCTGAGACTGCATTAGTTAGGGAAGCAGAAACCTGCCTGAGTAGGGCCACAGGCCTCATCTGGCTGGAACAGCACTGGTGTAGCTAGAGCTCAGGGTCGGCTGACACCCGCCAGCTACCTACGACCCCCGCCACAGGATATTGATACTGCTGGTGAGTGGAACACAGCTTCTGCTCCAATCTTTAAACAGTGACAACGAAAACAAATAACCCCAGAGATTACCAGATGGCGAAAGGTAAACGTAATAATCTTACTAACAGAAACCAAGACCACTCACCATCATCAGAACCCAGCACTCCCACTTCGCGCAGTCCAGGGCACCCCAACACACCGGAAAAGCTAGACACGGATCTAAAAGCATATCTCCTGACGATGGTAGAGGACTTCAAGAAGGACTTTAATAACACACTTAAAGAAATACAAAGGAACACTGGTAAAAAGGTAGAAGACAATAAAGAGGAAGCACAAAAAACCCTTAAAGAATTGCAGGAGAACACTGCTAAAGAGTTACAAATCCTTAAAGAAAAACAGGATAACCTAATCAAACAGGTAGAAGTCCTTAATGAAAAACAGGAAAACACATCCAAACAGATGATGGAAATGAACAAAACCATACTAGACCTAAAAAGGGAAGTAGACACAATAAAGAAAACCCAAAATGAGGCAACACTGGAGATAGAAACCCTAGGAAAGAAATCTGGAACCATAGATACCAGCATCAGCAACAGAATACAAGAGATGGAAGAGAGAATCTCAGGTGCAGAAGATTCCATAGAGAACATCGGCACAACAATCAAGGAAAATGTAAAATGCAAAAAGATCCTAACTCAAAACATCCAAGAAATACAGGACACAATGAGAAGACCAAACCTACAGATAATAGGAGTAGATGAGAATGAAGATTTTCAACTCAAAGGACCAGCAAACATCTTCAACAAAATTATAGAAGAAAACTTCCCAAATCTAAATAAAGAGATGCCCATGAACATACAAGAAGCCTACAGAACTCCAAATAGACTGGACCAGAAAAGAAATACCTCCCGACACATAATAATCAGAACAACAAATGCACTAAATAAAGATAGAATACTAAAAGCAGTAAGAGAAAAAGGCCAAGTAACATATAAAGGCAAGCCTATCAGAATTACACCAGATTTTTCACCAGAGACTATGAAAGCCAGAAGATCCTGGACAGATGTTATACAGACACTAAAAGAACACAAATTCCAGCCCAGGCTACTATACCCAGCCAAACTCTCAATTAACATAGATGGAGAAACCAAAGTATTCCACTACAAAACCAAATTCACACATTATCTCTCCACGAATCCAGCCCTTCAAAGGTTAATAACAGAAAAAAAACAATACAAGGACAGGAACCACGCCCTAGAAACAACAAGAAGGTAATCCCTCAAGAAACCTAAAAGAAGACAGCCACAAGAACAGAATGCCAACTTTAACAACAAAAATAACAGGAAACAACAATTACTTTTCCTTAATATCTCTTAATATCAATGGACTCAACTCCCCGATAAAAAGACATAGACTAACAAACTGGCTACACAAACAAGACCCAACATTTTGCTGCTTACAGGAAACTCATCTCAGAGAAAAAGATAGACCCTACCTCAGAATGAAAGGCTGGAAAACAATTTTCCAAGCAAATGGTATGAAGAAACAAGCTGGAGTACCCATTCTAATATCTGATAAGATTGACTTCCAACCCAAAGTCATTAAAAAAGACAGGGAGGGACACTTCATACTCATCAAAGGTAAAATCCTCCAAGAGGAACTATCAATCCTGAATATCTATGCTCCAAATACAAAGGCAGCCACATTCATTAAAGAAACTTTAGTAAATCTCAAAGCACACATTGCACCTCATACAATAATAGTGGGAGACTTCAACACACCACTTTCACCAATGGACAGATCGTGGAAACAGAAACTAAACAGGGACACAGTGAAACTAAAAGAAGTTATGAATCAAATGGATCTGGCAGATATCTACAGAACATTCTATCCTAAAACAAAAGGATATACCTTCTTCTCAGCACCTCATGGAACTTTCTCCAAAATTGACCACATAATTGATCACAAAACAGGCCTCAACAGATACAAAAATATTGAAATTGTCCCATGCATCCTATCAGATCACCATGGACTAAGGCTGATCTTCAATAACAAAATAAATAATAGAAAGCCAACCTTCACGTGGAAACTGAACAACACTCTTCTCAATGATACCTTGGTCAAGGAAGGAATAAAGAAAGAAATTAAGGACTTTTTAGAGTTCAATGAAAATGAAGCCACAACATACCCAAACTTATGGGACGCAATGAAAGCATTTCTAAGAGGAAAACTCATAGCTCTGATTGCCTCCAAAAGGAAACTAGAGAGAGCACACATTAGCAGCTTGACAACATACCTAAAAGCACTAGAACAAAAGGAAGCAAATTCACCCAAGAGGAGTAGACAGCAGGAAATAATCAAACTCAGGGGCGAAATCAACCAAGTGGAAACAAGAAGAAGTAGTCAAAGAATCAACCAATCAAGGAGCTGGTTCTTTGAGAAAATCAACAAGATAGATAAACCCTTAGCCAGATTCACTAGAGGGCACAGGGAAAGCATCCTAATTAACAAAATTAGAAATGAAAAAGGAGACATAACAACAGATCCTGAAGACATCCAAAACACCATCAGATCCTTCTACCAAAGGCTATACTCAACAAAACTGGAGAACCTGGATGAAATGGAGAAGTTCCTAGACAGATACCAGGTACCAAAGTTGAATCAAGATCAGGTTAATGATCTAAACAGCCCTATATCCCCCAAAGAAATAGAAGCAGTCATTAATAGTCTCCCAACTAAAAAAAGCCCAGGACCAGATGGGTTTAGTGCAGAGTTCTATCAGACCTTCAAAGAATATCTAATCCCAGTTCTTCACAAACTATTCCACAAAATAGAAACAGAAGGTACTCTACCCAACTCATTCTATGAAGCCACAATTACTCTGATACCTAAACCACAAAAAAACCCAACAAAGATAGAAAACTTCAGACCAATATCCCTTATGAATATTGATGCAAAAATCCTCAATAAAGTTCTTGCTAACCGAATCCAAGAACACATCAAAACAATCATCCATCCTGACCAAGTAGGTTTCTTCCCAGGGATGCAGGGATGGTTCAATATACGGAAATCCATCAACGTAATCCAGTATATAAACAAACTCAACGACAAAAACCACATGGTCATCTCCTTAGATGCGGAAAAAGCATTTGACAAGATCCAACATCCATTCATGATAAAAGTCTTGGAAAGATCAGGAATTCAAGGCCCATACCTAAACATGATAAAAGCAATCTACAGCAAACCAGTAGCCATCATCAAAGTAAATGGTGAGAAGCTTGAAGCAATCCCTCTAAAATCAGGGACTAGACAAGGCTGTCCACTTTCTCCATACCTATTCAACATTGTACTTGAAGTCCTAGCCAGAGCAATTCAACAACAAAAGGAGATCAAAGGGATACAAATTGGAAAAGATGAAGTCAAAATATCACTTTTTGCAGATGATATGATAGTATATCTAAGTGACCCTAAAAATTCCACCAGAGAACTCCTAAGCCTGATAAACAGCTTCGGTGAAGTAGCTGGATATAAAATTAACTCAAACAAATCAATGGCCTTTCTCTACACAAAGAATAAACAGGCTGAGAAAGAAATTAGGGAAACAACACCCTTCTCAATAGTCACAAATAATATAAAATATCTTGGCGTGACTCTAACTAAGGAAGTGAAAGATCTGTATAATAAAAACTTCAAGTCTCTGAAGAAAGAAATTATAGAAGATCTCACAAGATGGAAAGATCTTCCATGCTCATGGATTGGCAGGATAAACATTGTAAAAATGGCTATCTTGCCAAAAGCAATCTACAGATTCAATGCAATCCCCATCAAAATTCCAAATCAATTCTTCAACGAATTAGAAAGTGCAATCTGCAAATTCATCTGGAATAACAAAAAACCTAGGATAGCAAAAACTCTTCTCAAGGATAAAAGAACCTCTGGTGGAATCACCATACCGGACCTAAAGCTTTACTACAGAGCAATTGTGATAAAAACTGCATGGTACTGGTATAGTGACAGACAAATAGACCAATGGAATAGAATTGAAGACCCAGAAATGAACCCACACACCTACGGTCACTTGATCTTCGACAAGGGAGCTAAAAACATCCAGTGGAAGAAAGACAGCATTTTCAACAAATGGTGCTGGCACAACTGGTTGTTAACATGTAGAAGAATGCGAATTGATCCATTCCTATCTCTTTGTACTAAGGTCAAGTCTAAGTGGATCAAGGAACTTCACATAAAACCAGAGACACTGAAACTTATAGAGGAGAAAGTGGGGAAAAGCCTTGAAGATATGGGCACAGGGGAAAAATTCCTGAATAGAACAGTAATGGCTTGTGCTGTAAGATCGAGAATTGACAAGTGGGACCTCATGAAACTGCAAAGCTTCTGCAAGGCTAAAGACACCATCAATAAGACAAAAAAACCACCAACAGATTGGGAAAGGATCTTCACCTATCCTAAATCAGATAAGGGACTAATATCCAATATATATAAAGAACTCAAGAAGGTGGACTCCAGAAAGTCAAATAACCCCATTAAAAAATGGGGCTCAGAACTGAACAAAGAATTCTCACCTGAGGAATACCGAATGGCAGAGAAGCACCTGAAAAAATGTTCAACATCCTTAATCATCAGGGAAATGCAAATCAAAAGTACCCTGAGATTCCACCTCACACCAGTCAGAATGGCTAAGATCAAAAATTCAGGTGACAGCAGATGCTGGCGAGGATGTGGAGAAAGAGGAACACTCCTCCATTGTTGGTGGGATTGCAAGCTTGTACAACCACTCTGGAAATCAGTCTGGCGGTTCCTCAGAAAATTGGACATAGTACTACAGGAGGATCCAGCAATACCTCTCCTGGGCATATATCCAGAAGATGTCCCAACTGGTAAAAAGGACACATGCTCCACTATGTTCATAGCAGCCCTATTTATAATAGCCAGACGCTGGAAAGAACCCAGATGTCCCTCAACAGAGGAATGGATACAAAAATTATGGTACATTTACACAATGGAGTACTACTCAGCTATTAAAAAGAATGAATTTATGAAATTCCTAGCCAAATGGATGGATCTGGAGGGCATCATCTTGAGTGAAGTAACACAATCACAAAAGAACTCACACAATATGTATTCACTGATAAGTGGATATTAGCCCAAAACTTAGGATACCCAAGATATGAGATACAATTTGCTAAACGCATGAAACTCAAGAAGAATGAAGACCAAAGTGTGGACACTGTGCCCCTTCTTAGAATTGGGAACAAAACACCCAGGGAAGGAGTTACAGAGACAAAGTTCGTAGCTGTGATTAAAGGATGGACCATTTAGAGACTGCCGTATCCAGGGATCCATCCCATAAGCAGCTTCTAAATGCTGACACCATTGCATACACTAGCAAGATTTTGCTGAAAGGACCCAAATATAAGTGTCTCTTGTGAGATGATGCCGGGGCCTAGCAAACACAGGAGTGGATGTTCACAGTCAGCTATTGGATGTATCACAGGGCTCCCTATGGAGAAGCTAGAGAAAGTACCCAAGGAGCTAAAGGGATCTGCAACCCTATTGTTGGAACAACATGATGTACTAACCAGAACCCCGGAGCTCTTGTCTCTAGCTGCATATGTATCGAAAGATGGTCTAGTCGGCCATCAATGGAAAGAGAGGCCCATTGGACTTGCAAACTTTATATGCCCCAATATAGGGGAATGCCAGGGCCAAAAGAATGGGAATGGGTGGGTAGGGAAGTGGGGGGCGCTATGGGGGACTTTTGGGATAACATTGGAAATGTAATTGAGGAAAATATGTAATAAAAATATTAAAAATTTAAAAAAAAGCAATCTACAGCAAACCAGTAGTCAACATCAAAGTAAATGGTGAGAAGCTTTAAGTAATCCCACTTAATCAGTGACTAGACAAGGCTGTCCTCTCTCTCCATAATTATTCAACATTGTACTTGAAGTCCTAGCCAGAGCAATTCAACAACAAAAGGAGATCAAGGGGATACAAATTGGAAAAGATGAAGTCAAAATATCACGTTTTGCAGATGATATGATAGTATATATAAGTGACCCTAAAAATTCCACCAGAGAACTCCTAAACCTCATAAACAGCTTCGGTGAAGTAGCTGGATATAAAATTAACTCAAACAAGTCAATGGCCTTTCTCTACACCAAGAATAAACAGGCTGAGAAAGAAATTAGAGAAACAACACCCTTCTCAATAGTCACAAATAATATGAAATATCTTGGCGTGACTCTAACTAAGGAAGTGAAAGATCTGTATGATAAAAACTTCAAGTCTCTGAAGAAAGAAATTATAGAAGATCTCAGAAGATGGAAAGATCTCCCATGCTCACAGATTGGCAGGATCAATATAGTAAAAATGACTATCTTGCCAAAAACAATCTACAGATTCAATGCAATGCCCATAAAAATTCCAACTCAATTCTTCAACAAATTAAAAAGAGCAATCTGCAAATTCATCTGGAATAACAAAAAACCTAGGATAGCAAAAACTCTTCTCAAGGATAAAAGAACCTCTGGTGGAATCACCATGCCTGACCTAAAGTTTACTACAGAGCAATAGTGATAAAAACTGCATGGTACTGGTATAGTGACAGACAAGTAGACCAATGGAATAGAATTGAAGACCCAGAGATGAACCCACACACCTATGGTCACTGGATCTTCGACAAGGGAGCTAAAACCATTCAGTGGAAGAAAGACAGCATTTTCAACAAATGGTGCTGGCACAACTGGGTTGTTCTCATGTAGAAGATTGCAAATTGATCTATTGCTATCTCCTTGTACTAAGGTCAAATTTAAGTGGATCAAGGAACTTCACATAAAACCAGAGACACTGAAACTTATAGAGGAGAAAGTGGGGAAAAACCTTGAAGATATGGGCACAGGGCAAAAATTCCTGAATAGAACAGCAATGGCTTGCACAGTAAGATCGAGAATTGACAAATGGGACCTCATGTAACTGCAAGGCTTCTGCAAGGCAAAAGACACCATCAATAAGACAAAAAGACCACCAACAGATTGGGAAAGGATCTTTACCTATCCTAAATCAGATAGGGATTAATCCAATATATATAATGAACTCAAGAAGGTGGACTCCAGAAAATCAAATAACCCCATTAAAAATGGGGCTCAGAACTGAACAAAGAATTCTCACCTGAGGAATGCCGAATGGTAGAGAAGGACCTGAAAAAATGTTCAAAATCCTTAATCATCAGGGAAATGCAAATCAAAAGTACCCTGAGATTCCACCTCACACCAGTCAGAATGGCTAAGATTGAAAAATTCAGGTGACAGCAGATGCTGGCGAGGATGTGGAGAATGAGGAACACTCCTCCATTGTTGGTGGAATTGCAAGCCTGTACAACCACTCTGCAAATCAGTCTTGAGGTTCCTTAGAAAATTGGACATAGTACTACCGGAGGATCCATCAATACCTCTCCTGGGCATATATGCAGAAGATGTCCAAACCGGTAAGAAGGACACATGCTCCACTATGTTCATAGCAGTCCTATTTATAATAGCCAGAAGCTGTAAAGAACCCAGATGCCCCTCAACAGAGGAATGGATACAGAAAATGTGGTACATTTACACAATGGAGTACTACTCAGCTATTAAAAAGAATGAATTTATGAAATTCCTAGCCAAATGGATGAACCTGGAGGGCACCATCCTGAATGAGGTAACACAATCACAAAGGAACTCACACAATATGTACTCACTGATACGTGGATATTAGCCCAAAACTTAGGATACCCAAGATATATGATGCAATTTGCTAAAGGCATGAAACTCAAGAAGAATGAAGACCAAAGTGTGGACACTTTGCCCATTCTTAGAATTGGGAACAAAACATCCATGGAAAGAGTTACAGAGACAAAGTTTGGAGCAGAGACCAAAGGATGGACCATCTAGAGACTGCCATATCCAGTGACCCATCCCATAATCAGCCTCCAAATGCTGACACCATTGCATACACTAACAAGATTTTGCTGAAAGGACCCTGATATAGCTGTCTCTTGTGAGACTATGCTGGGGCCTAGCAAACACAGAAGTGGATGCTCACATTAAGCTATTGGATGGATCACAGGGCCCCCAATGGAGGAGCTAGAGAAAGTACCCAAGGAGGTAAAGGGATCTACAATCCTATAGGTGGAACAACAATATGAACTAACCAGTACCCCCAGGAGCTTGTGTCTTTAGCTGCATATGTATCAGAAGATGGTCTAGTCAGCCATCAGTGGAAAGAGAGGCCCATTGGTCTTGCAAACTTTATATGCCTCAGTACATGGGAATGCCAGGGCCAAGAAGTGGGAGTGGGTGTGTAGGGGAGTGGGGGAGGCGGAAGGTTTGGGGGAATTTTGGGATAGCATTGGAAATGTAAATGAAGAAAACACCTAGTTAAAAAGAAAAAAGAATAAGAGATAGAGTGTGGTGATATGAGCATTGTGTTTGTTTCTGAATTTCCTTAACAGAGAATTTTAGTTCTCATATATTAGGCCTTGTTCAGGGATCCCAGTTCTGCCCAGTGGACTGAGATTTACCTCTTCACCATTTCACAGCTGAAAGCACCACTGTGTGGTGTGAGGCTATCCCTTATAGCACTTTCTCCCTCCACTTCTCAAGGGCATTTCAGTCCATCTTGTATGAATAATTCTATTTTCTTATGACCATCCTCACAGCAGTGAATAAATTCTAAAGAGATTTTTATTCCCCTCCTTTTCATTATAATAGTATGGAAATAATTCCTCCTAAAGAATTTGAGTGTTCTTAGGATCCTTGAGAAGCAAGTTTGTCTCCTGAAACTTGTTTTACATAGCTCTAATTAACTGTCAGCTGACCTTAGAAGAAAGAGAATGATGCTGAGTAGGACCACATCTTAGTTGGAACTGCGTAGCTAACTAAGCCACCTCTTGTTTTCAAAGTCTAAACTTCCTGTTAGATTCATGAGGATGGGATAGGCATTATTGTACTTTTCTCCTTTTCCAAGTATGTCCAAGTTGAAGGAATTTCATTTTTTCTTTTTCATTATGAGTTTTGTCTGTTAACCAGAGACCTGTGGACAGGTGGTGAACCTGGCATCTCTGGGGACTTACAGAGCCCAAGTACAGTCTAAATCCAGCAATGTTTGTTTGTTTGTTTATAAATAATTACATCTTTTAAAAATTCATTTTACTGATTCTTTATAAATTTCACATCATGCACACTAATCCCACTCACCTCCCCTTGCCTCCATATCCTCCCTCTGCCCTTGCAACCCCTTCCTTAAAACAAAACAAAACAAAATCTCACCATGGAAGCTGTGGTGTGTCATGGTGTGTTACACAGTACATACACCCTTTTGCCCATACAGCTTTACTTGCAAATGATCATTGCAGTGAACCATTGGTCTGGTTCAAGGTCTCTGGCTTCTGCTATACCATCAATATTAGATACTCACCAGGACTCCATTCAGATATCCTGTGTCACTGAGTTCCTGCAGCTTTGGATCTTCAGGACTGGGATTTTCTGCACTCAAGCAGGTCACAGATGTTGCCTAGTCTATGAGAGACATGAAATGTCAGAGCGAGGGGAAACCATTGAGGACACCCATCCACTCAGAGGTGAAGGAAAGGAGGAAATATAGGAAGTATTGTGGAGGGGGTCATTGGAAGGGGGCAATGAGCAGGATATAAAGTCAAAAAGTAAAAAATAAAAAAATAAAATTAAATAAAAATTCTAAACAGCAAAAAGCATTATGTTTTGACTAATGTGACCTAATTATCAAATACATGTCTAAACATTGATTCAATCTTCATTAAATACAAATTCAAATAGAATTTGCTTATAGTCTGGACATTAAGTGATACTAGAGAAGTATTATTCATTTTATGATGCATGGTAAAGATGTCATAATTTGGTACTTCTTCCCCACCCCCATGATTTCAGATCTGCTGTAGCTCCCCCCCCCCGTCAACCCCTAATGCAGCCATGAGAAGCCATTTTTTTAAATGAGCAGAGTAATCCAAAAGAGTGAAAAATGTCGCAGAAAGAGGCACACAGTGCATCCTGACTACCTCAAATCCCATGTCCTAGGATGAAGTTTCATTGGCTATGGGGATACCTCATTTGCATGAGGAGCCATTCTAGAGATCAAGCAGAAGAGAGGAAGCCCTGCTAAGAAAATGAGTTCATTGTGCACTGAACTCAAGAAAGCTGTCTGGACATGGTGGACTACAACCATAGTGATGAGGTGCAACATAGATAATTAAAAATGATATCATGTAAAATTATTAAAATATAATATTATTTATGAACTACAGAACAACTACAAATCAGTGCAGTTTAATCATGAAAATCTAATACTAAAGTCTACCAAATATTCCATTATATGTTTGAAAACCTTGGTTTCATAACTTCAAACTTGAAGTAACTTTATAAGTATTTTCTCAGAAGTTCAAGAGAAACTACTTTGAAAGCGTTCTTTAAATTGAAAAATGTTATAGATCTGTTACAATGTAAGGTTCCATTTTAAGTGCTGATATTTTCTCTGCATGAGTGAAGTTCTGTTATTATATGGCTTTTCAGAGCTATTTGTGATCACACTGATCTGCACTTACAGCATCTGGGGAATAAGTATTTCCTCGGGAGACACTTAATTCCCGCTGATGTCAGTAATGCACAGGTCTGTGATAAAACACGTTTGCTCATCTTTTAAAGGCATATAGCAAGGGGAAGTGGAAATTATTCATATATTTTGCCAAGTTTGCAGTTTAATTTTGCATATCCTAGCCAGTGCTATAATTTTAGCATATTCACCATCACCCTGTTATAATTTGGAAAATTGGTCAACAACACCAGCATGCAGATGCATTGTGATGAAGTTATAGGCAGGAGAAATAAAGTCCTGGCATGGTAGCCACTGAGGACAACATACCGCTTTTATTGTCTCAAATAAGATTAAGATTCATTTAAACGTATATATTTGCCTTGAATAATTTATATGGTACCTTAAGTTGCCCAAACTTTAATACTTTATGTGAAGAATATATGTCTTCCAGTGCAGAGTTGTGATAATAAAAAGCAGTACATTCTAAATTTACAGTTATATATTAATGTAAGTAGAATCCTTTTTTAGTTAAGAATTAGAATTGGCTTGTGATAGATTTCTCATTCCTAAAATAAATTAGTTACCAAAAAAAAAAAAAAAAAAGTTTCTTGACTCAAACCAATTAAAATTTGAAAACAAGTTCTGTTTTGTGTTGTTTTTCCAGGCAAGGTTTCTCTGTCCTGGAACTCACTTTGTAGACCAGGCTGGCCTTGAACTCAGAAATCTGCCTGCCTTTGCCTCCCAAGTGCTCAGATTAAAGGCTTATGCCACCACTGCCTGGCAACAAGTTCTTTCAGGTTACAAATAGATATATTTGATTGTCAATAACTCTATGTGTGAATGGACTGTTTTGTATTATGTGACAAGCTTCACATGACACTTTTCTGTTTGTTTCATTCCTTTGCTGAGTGAGTCACTGGAAAGAGCAGATCTCTGGCTGGTGTTTAAAAGAAAAATTCCTCTCTACACTCTCTCCAACATGCTACATTCAACATCTTCACCCAGCAGCATTGATATTTACTCAGATATATATTTGACTTATTGCTCTAATTTTATTTTAGCAGCAGGAGCAGTGGATTTGTCTTATCCATTATTAATCCCCAATCAAGGCCTGAGTATTCCATTGATATCACTAGATGAGTGGGTAAAAAGAACACGATGAACTTCCTGTGTCACCACGGTTGTCTCCTTCAGTTAGGATGGGGATTTTGCCCATTTTCTTCAATAAGAAAACAAGTGGAGAACATGGAAGGCCTTTCTCCAGCTGACGAGGATAACTGGTAACACCTCAGTTTCATTTCATTCACTTGCAGTCTGTGTCCATAGCTGACTAAAGCAGATCAGTAGACACATAACACTGATCAATGCTTAGTACAAAGATAATTCTCAAAATGTATTTTCTGCATTGGGACTTGAACCAGTGCTTCAGCTATGCATTGCCAGTGCTGTGTTATCAAGCTTCATAGGAAAATTTTATTAATAAAATAGTTTCATTTCATTTTTTCTTTATTTTCTAATTCAAAACTCATTAAAATTTTTTACTGGGAGGAATGAAGGACAGTAAGAGAAAATATAGGCATTTTTGGCAGTATAGTATAAACTTGCACTTAATATAAATTGTTCCAGTTTATGGAATGCAGGTACTCTCAGACTTTAAATACCTTGTAGATGAAGTACTGTGATTCACCCTATGGTCTTCTGACCCAATCAATACATATTTTTCCCTGTATTTTTAAAATTATAGTGCTGTAAATCTTGCTCTGACAGTGAGCAAAAAATAATAAGCTGAAGAGATGACTCAATGGTTAACAACACTTCTTGCTTTCCTGGAAGAACAGTCACATATGTCTCTATCTCCAGGAGATCTAATGCCTTCTTCAGGCCTCGACAGATATTGACAAAAGTATACACACAAATATTAGCACTCACACTCAGATAGATAGATAAAAAGTTTTATATATATATATAATATATGTATATTATATATTATATATATACATACATACACTTATACATAGATGCATAGATACTCAGATATGTAGAAGATAAAAATAGAGACGGAGAGGAGACAAGGACAAAGGGAATCAGATACTGAGAGAATAGGATAGAGAAACAGGGACATAGCAGAGACACAAAGAGAGGCTGGCAGATTTAACAAGCTTGGGATGATGCTAAAAATTCAGCCAACCTAAATTCTAAGAATCTTACTCACACCCTTTTTTTCCCCATATGCTATAGTTCCTAATGCATTGCAGGGACGTATAAACTGTGTAAATATTCTAAGTGCTCAGTTATTGCACCCAGACCTAGAGCAAGAATTCCAAGTTTAAAATCCTTAATCAACCTCAATGAAATAATGAATTACCTCCATAAGAAATCCATAGAGGAGCCCACATTTATCTTTCTCTCCACTCACCTCCCACTCATTACCATTTGCCTATGTTTTTCTATATTTCTACCTTCTACAAACTATAAATATGTAAATATGTAAAAATTTCCCAGAAGTTTTCAGATGAAATGAATTTAGCAAGGAACCAATTTTGACACAAATTGTTCTAAAAATTTGAAGATATGCAGGAGTGAATAATTTCCAAATCATTGTGAGGCTGCATTTATTTTAATGTCCAAACCAGAGAAAACTATCACAATAAAGGAAATTACAAATCCATAACCAGATCAGAGCATTGGTGCAAAACTACAAAAAAGTTAGAATTTCAGCCACATATAAAATAAGTACTTAATTACCTCCAACTTAATTTATCCTTGGTTTCTGATGCTATATAAACAATTTTATGCCCTTTTGGAAAGCTCTTTAGAAAATTCTTAGTCCTAGGTATAAGACTGGTACACACAAAATTGTATGTTTATAGAACAAAATATGTCTGCTTCTAATGACTTGCAAAGGAGAGGGAAGGTGAACTAATAATCAGATAATTCCATACAATAGTATAAAATGATATAAGTAACAATTTAAAAATTAGTTTCTTATGGTATTAAAGATATAGTATTGGGAGCTAAGAAAAGAAGGACTTCACTGAATGGACAAACACAAATAAATGTGGAAAGAGGTTGGAAAATGTAAAGAGTTTAGATGCTTTTGTCAGGACAGAGAAACTTGATCTATTCACATGAAAGCCACACACTTAACTTTTACCTCTTTCTCTTCCTGGCTTATGATAAGTTCATTGTTCCTATTGCATTCCTCTAAGTATAGATCTAATTACTTATGTATGCTATTTAGAGACATATAAAATGCATACAATATAATTCAAAGATGCATGTTCTATGGTGCCAGAAAATGTTATGAGAAAGATTCTCTGTGTCTATGTCTTTCTGTCTCTCTCTGTCTCTCTCTGTCTCTCTATCTGTCCCTCTCTGTCTCTGTCTCTGTCTCTGTCTCTGTGTCTGTGTCTGTGTGTCTGTTTGCATTGTATGTGTTTATGAGAAATTGTACAATTCTATAGAACTAGTTAAAGATCAAAGGTAGAACTTAATCACTCTTAATGAATGTTACAGGTGTTGGTTTAGCACTACTAATTAACAAGGTAGCTGTATGGAACTCATGTCTTTCTTATTTAGAAAAAATGGTTTGCACTAGATAGGCAACTGAAACAAAAGACCATAGTTGTCTTAGTTAGGGAGTTATTTCTGTGATGAGGCTCCACATCCCTGACAACTCTTATGAAAGAATACATTTAAGTAGGACTGGCTAACTGTTGGGAATTTCACTCCATTATCATCATGGCAAGAAACATGGTAGCATGCAGGCCGACTTGGCAGTGGAGAAGTAGATGAGAGTTCTACATCTGGATAGGTAGACAGCAGGTAGAGTCCCATTAGGTCTGCGTTGACCTAGTGGAACTCCAAACCCCAATCTCTAGTAGCACAATTCCTCCAACAAGGCCACATCTACTCCCAAAAGGCTATAACTTCTGATAGGGCCACTCCTTAAGAGCCTATGTGGGCCATTTCATTCAAACAATCTCATTGTGGCTTTGAATTTAGAAAGAAGTGCTACAATGCAGATCCATCATTTCCTATGCTGAACATTTAAAGCTATTTATATAGAGACAATTAACAAGTTTAAACCTTTAGAATTACAGACTTCATTACTTTAGTGAATTCATTGAATTATTTACAAATGTCTGTACTCTATGTACAGTCACTTCTTTTCAATCCAGTAAACATGAAGCAAACTACATTTACATGAATGTTGCTGTGACACTCTTTTCTCCTCTTTACCCATGATGTATAGCCTAAATAATTCCATATTTTAATATGCATCAAATTAACGCATGCTTTTATCTTCTAAAATTTGTTTATTTATTTATTTATTTTTATCTGTTTGATTTTTTTTCTTTAGACAGGGTGATGTGTAAGAGTAGCAACTTGCATCTGAACACAGCACACTAGGCCAAAACAGTTCCATGTATAAGAGGTTTATTGGGAGAGAGATTGACAAGGAAGGTGGTGGTAGAAAGAGAAGGAGAGAGAGAGAGAGAGAGAGAGAGAGAGAGAGAGAGAGAGAGAGAGAGAGAGAGAGAGAGAGAGAGAGAGAGAGAGAAGAGAGAAAGAGAAGTTACTTTTCTATATATGGATGGCATTTTTCTTGAAGGATCAGGCAAAAAAAAAAAAACCCACGTTCTTTAGCTGTCAGGACATTTAGACATCTAGCCCCCATCATTCTGAAGCACCTCAGCTGCCACAGAATCTATCTGTTTCAGAATAGGAAGCACAGTTTCAGGCATTTACTTAAAGATTGCTTTTAAACAGGGAAGGGAAATTGTCATATTGGGTCACAGAAGTCGTTATGCCTACAATTCCAGTACCAGCACCTATGGCTGTTCCTGTAATGACCAAGAGTGCCTAGACTTGAACTTCCCTCATATGTTGAGCAGCTATCATATTTACAACTGGGATTGGCAGGGGCTTTCCCTGGATTACTCCCAGTTCAGGGAAAAGGAGTACAAAGATGCAAACCCCTGACTAACTGGCAGGTAGTTGATGATATGCCTGAGTGCCACAAAGAATTGACATGTACTGGAGGCAAGGCATTGTGACAGAGATGATATATCAAGAGTTATGGTTTTATTTCAGTCTAGGGAACATAGTGTTCCGACAGGATGTGTCTCGGAGATTTTCCAACAGTTTGCCATTCCACAGATAGGGATAGAGGTAACGTCCAGAAGTGGATGCTCACAGTCATCCTTTAGATGGAGCACAGGGTCCCCAATGAATTAGCTAGAGAAAGTACCCAAGGAGCTGAAGCGGTTTGCAGCCCCCTAAGAGGAACAACAATATGAATTAGCCAGTAACCACAGAGCTTCCTGGAACTAAACCACCAATCAAAGAAAACACACAAAGGGACTAGTTTCTCTAGCTGCATATGTAGCAGAGGATGGCCTGGTTGATTATCAGAGGCCCTTGGTCCTGTGAAGGTTCTATGCCTCAGTATAGGGGAATGCCTGGGCCAGGAAACAGGAGTGGGTAAGGTGGGGAGCAGGGGAAGGGGGAGAGGATAAGGGATTTTCAGAGGGGAAATTAGGAAAGGGGATAACATTTGAAATGTAAATAAAGAAAATATCTAGTTAAAAAAAAAGAGGTAAGGTATGGAGTCATGGCAACATTGGAGTCAGGGCAGCTGACAAAGTGTGAGGTAAGGTTATTTGGCAGTATCACTGGAGATGCTGTAAGTGACAATAGTCAGTTACTTCCAGGGGGTACGCATAACCAGCAATCTTTAAAGCATACAGGCCTGGTGACATTAAGGAGTTGGTATGCTAAGGTTAAGGTCTGAAGCAAAAGTTGAAGTGACAAGTTAGTGCCACTTATGAGGGGCGACATAAAAGAGGTAAGGACTTTGGAGGAGTGTTTGATTATCTCCCCTACTTTCCTGATATCTAGGGGTTGGGCAATTGAGACATATTTTCTCTGGATATGGATGGTACTCACTGGGGACCCGGGCTGATTTTTACAGTAGAGCTTACTAATAATTCCTGGATCCTACCTGGAATCCCATGGCTCATTTATGTAGGAAGAGTGTCTTACGGTGTTGATAGAAGAAATGATTGGTCCGTGATCCTAGAATATATATATCTGACGAGACCAATATAGGCAGCCCCCATATTTGTCTGGCTATTTTCTACAATAATCTTTTGTCGGCTGCTGAAGTGGAGTCTCACTTCTGGGGTTGGGGACAAGATGGGTGGTCTCGACTTCTTTCAGAACTTAGTAGAACCCAGTCCTGTTAGGGTTGATGTGTATAAAGAAGAGTCATTTTTAAGTGGAGGAATGAAAGGTTTTAGTGAGACAGATGGACCCAGTGAAAGAATCCTTCTAGTTTAGCAGCTGTAGGCATCACGAGGATTACCTTAAAATGGCCCTGCAATTTGGGAGAGAGGGGTGAGGGCCGATAATCTGGAGGTGATAGAAGGACTTTGTCTCCAATATTGACAGGTAGTGGACAAGAGACAGTGTGTGGCTGCAGTAGATGGTTGTCCGCAAAGTTCCATGGGAGAGAACAGAGGTGGCAAACTAATAGGCTGAGTAGATGTTCTGGAATGGGAGAGCATTTATGTGAAAGACCAGGAGTTAGGAATGGACATCCATACATGAGTTCAAAGGGTGAGAAGAGGTCGCTTGGGGAGAGCTCATAGCCTGAAAAGAGCCAGGGTTAGGAGTTTTACCCAATCGAGGTGACGTTCCTGTGACAGCTTAACAAGAGTGGTTTTTAAAGAGTGGTTAGTTCTTCCTACCTTACCTGAAGATTGAGGGTGGTAGGGAATGTGAAAATGCCAAGGAATGTCTAGGGCCTTAGATAGCATTTGAGAAACTTGGGAAGTAAATTCAGGACCATTGTCTGACTGGAGAGAGGCTGGGGCACCAAACCAGGGGAGACTGTCTGTGCCCTTTTGTTAGTTGTAGGAAATGCCTCTACCCACCCCAGGAAGGTGTCAACCAAGATCAGCGGTTACTTGGCATCTCTGAAAGTGTGCATGAGGGTAAAGTCAAGTTGCCAGTCAGTTCCAGAAAGGGAACCTCTAGCCTGATGGGTAGGAAAAGAGGTGCTATGAAACCTTGAATTGGAGTCATATATCTGACAGATTTTGCAAGAAGCAGTGATAGATTTTATAAAGCTTTGGTCCTCAGGAGTATGTTGTAGGTGGTTCTTGACAAAAGAAGACAATGCTTGGCTGTTAGGATGAAAGAGTTGGTGAAGGTAGAACAGTGTTTGGTGGGTGTCAGGGAGTGAAGGTGGAGATGTAGGTTGTAGTGTAAGAATGTCCTGGGGAGGATGAAACAAGTCTAGGCCCCTAAGGTCTGTAGCTCTAGCTGCCTCATCAGCTCTGTTGTTTCCCATGGAGACAATAGAGTCATCTGTCTGGTGGGATCTACAGTGGACAATCCCAATAATTTTGGGGAGATGGGAGGCCATAGCATGGCCATAATTTGGTTTGCACTAGTTACTGATCCTCCTTTTGTGGTAAGTAACCCATGCTCCTCCCGAGAGCAATGTGGGACAGGAGGATATCAAAAGAATATTTGGAATCTGTATAGATGTTGAGGGATTTTTTTCCCTGTGCCAGTTGAAAGGCATGGGTAAGGGCTATTAGTTCAGCCTGTCAATTGGTGGTATGAGTAAGAAGGGCCTGTGCTTCCACCACCTCAGTGTCTGATACTATGGCACAGCCAGCTCTTCTGGCCCCTTCATGTAAAAAGGAGCTGCAATATGTATACCAGGTATAGATGGCCTGAGGCAATATGCTCTCCTGTATGTGTGAAGGATGAGGTAATAGTTCCTCTAATTCTAACGTTTCAGTGCAGGAGTGAGATAGGGAGTGGTCAGTATTTGGTAGAGGAAGAATACTGGAAACATTAAGAGGCAGGCATGATTGAAATGTGAGTGTGGGGTCTTCTATTAGAGCTACCTGAAGAGAAATAACCCTGCAGAGAGGTAGAGTCTGTAAGCCTTTATACTTTAAGAGCTGTGACAAGTTGTGAGAAGACAGTTATAAGTGACCCAAAGATTAGTATTTTTGACTCTTGAATAAGGAGTTCAGTGGCTGCTAAAGTATGGTTACTAGGTGTGCATCCTCGATGGTTAGATCTTTTTTTTTTTTTCAAATATGCTACAGGTGCAAAAGAAAGTCCTAGTTGAGGACCTAAGACTCCAAGGGCAAACTCCTCTTTTTCAGTTACATAGAGGCAAAAAGGACAAATCAGGTTGGGGAGATGTAAAGCTGGGGCCTTAAGGAGAACCTGTTGGAACCTTTGAAAGGACTTGGTAAAAGGTTTTAGATGTTGGGTGAGGTCTAGTGCTGCTTCATATAAGGGATGAGAAAGGAGGGAAAAGGAAGGAACCGACGAACATAAAAAAAAAAAACTAGCTATTTCTAGGAATGATAAAATCTCCTCCTTTGTAGAAGGAACAGTTAGAGACTGAATCAGATTCTTTCTATTTAAGATGATAGCCTTGTGTATTGGGGTAATTTTTAGTCCCAAATAAGTGGCCTGAGGGGTGGGCAGTTGTACTTTAGAAGGTGAGACCCTGTAACCTTGACTAGAGAGGAAATTTAGAAGAGCATAGGTGTCAGCTTGGCTAATTTCTAGAGAGAGGCTACAGAGAAGGACATCATCTACTTAAAGTGTAATCTTAGATTTAGGGAGAGTCAGAGATAGTAAGTCAGAAGCCAGGGCCTGACCAAATAGGTGTGGGCTGTCCCAGAATCCCTGAGGTAGAACAGTCCAAGTAAGTTGGGTAGAAAAGTGGGTAACAGGATCTGTCCAGGTAAAGGCAAATATGTTCTGTGACTGGGCATCTAGAGGGATAGAGAAAAATGCATCCTTGAGATCTAGGACTGAGAAATGGGAAGTTCCCAAGGGGATAACGGAAAGAAGTGTGTAAGGGTTATCCACAATAGGATGGAGAAGAACCACTGCAGAATTAATGCGCCTGACGTCTTGAACCAGGCGATAGGTACCATTAGGTTTCTTAACTGCTAATATAGGAGTGTTAAAGAGGGAAGAGGTGGGGCAAAGGAGTTTTTCTCAAGAGGCTTAAGTCTCCTGAGGCTCTGGAGAGAGATGGTATTGAGCTTGGGTTATGAACCTGGTAGTCCAGCAATTGGACCACAACAGGAGAATGATGTTTAGCAACAGAGGGATACTGGACATACGAGATTCAGGGATATACCTGAGAAGCTGGTAAAGGAAATAACATGGTAGTGTTAGTAGGTTGTCTGGCTAGAAGAAGTAGCAGAGGAACTGCTGGCAAGTTTTGGTTTAGGCAAATGGGGGGAGCAAAGGAAATAGAGGCTCCCATCCTAGCTAGAAGATCCTTTCCCAATAAGGGACAGGACATGTTGGCACTACCAAAAAGGAATTAATGAGAGGTACAACCCTAACAATGCAACAAAGTGGTGGGGTCTGGTGACAAAAGTAAGGCTGTCCTCCTACCTCAACAATAGGAAGGAGAAGTGGGTCCCCAAAACTCAGTCAGGAATAGGCTCCAGTGTCCAAGGAGAAGGAGATGAGTTGCCCACATACCATGATATGTACCAGAAGCTCCCTGCTAGTGATGGCAGTAGTCAGGCCAGGGGAGCTTGGGCCTCCTCAGTCAGCTATAGCCAAGCCTAGGAGATCAGCTGGAGGGTTATCTGGGAGTGATGTCCCTCTGTTCTGAGTAACATGAGGGCAATGAACAGCCCAATGCCTCTCTTGATGGCACCTTGGGCATGGCACCCTTGGCTTACAGAAATTAGGGCAGGCTTTTGACCAATGACCTTGTTGACCACATTCATAGCAGGTTATCTGGTGGTCTCTGAGTCTTAGAAGATCAGGAGTCAGGGACAGTTGCTGGGGCTGGTCAGACAGCCTTTGCCAGAATATGGTATTTTGTTTGCGGACTTTCTCATCTCTCCCATGGCACACTTTGAAGGCTAGCGCTAAAACTTCTGCCTGTGGAGTTAGGGGTCCCCTCTCCTGTTTTTTAAGTTTAGCTTTTATGTCGGGGTAGCTCTGGGAAAAGAAGTAGGTCATCAGAAGTTGGTAACCTTCTGGGTTTTCAGGGTCCAGGTTGATGTACTGCAATAAAGCCTTTGTGAGGTGTCCTAAAAATTGAAATGGATTTTCCTGTTTATCCTGGACAACCTCTTGGAGATTTTCAAAATTTAGTGGCTTTAAGGCTGCTTTTCTTAGGCCCATCAATTGGCATGTAATAAACCTGCCTCTGGCTAAAATACCACCTGCCGAGTTATAATCCCATTGAGGATCCTGGTGAGGAACTGTCTCAGATCCATTTGGATATACTCATCTGTTTGATGAATTTCATCTGCATGCATTCTTGCTTGCTCCCATCCTCGCCTTCATTCCTCAGGAAGTAAGTTATTAGTAACTATCACATGTACATCATGGGAAGTCAAGATGTAAGACTGAGTAATATAGTGAAACTCTTTAATAAAAGTAGAGGAGTTAGTGGCATAAGAACCCAGTCTGCTTTCTATTTGAGAAAATTCACTCAGTGAGAAAGGAACATGTACTCTGACAAGGCCATCTACCCCAGCAACTTCTCTTAGAGGAAGGACCAATTCTGGGTCAGGTTTCCATGGGGGAGAAGGACTTGGGGCTTTGGCTTTGGCTTTGGCCTTAGAGCACATGCTAGGAGGAGCAACTTGTAGCTGGCACAGAGGAAGGGAAGGGGCCTGGAGAGGTAGAGATAGTAGGCTCTGGGATATCCTGGTGAGAAGGAGCAACTGAGGCAGCAATTTGGGTTTTCAGTGGCATGGAAACAGGTCTGCAGCAGAAAGGAGGTGGTTGGTTAGCTGGATCTAGCATTGTAGCATCATCTGGCAAAGGATATATGGGTGTCACAGCTAAGAGAAGTTGGGTTGGGAAACAAGAAGAGCACATGGAGGGATTGGAGTAAAGATAGATTAATGTTTGGACAAAGGGGACCTCTTTCCATTTACCAGTATGCTGGCAGTATGTATTAACATCCCTTAAAATAATTGGATCTAGGGTACTATTAAGTGGCCGGTTGGAACTATTATCTAGCTGGTAATGAATCCAGACCTTATTGCAGAGGTATATTAATTTTGATGCCTTCAAGTCAGGTGTTAGCTACAAAGATTTGAGATTTTCTAAGAGACATCCTAGTGGGGTGCCTGGAAGTACATTTGAAGACATCACAGCACTCATTGGGGGTGGGGGTTATTGGAATATTCATACAATTGTTGAGAACAATTCAACAATCAAAAAGAAATCAGCCAGGCTAAAGGCCCAAGTCATCATGAAGGCCTCCTAAATTCTACACAATAAGCCCCAGACTTACTGTAGAAAGGGCTGTATCCTGGATGCAGGGGTTTCTTAAATGGCTGCAAGAGCCTGGAGGGTGAGAGGAGGGAGAGCTGCTTTTGAGGGAATGGTCACCCAAGGGTCTATGTCCTATTCATAGGTCAGCTGGGAGGCATGGCTGTAAAATGCCAACCCCTTAGCCCCCAGAAAAAAAAAACTGGCCAGGCCCTATCTGAGAAATTAGGGACCCTCTAGCTGACCGACCCTACCAATTAATATGCTGGTATCTGTGTGAGAATTTTAGTGAACTGATAAATAGAAATGTGGAACTGAGTGGGTAGGTGTGTGTCATGGTTTGTATATTCTTCTACCAGGGATTGGCACCATTTGGAGGTGTGGCCTTGTTGGAATAGGTGTGACCTGGTTGGAGTAGGTGAGTCATTGTGGGTGTGGGCTTAAGACCCTCACCCTAGTGGCCTGGGAGTCAGTCTTCCACTTGCAGCCTTTTGATGAAGATGTAGAACTCTCAGCTCTGCCTGTGCCATGCCTGCCTGGTTACTGCCATGCTCCCACCTTGATGATAATGGACTGAACCTCTGAACCTGTAAGCCAGCCCCAATTAAATGTTGTTTTTTATAAGACTTGCCTTGGTCATGGTGTCTGTTCACAGCAGTAAAACCCTTAGACAGTGTGGGCCTGGAAGAAGCTAGCACCGCAAGATGGACCAGGGCAGCACAGTTCACATTGTAGAAGTTCATATGCCCCATAGAGGCAACAGCAGCAGCAGCTCATGTGGTGGAAGCCCATGATTCCTGTAGCAACCAGCTGAGTGGCGGGGATACCTCTTGTTCCACTACTCCCAGTGGAAGTTCTAGTGGAGGGGGTGTGGCAAGAGTTCTGGCCTGCTCTGCTGGCAGTGGTTGTAGCTGAGTGGTGATGGCAAGCCCATGTAGTCATGGCAGCCATGGTTGCAAGGTTCTGGTTGGTGGTAGCAGCCCGCTCAGCTAAGGTCCACTTGGCTGTGATCCCACAGCTTGTGCTGGACCCAGCTGTGGCACTACGCAACAGCTGTTGATGGTACTGCCAAGTTCCTGGGTTTCAGCAGTAAATGATGTGTTAGAGTAGTGGCTCGTGTCTGAACACAGCACACTAGGCCAAAACAGTTCAACATGTAAGAGGTTTATTGGTAGAGAGAGAGGGGCTAGGAAGGTGGTGGTGGAAAAAGATAGGGAGAAAGAGAGAGAGAGAGAGAGAGAGAGAGAGAGAGAGAGAGAGAGAGAGAGAGAGAGAGAGAGAGAGAGAGAGATTCCTCTTATGGATGTTGACGTGGTCACAAGTAAAAGTGGAAGTTGAGCCCAATGGATTCTGCGAATATGGTTGCCATTGTCTTGGCAAGGTGTGTAAGTCATGCTGTGGCCTATGTGATGTCACGGGTTTCTGAGGTCCTGATACCAACACAGGGTCTTACTATGTTGTCCTAGCTTGCCTCGAATTCACTAGATAGACAAGGTTGGCTTCAAGCTTAGTAATCTACTTGACTATGCCTCAAAACACCTGTGATTACAAGGATTATCTTCCATGCCTGATTAAAAATATTTATGATATATATATATATATATATATATATATATATATATATATAGTCACTGAAGGTCAGAAGAAGGTATTAGATGTCCTGAAACTGGATTTACACAGGGTGTGAGCCATAATATTTTTGCTAATCAATTCCAGGTGTTCTACAAGAACAAGAGTTCTGACCAATAAGACATAGCCGTGGCTCTCTGCTTGATTATTTAAAAATCACTGATTATTTAAAAATCTTCCACATTCTCCTTACTGCTCCCCACTTCCCCTTCCCATTGCATGTAATCGTTTCAATCCTCCATCAGTGCTGCCAACCAGTAGATGGAAGTGGAATGATTCCCTAGAACATTTGCAGCATATTAGGGATTTGTATCATTTAAAAATCTGTACTTGATTGATCAGTATATGATCCATTTCTTATTTTGAATTGAATGGCTCCAAGCAAAATACCTCTACTCGTGGAAGAAATAAGGTTCCCTTATAATTTATAGTTTGGGGATTCCTACTTGCTCCTATCACATTGTTGTATTTGAATTGATGGGAGTAGAGGGAAAGCTACCCAAGCCTGTAATGATGAGCAGATTTGAATTTATAATTACTAAAATGGTAGGTTTTGTTTGTATCTTGTCAACTTTTTCAAATGCTACATAGTGTGCTCATGACTATGCATTTGTAGGGGGAAAATAACAATACCTTTTTCATTTAATAATTTTTCTGTTAGTCTATTACGAAACTGACCTGCTGACTTGTTCTTTAGTCTTTGCTCACACTGCATTGATTTCTTATTTCAAACAAAGCTGAAAAGCAAGTTTTTGTGTGTGTCTGTGTGAGTGTGTGTGTTTCGTGTGTGTGTCTGTGTGTGTGGATGCTTCTGTGTGTGTGGTTGTATGTAGGTGAGTATGTACATGTGAGTAGAGGTGACCATGTAAATCAGTAGAGGATATCTGATCCCCTGGACAGGCAGGTACAGGCTACTGTGAGTCCCCGGTGTGGGTTCTGGACACTGAACTCTGTCTTTTACAAGAGCAATGAGCCATTTTACTGTTCAAGTCTCATTTTTCCTGAAATGGATTTTAATTTTCCAGCTGCCAATTCTGGTTACCTTCTTTGTTAGAGTGAGTAATATAAATTCATGGTGGTTATCTGAATAAGAATTCCTACAATAGATGTGTGAGATCAAAATGGTTGTTCTGTTTCATATTTGGAAGGCCCTATCTTCTGCTCAGTACTACCCAGGCACTGTCTGCTTCCTATCCCTTAACATGCTACCTGAGCCAACACATAGGATAACACATAGGCTTGGCCTTTCTCTCAGTTTTATGGTAAAACATTGGTCCGGGGACATGTTTTATTGCATATGTTTTTCTGTACTTGATGAGTGAGAATGAGGTCTGGGAAAAGATTCAGCTCTGTAGAGTTTTCTCAAGTAAAAAACCATTAGCAGGAATTTCTGCAAATTACATGTGATGATACTACAGGGAGCCCATGAACCTTACCATTGTTTCCTTGATGACTATTATAACAAAACTAAGCTAAGCAGTACATGCTTCTTTAAAATTTCCAATGCAAGTAAAAACACATTCTAAAATGTAACTTATAGAAGCTAAAATAGGTTGTGTTGTGCAGTTGAGATTGGACTATTTTGAAAGACTTTCTCCCTTTTTCTTTCTCTTTTTCCTTCTTTCTTCCTTCATTCCATTCTTTTATTTAAGTAAATTACAACTAATTTAATCCTCCTTTTCCTTTGCTTGTTTCAAATCCATTCCTGGCTACCCTCTTTGCTCACGTATTCCTTGCTATGTTCTAGACAAAGCCTGTCCTTCAGCACTGACTTCTAGAATATAAACAGAGCTCTCTTAATTTTTCTGGATATGAGTAAGATTGGATGGCCATGGCCTCAGCCTGGGCTGTAGTGATTGTAATTGCCTTGAACATGTAAAGTCTTGTGACAAATGGTACCACTTTTACCAGGTCAGTTGTTGTGCAATTTAGGTTCAATACATTTTTATTCTGACAAGTCATTTTTGGTGGGTGGGAGGCTGGAGCCTGGATCACTTGACCAGGAAGTAGAGTTAAGTGTGACTGAGCCTGCAGGAGAGGAAGCACTCCTCTCTGTAAATCATCTCACATGTGATTTTAAATACCATGCATGGTGATATGGAATATGCTACTGTGTGGCCTTTCAGAAAGGACTCCTGGATAATGGTGTGTGGTTGGCTCTCCATAGTCTTTCCACAGTACCTGTTACTATGAATCATCTGATTACTACAAATGGTGGATTCAAGCCATCAACAAACTCTTGCAGCCTGTGAACCATCTGTGTCAACAGTCTGAAAGAGACTTGAGGGCATTTGACACAGATTCCAAATGGAGAAATTGGATTGATGAAAATATTGTTTTATCTAATTCTGAAGTTTAGTAAATAATGTGAAGTCACACTGAAAAGCCAGCTTGATGTGCCTTTATACCGACTTCTGTAATTCAGTAAAAGACTTACTACCTCGCTTCCCACAAATCCTTTTGTTCTAATTTCTGTGTAGCTTTCCTAATTAGCTTTAACTGTCAATTTTATAAAGCCTAAAGTCATTTGTGAAAGGAGACTCCATTGGAGTCTTGCCTAGATCAGAATGGCCTGTGGGCCAAGAAGAAGAAACCTACATTCAAAAGTGATCTGTAGATATGACCATGTGTCATTTTCTTGATGGTCAATTGATGTGAAAAGACAAAGCTTATTGTAGGAAGTAAGCATGTAGTTTCCATGTAGGCATGGAAACTCTAAGAAAGGTAACTGAACAGAGACTGGAAGGAAGCCAGTAAGCAGCATGTCACCAAAGTCTCTGCCTCAGTTTCTGCCTGTACTTTCTGTATTGAGCTCCTTCACTCCATTACTGAATGATGTAACATGAATCAAAACAATACTTGGTTGCCTCAGTTACTTTTGGAACACTGTGTTATTGCATTAGTAGAAAAGAAAACTATGATACATGAATTTTCTGAGCAGCTAGAGTTCCCTTCCATGGCCATGCAAAAGGAACTCTGCTTATAGCTTATTCCTGAAACTTTGCAGTGAGAAAGAAAGTGTTCCCCTCTGAGGAGACAGCTTGTTGTTTCTGTGCATTATGTTTTCCTAGTTGTAGACAAGGTTTTTATAAGTCAGGTTTTCATGAATTATCAATATCTATTTAACTGTGCAGAGTGATGAAAGCCAAGGATTTAAGAAAAATTAAATCATTGCTATTCCTCAATAAGAAATTTGTGCAGCTGAACACAAATCTGTCATATTCACATGCTAAATATTTTATTTTACCATTTGTTTGAAAATATTGCCAGTAGTCACAAAAGAGTAATTGCTCTGTTTAGCACTTTAAAACAATGGTGTTTTCATTAAATGAAGGTTACTTCCAAATGAATTTGAATCACTTCCTCTGGGTTTTCATATGTAACACATGAAATAATACATTCTCTGCAAATTGTGGTGTATAATACTATTCAATTAATACAACATGAAATATTTAACATCATCAAAACTTTTCTACACTGAGGTAGCATCCTTACTTTAAAATTATGGACAATTTCAAGTTTTGTGCTAAGGCTATTTACAAGCTTCCAATTTCCATATAAATTTTAAATTATCTCTTAAATAATCATGAAGCTAGTGTATTAGATAATTTAATTCTTAGATTACTGTCAGACTCATCATGATGGTCGAGCACAGGGACACCAATGGAATAGTTAAGGGAAAAGACTGAAGGAGCTGAAGGGGTTCGCAACCCCACAGGAGGAACAATGTTATCAACCAACAAGAACTCCCAAGAGCTTTCAGGGACTAAACCACTAACAAAAAAATACACATGGAGGGACCCATGGCTTCAGATGCAGATGTAGCAGAGGATGGCCTTATCAGGCATCAATAGGAGGGGAGACCCTTGGTCCAGTGAAAGCTTGATTCCCTAGCATAGTGGGATGCTCGGGTGGTGAGGGGAGAGTGGGTGTGTGTAAGTAGGGAAACATCTTCATAGAAGCAGGGGGAGGTAGGATGGAATAGGAGGGTTGCAGAGGGCACGATGTCAAAGGGGATAACATTTGAAATATATACATAAAATAACCAATGAAAAGGATTTTTCACTGGAAAAAAGAATACTGTCAGAGTGTGAATATATTAATATGTTTTATCATTGTTTCCAAGAACTATAAACTTTTAAGATATTTTATGCCCCTAAAAGTTATGAGTAATTATGTATCATTTGAACAAACTGGTAATGCTTGGTGAGAGAAATAGCAGGTTAGTAACATAGACAGATATTATTCTCTTACTTTCTTCGACTTAGTTCTGTTAATTTCTGCACCTTTTAGTACGATCCTTATATATGTATTTTAGCTTATTTACTTTTTATTAAATGAGGTATTTCATCATCGTTGAATATTTATTATTTTAATTTCTACATAAAAATAGTAGAAGAGCTCTTGCAGAAAACCTGGAGCAACTGATGTGATAGACATATCATTAATTTGGGACCACAGTGGGCTTTGTACATCCAGGATTACAGGGCTAAGAATTGGAGGTGGTGTTTACTTTAATTTAAAGTGGAAGCAATATTACCCTCAGATATGAAAGATGAAGAAGTGTGGTGGGGACCTTGAAGGAGTTGAAGGCAGATAACCAAGGTGATTATGATCAAATGCATTATTGTGTATGAAGCATGAGATTTACAGTTAAGTAATATCTTTTATTAAAGAAATGCAGCAACAATGAAAAGACTGGAAGGTGAACATAGAACTTAGAAACATAGGAATTGATAATTGAAAAAAGTACATTGGAGAAGTCCTTGTGTTTGTTTCTATGTCTTAGGACATTTCTGTAGCTCATACATTCATTATTATACTGAATTTAAGTAAAAAAGTAACTTTTAATACATTATAAATTAGTGGTAATTACAAAGTTTATAAATATTAGTTTAACACCTAATATTATATCTATAAACTGATTCTCTTATTAAATCTTAATAGTATGTAAAATAATAATTTTTAGTACTTTTCCATGTATGCAAACTATGAATGACTTTTGGATATATTAGTCTATAGTCATAAGAAAATGCAATATATATATATGTACATATTAAAAGAGACACCATTTGATGTCACTGTAATGTATCAAAAAACCAGTGTTCCAAACACTCCTAAAGACATATTTCATAACTACGTAGATAATAATCAAACCTATATAAGAGTCAGTAAACTATGTATGCAATATTCTACTTAGTTTTAACAGTCCACTTGATATACCCTAGAGGCACTTAATAAAGATTTCTCAGTAGAAGAGTTATCTAGATCAAATTGGCTGTTTAAATTATTAATTGATGTTTTAGGGCACACCATTTCCTTGGGAAGTGGTTCTGAGTTGTATGAGAGAGTTAGATAAGCATGAGGCTGGGAGCAAGCCAGCCAGCAGCAGCCTCGAAGGTTCTGATGTACATTGGCTCTGAGATTCCCAGATTCAAAGCAAGAAGACCTGCTTTGAGGACCCTGTCCTGACTTCCCTTGATGATTGAAATGTAAGCCAGCATGAGTTCAACAGTGTTTTATCACATCAATCAAATGAAGGCATGCAATTTTAGTTCAGGCAATCCTCTGTTTACATATGTTAATTAAATAAAGTTTAATTGAAAGGCTCTTTAAAATGATTTCATGAACAGAAGAATTTTGAATGAAGAAAGGTACATTTCATTTATCCAAGTGTTGTGACTATGCAATACAAATGTAAATGCATGCTGAGGACTTTCAACTAGATAGGGTCTTCAGTCAGGTGTCTAGAATACTTATTTTTCTGGAAGTTTAGAGGATATAGATGGTACTGCTTTGTTATGAGAGCAATTCTGTACAATGCAATAACACGGTAAGTTTAAATTGGATTTGCAATTATTGATATGCAGAGCAGATTTTCAGTGGAAGTGTCATAACATAAAATTTAAAATGCTTCAAGCCATGTTATCTCAGCTTCAGCATTGAATGACTGCTTAATTATGAATAACAGTGTCTTAAAAATAGTAGAATTTCCAGCTTCTGGCTATTATAAATAAGGCTGCTATGAACATAGTGAAGCATATGTCCTTATTAAAAGTTGGAGCATCTTCTGGGTATATGCCCAGGAGTGGTATTCCTGGATCTTCCAGTCATACTATGTCTAATTTTCTGAGGAACCAGAAATTTGATTTTCAGAGTGGTTGTACCAGCATGCAATCCCACCAACAATGGAGGAGTGTTCCTCTTTCTCCACATCCTCTGCATCATTTACTGTCACCTGAGTTTTGATCCTAGTCATTCTGATTGGTATGAAGTGGAATCTCAGGGTTGTTTTGATTGCATTTCCCTGATGATTAAGGATGTTGAACACTTTTTTAGGTGCTTCTCAGCCATTCAGTACTCCTCAGTTTAAAGTTCTTTGTTTAGCTCTGTATCCCATTTTTTAATAGGGTTATTTGGTTTTCTGGAGTCCAACTTTTTGAGTTATTTATATATATTGGATATTACGCCCCTATTGAATTTAGGACTGGTAAAGATCTTTCCCCAATCTGTTAGTGGCCTTTTTGTATTACTCACAGTGTCCTTTTCCTTATAGAAGCTTTGCAATTTTATGAGGTCCCATTTGTCCATTCTTGGTCTTAAAGCACAAGCCATTGCTGTTCTGTTCAGGATTTTTTCCCCTGTGCCCATATCTTTGAGGCTCTTCCCAATCCTCTTAAATTTCAGTGTCTTTGGTTTTATGTGGAGTTCCTTGATCCACTTAGACTTTAGCTTTGTACAAGGAGATAAGTATAGATCAATTCACATTTTTCTACATGCTAATAACCAGTTGAGCTAGCACCATTTGGTGAAAATGCTGTCTATTTTCCACGGGATGGTTTTAGCTCCCTTGTCAAAGATCAATTGACCATAGATGTGTGGGTTCATTTCTACATCTTCATTTCTATTCCATTGCTCTACCTGTCTCTGTACTAGTACCATACAGTTTTTATCACAATTGCTCTGTAGTACAGCTTGAGGTCAGGGATGGTAATTCCAACAGAGGTTCTTTTGTTGTTGAGAATTGTTTTTACTATCCTAGGTTTTGTGTTATTCCAGATGAATATGCAAATTGTCCTTTATAACTGAAGAAATGAGTTGGAATTTTGATGGGGATTGCATTGAATCTGGAGATTGCTTTCTGCCAGATAGCCATTTTTACTATATTAACCATGCCAATCCATGAGCATAGGAGATCTTTCCATCTTCTGAGATCTTCTTTGATTTCTTTCTTCAGAGAGTTGATGTTCTTATCATATAGATCTTTCCTTAGTTACAGTCACACCAAAATATTTTATATTATGTGTGACTATTTATAAGGAAGGGTGTTGTTTCCCTAATTACTTTCTCAGCCTGTTTATCCTTTGTATAGAGAGGGCCACTGATTTGTTTGAGTTAATTTTATATCCAGCTATGTCACTGAAGTTGTTTATCAGGTTTAGGAGTTCTCTAGTAGAATTTTTGGTGTCACTTATATATACTATCATATCATCTGAAAATAGTGATATTTTGACTTCTTACTTTCCAGTTTGTATCCCTGTGATCTCCTTTTGTAGTCTAATTGCTCTGGCTAGGATTTCAAGAACCATATTGAATAGGTAGAGAGAGAGAGTAGGCAGCCTTGTCTAGTCCCTGATTTTACTGGGATTGATTCAAGTTTCTCTCTGTTCAGTTTGATGTTGGCTACTGGTTTGCTGTATATTGTTCTTATTATGTTTAGGTATGGGCTTTTAATTCATGATCTTTACTAATTCTAAATCTGATAGAGGGCTAGTATCGAATATATACAAAAAACTCAAGAAATAAGACTCATAAACCAGATAACCCTATTAAAAATGGTATACAGAGCTAAACGAAGAACTCTCACTGAATGGCTGAGAAGCACCTAAAAATTGTTCAACATTATTTGGACATAGTACAACTGGAGGATCCAGGAATACTACTCCTGAGCATATACCCAGAAGATGCTCCATCATGTAATGAGGACACATGTTTCATTATGTTCATAGCAGCCTTATTTATAATAGCCAGAAGTTGGAAAGAACCCAGATGTTCCTCAACAGAGGAATGGATACAGAAAATATGGTACATTAACACAATGGAGTACTACATAGCTATTAAAAACAATGAATTTATGAAATCCATAGTCAAATGGATGAATCTGGAGGATATCATCCTAAGTGAGTTAACCCAATCATAAAAGAATGCACATGATATGCACTCCCTGAGAAGTGGATATTAGCCCAGAAGCTCAGAATACCCAAGATAGGATTTGCAAAACACATGAAACTCAATAAGAAGGAAGACCAAAGTGTGGATACATTGATCCTTCTTAAAAGGGGGAACAAAAAAAACCATGGAAGGAGTTGCAGAGACAAAGCTCAGAGCAGAGACTGAAGGAATGACCATCCAGAGAGGACCCTATCTGGGGATCCATCCCATATACAACCGCCAAACCAAGATACGATTGCAGATGCCAATAAGAGCTTGCTGATAGGAGCCTAATATAGCTGCATCCTGAAAGGCTCTGCCAGTGCCTGGCAAATACAGAAGTAGATGCTCAGAGTCATCCATTGGATGAAGCACAGGGTCCCCAATGAAGGAGCTAGAGAAAGTACCCAAGGAGCTGAGGGGTTTGAAGCCCCATAGGAGGAACAACAATATGATCTAATCAGGACCCCCAGAGTGCCCTGGGACTAAACCACTAATCAAAGAAAACACATGGTGGAACTTGTGGCTCTATCTGTATATGTAGCAGAGGATGTCCTAGTGAGTAATCAATGGGAGGAGATGCCCTAGGTCCTGAGAAGGATATATGCCCCAGTATAAGGGAATGCCACAACCAGGAATGGGAGTAGGTAGGTTGGGGAGCAGGGGCAGAGGGAAAGGATAAGGGATTGTCAGAGGGGAAACTAGGAAAGAGATTACATTTGAAATGTAAATAAAGAAAATATTTGAGGGAGCGCCATCTTGGTTCCAGGACTCCCCTGAACTTATGAACTTAGTCTGCACAGGTGAGAGTGTGCACCACAGAAGCAGACAGCTTCTGGGACAGGCAGGAGCCACAGAGCCACTGAGGCAGCACCCTTTTCGGGCCACAGACACCCGGCCACCCTCCCAGCTGGGGAGGACAGGAGTCAGCCTGGCACGGGAGCCCTCTGCCTCAGGAGCAGGGAGCTCCATCTTGGTTCCGGGACTCCAACGAACTTAGGAACTTAGTCTGCACAGGTGAGGGTGTGCACCACAGAAGCTGACAGCTTCTGTGACCTGCCAAAGCAACACAGCATCTGGGAAAGGCCCTGTTTTGGGCCTTCTTCTTTGGCCAGGAGGAGGTCCAAACACCAGATATCTGTGCACCTTCCCTGTAAGAGGAGAGCTTGCCAGCAGAGAGTGCTCTAACCACTGAAACTCAGAGGAGAGAGCCTGTCTCCCAGGTCTGCTGATAGAGAGTAATCAGAATCACCAGAAGAACAATCTCTAAACAGAGACAACTATAACAACTCCAGAGATTACCAGATGGCAAAATGTAAACATAAGAATCTTGCTAACAGAAACCAAGACCACTCACCATCATCAGAACCCAGCACTCCCACTTCGCCCAGTCCAGGGCACCCTAACACACCCGAAAAGCTAAACCTGGATTTAAAAGCATATCTCATGATGATGGTAGAGGACATCAAGAAGGACTTTAATAACTCACTTAAAGAAATACAGGACAACACTGCTAAACAAGTAGAAGACATTAAAGAGGAAGCACAAAAATCCCTTAAAGAATTGCAGGAAAACACAACCAAACAGGTAATGGAATTGAATAAAACCATCCAAGACCCAAAAAGGGAAGTAGACACAATAAAGAAAACCCAAAGTGAGGCAATGCTTGAGATAGAAACCCTAGGAAAGAAATCTGGAACCATACATGTGAGCATCAGCAACAGAATACAAGAGATGGAAGAGAGAATCTCAGGTGCAGAAGATTCCATAGAGAACATCGGCAGAACAATCAAAGAAAATGGAAAATGCAAAAAGATCCTAACTAAAAAAATCCAGGACACAATGAGAAGACCAAACCTACGGATAATAGGAGTAGATGAGAATGAAGATTTTCAACTCAAAGGACCAGCAAACATCTTCAACAAAATTATAGAAGAAAACTTCCCAATCTAAAGAAAGAGATGCCCATGAACGTAAAAGAAGCCTACAGAACACCAAATAGACTGGACCAGAAAAGGAATACCTCCCGACACATAATAATCAGAACAACAAATGCACTAAATAAAGATAGAATACAAAAAGCAGTAAGAGAAAAAGTCCAAGTAACATATAAAGGCAAGCCTATCAGAATTACACCAGATTTTTCAACAGAGACTATGAAAGCCAGAAGATCCTGGACAGATGTTATACAGACACTAAAAGAACACAAATTCCAGCCCAGGCTACTATACCCAGCCAAACTCTCAATTAACATAGATGGAGAAACCAAAGTATTCCAGGACAAAACCAAATTCACACATTATCTTTCCATGAATCCAGCCCTTCAAAGGATAATAACAGAAAAAAAACAATACAAGGACGGGAACCACGCCCTAGAAAAATCAGGAAGGTAATCCCTCAACAAACCTAAAAGAAGACAGCCACAAGAAAAGAATGCCAACTTTAACAACAAAAATAACAGGAAGGAACAACTAGTTTTCCTTAATATCTCTTAATATCAATGGACTCAATTCCCCAATAAAAAGACATAGACTAACAAACTGGCTACACAAAAAAGACCCAACTTTTTGGTGCTTACAGGAAACTCATCTCAGAGAGAAAGATAGACACTACCTCAGAATGAAAGGCTGGAAAACAATTTTCCAAGCAAATGGTAGGAAGAAACAAGCTGGAGTAGCCATTCTAATATCTGATAAGATTGACTTCCAACCCAAAGTCATCAAAGAACAGGGAGGGACACTTCATACTCATCAAAGGTAAAATCCTCCAGGAGGAACTATCAATTCTGAATATCTATGCTCCAAATACAAAGGCAGCCACATTCATTAAAGAAACTTTAGTAAATCTCAAAGCACACATTGCACCTCACACAATAACAGTGGGAGATTTCAACACACCAATTTCACCAATGGACAGATCATGGAAACAGAAACTAAACAGGGACACAGTGAAACTAACAGAAGTTATGAATCAAATGGATCTGGCAGATATCTACAGAACATTCCATCCTAAAAAAAAAAAGGATATACCTTCTTCTCAGCACCTCATGGTACCTTCTCCAAAATTGACCACATAATTGGTCACAAAACAGGCCTCAACAGATACAAAAATATTGAAATTGTCCCATTAATCCTATCAGATCACCATGGACTAAGGCAGATCTTCAATAATAAAATAAATAATAGAAAGCCAACATTCACGTGGAAACTGAACAACACGCTTCTCAATGATACCTTGGTCAAGGAAGGAATAAAGAAAGAAATTAAGGACCTTTTAGAGTTCAAAGAAAATGAAGCCACAAAATACCCAAACTTATGGGACGCAATGAAAGCATTTCTAAGAGGAAAACTCATAGCTCTGAGTGCCTCCAAAAAGAAACTAGAGAGAGCACACATTAGCAGCCTGACAACACACCTAAAAGCTCTAGTACAAAAGGAAGCAAATTCACCCAAGAGGAGTAGATGGCAGGAAATAATCAAACTCAGGGGTGAAATCAACCAAGTGGAAACAAGAAGAACTATTCAAAGAATCAACCAATCAAGGAGCTGGTTCTTTGAGAAAATCAAGAAGATAGATAAACCCTTAGCCAGACTCACTAGAGGGCACAGGGAAAGCATTCTAATTAACAAAATCAGAAAAGAAAAAGGAGATATAACAACAGATCCTGAAGAAATCCAAAACATCATCAGATCCTTCTACAAAAGGCTATACTCAACAAAACTGGAGAACCTGGACGAAATGGAGAAGTTTCTAGACAGATACCAGGTACCAAAGTTGAATCAAGATCAGGTTAATGATCTAAACAGCCCTATATCCCCCAAAGAAATAGAAGCAGTCATTAATAGTTTCCCAACCAAAAAAAAAGCCCAGGACCAGATGGGTTTGGTGCAGAGTTCTATCAGACCTTCAAAGAAGATCTAATCTCAGTTCTTCACAAACTATTCCACAAAATAGAAACAGAATGTACTGTACCCAACTCATTCTATGAAGCCACAATTACTCTGATACCTAAACCACAAAAAAACCCAACAAAGATAGAGAACTTCAGACCAATTTCCCTTATGAATATTGATGCAAAAATCCTCAATAAAGTTCTTGCTAACCAAATCCAAGAACACATCAAAACAATCATCCATCCTGACCAAGTAGGTTTCACCCAGGGATGCAGGGATGGTTCAATATACGGAAATCCATCAACGTAATCCAGTATATAAACAAACTCAAAGACAAAAACCACATGATCATCTCGTTAGATGCGGAAAAAGCATTTGACAAGATCCAACACCCATTCATGATAAAAGTGTTGTAAAGATCAGGAATTCAAGGCCCATACCTAAACATGATAAAAGCAATCTACAGCAAACCAGTAGCCAACATCAAAGTAAATGGTGAGAAGCTTGAAGCAATCCCACTAAAATCAAAGACTAGACAAGGCTGTCCACTTTCTCCATACCTATTCAACATTGTACTTGAAGTCCTAGCCAGAGCAATTCGACAACAAAAGGAGATCAAAGGGATACAAATTGGAAAAGATGAAGTCAAAATATCACTTTTTGCAGATGACATGATAGTATATATAAGTGACCCTAAAAATTCTACCAGAGAACTCCTAAACCTGATAAACAGCTTCGGTGAAGTAGCTGGATATCAAATTAACTCAAACAAGTCAATGGCCTTTCTCTACACAAAGAATAAACAGGCTGAGAAAGAAATTAGGGAAACAACACCCTTCTCAATAGTCACAAATAATATAAAATATCTTGGCGTGACTCTAACTAAGGAAGTGAAAAATCTGTATAATAAAAACTTCAACTCTCTGAAGGATGAAATTATAGAAGATCTCAGAAGATGGAAAAACCTCCCATGCTCATGGATTGGCAGGATCAACATTGTAAAAATGGCTATCTTGCCAAAAGCAATCTACAGATTCAATGCAATCCCCATCAAAATTCCAACTCAATTCTTCAAAGAATTAGAAAGTGCAATCTGCAAATTCATCTGGAATAACAAAAAACCTAGGATAGCAAAAACTCTTCTTAAGGATAAAAGAACCTCTGGTGGAATCACCATGCCAGACCTAAAGTTTTACTAAAGAGCAATTGTGATAAAAACTACATGGTACTGGTATAGTGACAGACAAGTAGACCAATGGAATAGAATTGAAGACCCAGAAATGAAGCCACACACCTATGGTCACTTGATCTTCGACAAGGGAGCTAAAACCATCCAGTGGAAGAAAGACAGCATTTTCAACAAAAGCGGCTGGCACAACAGGTTGTTATCATGTAGAAGAAAGCAAATTGATCCATTCCTATCTCCTTGTACTATGGTCAAATCTAAGTGGATCAAGGAACTTCACATAAAACCAGAGACACTGAAACTTATAGAGGGTAAAGTGGGGAGAAGCCATCAATAAGACAAAAAGACCACCAACAGATTGGGGAAAGATTTTTACCTATCCTAAATCAGATAAGGGACAAATATCCAATATATATAAAGAACTCAAGAAGGTGGACTCCAGAAAATCAAATAACCCCATTAAAAAATGGGGCTCAGAACTGAACAAAGAATTCTCACCTGAGGAATACCGAATGGCAGAGAAGCACCTGAAAAAATGTTCAACATCCTTAATCATCAGGGAAATGCAAATCAAAACAACCCTGAGATTCCACCTCACACCAGTCAGAATGGCTAAGATCAAAAATTCAGGTGATAGCAGATGATGGCGAGGATGTGGAGAAAGAGGAACACTCCTACATTGTTGGTGGGATTGCAAGCTTGTACAACCACTCTGGAAATCAGTCTGGCGGTTCCTCAGAAAATTGGACATAGTACTACCAGAGGATCCAGCAATACATCTCCTGGGCATATATCCAGAAGATGTCCAACTGGTAAGAAGAACACATGCTCCACTATGTTCATAGCAGCCTTATTTATAATAGCCAGAAGCTGGAAAGAACCTAGATGCCCCTCAACAGACGAATGGATACAGAAATTATGGTACATTTACACAATGGAGTACTACTCAGCTATTAAAAAGAATGAATTTATGAAATTCCTAGCCAAATGGATGGACCTAGAGGGCATCATCTTGAGTGAGGTAACACAATCACAAAGGAATTCACACAATATGTATTCACTGATAAGTGGATATTAGCCTAAAACTTAGGATACCCAACATATATGATACAATTTGCTAAACGCATGAAACTCAAGAAGAATGAAGACCAAAGTGTGGACACTGTGCCCCTTCTTAGAAGTGGGAACAAAAAACCCATGGAAGGAGTTACAAAGACAAAGTTTGGAGCTGTGATGAAAGGATGGACCATCTACAGACTGCCATATCCAGGGATCCACCCCATAATCAGCTTCCAAACACTGACACCATTGCATACACTAGCAAGATTTTGCTGAAAGGACCCAGATATAGCTCTCTCTTGTGAAGCTATGCTGGGGCCAAACAAACACAGAAGTGGATGTTCACTGTCAGCTATTGGATGGATCACAGGGCTCCCAATGGATAAGCTAGAGAAAGTACCCAAGGAGCTAAAGGGATCTGCAACCCTATAGTTGGAACAACATGATGAACTAACCAGTACCCCGGAGCTCTTGTCTCTAGCTGCATATGTATCAAAAGATGGCCTAGTTGGCCATCACTGGAAAGAGAGGCCCATTGGTCTTGCAAACTTTATATGACCCAATACAGGGGAATGCCAAGGCCAAAAGAATGGGAATGGGTGGGTAGGAAGTGGGGGGGTATGGGGGACTTTTGGGATATCATTGGAAATGTAATTGAGGAAAATACTTTACTTAGCAAAAATACTTTATAATGAACAACCATTAGATGCATTGGGAGATATCCACCTGAAGACAGAATTATAGAAATTTGATTGAGAGAAAATTATGTGGTAAAAAGGTATATATGACAAAGAAATATAAATTTATAAAAGTTATAAAAGCTTAGAAAATGAGAAAATTTTTTAACAGAAATTTATATGCTTGACCATATTTTTCACTAAAATATATATTTAGTGTATTTTAATAAGGTTCTAAACTTAAGAATACTGACTAATTTTTAAATCAGGAATAAATGATATATAACTGAAAAAATATAAAGCATTCTAATATTTTATATAGATCAATGTGAATACAGAATATTATATTTATTATGTCACAAATGTCATAACATGTTGTTTCATCCTCAAGTTAATGTGTCCTGACAAGTTTTCTGTTCAATAGAAAGAGAATAGAAACACTTAGTATAATTAGAATATGCCATTGTAGCTAAAATTGTGTACTTTCTACATGCATGAAACATGGGGACCATTTGTATTTTCTGTTCTTAAATCTTGCTAAGATTTTCCTGTGGTAAAATTCTGCTAGAAATATTAATGCTAATGTTTTTTGTAAGTAAAATTAAAAATCAAAATATACACTATCGAAAATTAGGTTTGAAATTATTTCCCCTGATGTCCTCTTAACTCATTGCATAAAAAAACACAAAGTTTCAAAATTAGTCAGAGTGCCTTTAAGAAGAAATGCTGCTCTCCCACACAACACATTTTCTACCTGTTTATTTCACATTGTATCATTATCTGAGATTTACAGAGGAAGTCCCACTGAAGCTGTACTCTGTATAGTAGCTTACTTCAAAGTCATGGAATATTGACTTTCATCTTCAATCAGAAATATCTGAAAATGTTGGTGTACAAAACACTACTAAACATTATAACAATGCAGTCTTCCTTCAGAATGCTGCATCCCTTTAATTAACAATCATGAAAGGTTCATAGTACCAGTACATATGCACAGACCCACACTTGAAAAGTGGAAGAAACAAAGCAAAGTCACTGAGGAGGCTGGGATCCTGGGAGGTTTGTGTGATCACATTAAGATTAGAAGTGCTTGGCTTTTGTAGAGCAGGATTTTAATCCATCCTATAGGTATTTATAATAGGTCAGAATGTGAGTTGCGACTGTTCACCCTAGATCTTTGTAAAATGATTATGAAGTAATACATGTTACCCATTGATGTGGGGGAATTTATAATATCAGAGAAATGAAGAAGCAAAGAAAAATGAAACTTTTTATTTAAAACATCCAACAGTTTTGGAAATTTTATTTTTTATGTAACTGTGTGATTAGTCCCAGAACTGAAAATATGGCGTTTTCTCAGTCATTTCATTAAATTATTCTAATCTGTAAGGTAAATATGTGAGTTCATGTAATGGAGAGCCATTCATTATGTTTTGCAGGAATAAAATATCAAGAGATCTAGTACATCAGAAGGCAGAGCTAAAGGTAAGAATTCTGAAAAATCCTTGACAAATACTAGTTTCAAAGAAAAAGTAGTATGGCCAGCCACTTGTAATTACACTAACACGAGTTTACAGAAAGCCAGTGTTGTGTTTGATACTATAATACAGTTACAATTCATTTAAGGTTCCACATGAAATTCATCTCCTCCCCTCTTTTTCTCTCAACATAGTTTGGTGGTGCTGGGTATATCAATCACACTCCAGGGCAAATTCTATGTGCCCGAGATTAGCTAGTCAAAACAAAACAAATTCCATTTTTTTGTGTGTAATTTTTGTTTTCTTTGGATTCTTTTTCACGTTTTTCTCAAATCGTGAATATGTTTTGATTTTTTCATTGCTTGTTTTTTTTCTTGAGTGGGTTTAGAAAGAGTGAGGAATGGAGGAAAGGATCTAGGAGGAGTTGAGAGAAGAGAAAATTAACAAATAAATTATATAAAATATGCTTTTTATAATAAATATTTTATGAAAAGAAACAAATATCCATGTTTTATTTTTTCAGATTTTTTATTAGATATTTTATTTGCATTTCAAGTGTTATACTCTTTCCTGGTTTCCCCTCTGAAAACCACCTATCCCTTCCCCTCTTCCACGGCTCACCAACCCATCCACTCCCGCTTCCTCCTGGCATTTCCCTACACTGGGGTTTACAGCCTTCACAGGACCAAGGGGCTCTCCTTCCATAGATGACCAACTAGGCCATTCTCAGCTACATATGCAGCTGGAGCCATATATCCATGTTTTAGAATGGAGAATGATAATAATTTGATCATTTGCAAGAAAGGATCTTCAGAAACTAACTTGTGAATTATACTACTAAAAATGTAATATCATAGAAGGAGAAAATTGATAGAAATACTTCTTTTAAAGAAGAGCTGGAGAGGTCAAGCTACATGGAGCCTTTCCAGAAGTGGTGATGGAGGTGAAGATTTGAAGAAAGAGCTGTAAAACTGGTAATGAATTCATAGAAACAAAGAGACCATGTGTTATATTTAACTATTAACTCAATTTGTTAATGTTTATTTTACTGTGTTTTTTTTTTAATAGTGTCAGTTTTTAGCTTTTACATTCCCTAACATGGAGAATATAATGAAATTTCTTAGTGTGAGAGATTTGTAAGAAATGACATCCATGTTTGCTAAAGTTTCCACATATTCTTTTGTATTTATGTTTGGAATTTGGGCTTTTTAAGAACAGGGTTTCTCTCTTTGTTGCTGGCTGTCCTGGAAATAGCCCTGTAGATAAGTCTGGTCTATATCTGAGAGATTAGCATGTGCCACCACAGCCTGATTTACACATTTTTGTAGGCATTTGGGCGACTGTTATTTTTTATTTTTTGTGGATTTGAGACATAATCTCAAAGAGCTCCAGGCTAGTCTTTTCTTTATTCTGTCTCCAGAATGCTGGGATTGGAGCTATGTTTGACATCCAATGAAGCTCCAAGCATTCTACATAGATAAAATCATGGATAATACAGGAAAAATAAAAAGGGATGAGTTTATTGACCATGTGAGGAATTATGGTAGCCTCGTCAGAAATAAGAACAGTAAACTTAAAAAATAGATAGAACAATGGAGTATCTATGCCCACCCTACCCCTGGGAAATTTAATATAGGAAACAAGAGACCAATGGTTTAATATAATCGTGTCCAATGCATCTTTTACAAATGGTTATTTCTGCTTTAGGTCCCACAGATATCTATTAGATGGATTCAGAAGATTTGACCAATGCATCCAGCACAGAGCAAGGGAAAGTCTTACAATGTGCTCTATAGGTTCTTAATTAGGAGGCCGAAGAGTGAGTTTACTCCACATCACTAAGGCAGGACATAGAGGCAAATAAAATGTGAAGAATTTTATCTACCTGAAGAACGATTCATCCATGTCCGAATAGAACAAGTAAAACATATTCTTTCCTTCCTAGTCATCCAAAGGACGCTTACCTATTCTATCACTATTCTGCCAACAATATTTTTGTCCAAATTGGAAGACAGACCTTCATATCTTTGTGGTATAAATATTGGTGACTTCCCTAAACAAGATGCATTATTTTTTCTTTGCCACAGACCCGTTTTTCTTGTGTTGTACTTGGTGAATTTTGGTATTTACCTAGCTGGTACTTCTGCTACAGCTTGCCCTTTTCTGTGTGTCACGCCATGGTTTATGAAACACTTTTCCTTCAAACTGCACATGCAAGAGAAACTTTTGCTGAGCTGAATATTGAAATCATGTGCTCCATAAATCGACAGAGCTTAATTTTCTTCCAAAGCCGAGTCACAAGAAAACAGCTCAAAAGTAAACTTGTTTTTTCAAAGAAGAAATATTGAAACTCATTTTGGAGAAAATATTCATGCTCTTGGTTTAGACATATTTTAGAAATTTTGCATCTTATACTGGCACTGTGATTTAAATTTTACGGCTGCTTTCTGTTAGGCTTTCCTGAACATGGGCAATGCCATAATGACATCCACACATGAGCTGGCAGTAAGATATAAGCAGCTTGCCTACCTGGCGAATTGAGTAGATTACATAACAGCGACCAGTATTAGAGTATATTGTACAAACTACTTTGTCCTCTGAATGATTTCATTGCATATGTAGCAAATATCATAAAATCTAGCCTTTCATTGCTCTCAGAATAGAGAGGATTCAACTAGAAGTTGTGTTCAAGTGCTTCTAAATTTCTCACAAATAGTAGAAATATGTAAGTATCTTTAAGTACAAGATAACCCAAGCATTTAACTAGCTTAAAGCTCTTCAAGTATAACTGAGATCATAAGACTGGAGATAGTCAGCAGAAGGTGACATGTCTCCTGGCTCTAAGCATGGCCTGGGTTCTTCCTTGGGAGACAAGGATCACAGAGTAGATCAGGTATCAATGGGTTTTCTTCCAGAAAAAAAAAATACAGTGAATTTGTTTATTTTCTCATAGAAAGTATCACTTATTCATGATACCTTGATATCATGACTATATTATACTATTATTAGAAAACACCCTTTTCATCACAAATCATTATAAAGAAAAGTGTAACTATTAAATGATCAAAATATCCCATTATTTAAGAATATATGCATGCTGAGAAGTACTCCATTGTGTAAATATACCACATTTTATGTATCGGGTATTAGCCCAGAAATGTAGAATATTCAAGATGCAATTTGCAAAACACATGAAACTCAAGAAGAAGGAAGACCAAAGTGTGGATACTTTGCTCCTTCTTAGAATGGGGAACAAAATACCCATGGAAGGAGTTACAGAGACAAAGGTCAGAGCTGAGCCAGAAATAAGGACCATCCAGAGATTGACACAACCAGCGATCCATCCCATATACAACTACCAAACTCAGACACTATTGAATATACCAGAAAGATTTTACTGACAGGATCCTGACACAGCATGAATTGGATGATCACAGTCATCTACTGGATGGAACACAGGGCCCCCAATGAAGGAGCTAGAGAAAGTACCTAAGGAGCTAAAGGGGTCTGCAACCCTAAAGGAGGAACAACAATATGAACTAACCAGTACCCCCCAGAGCTGTGTCTCTAGTTGCATATGTAGCAGAGGATGGCCTAGTCCGCCATCAGTGGGAGGAAAGGCCTTTGGTCTTGGGAAGATCATATGACCCAGTATAGGGGAATGCCAGAGCCAGGAAGTGGGAGTGGGTAGGTTGGGGAGCAGGGCGGGGGGAGGTTATAGGGGACTTTGGGGATAGCATTTGAATTGTAAATAAAGAAAATATCTAATAAAGAAGAAAAAGAAGAAGAAGGAGGAGGAGGAGGAGAAGGAGAAAGAAGAAGAAGAAGAAGAAGAGGAAGAAGAAGAAGAAGAAGAAGAAGAAGAAGAAGAAGAAGAAGAAGAAGAAGAAGAAGAAGAAGAAGAAGAAGGAAGGAAGGAAGGAAGGAAGGAAGGAAGGAAGGAAGGAAGGAAGGAAGGAAGGAAGGAAGGAAGGAAGAAAGAAAGAAAGAAAGAAAGAAAGAAAGAAAGAAAGAAAGAAAGAAAGAAAGAAAGAAAGAAAGAAAGAAGCAACCAGTAGCTGAAACTCAGCCCTCAGGAGTAGAGATTCAGCCAGAGACAAGAAGCTAATTCATCAGAGTACATGCAAGTAAGGAAACACAGACCTGCAACCACCATAATATTTCTTAGGGAAATTTTGTTTTCTACATATAACTATCATTGTTCATGCTGAAGTAGAGCTATGTGACAATCTATCTCCTACTTCTATGTTTGCCTAACTCATAAAGTTTTAAATTAAATTATTTTAAACTTAAAATGTCTAAGATTGCCCATTTTATAAACTTATGATGCTTTCATTTCCTGGTTTATAAAATAAATGTCATTATGGAATCCATATCTTATGATCAGGTGTAAAGAATAAATGTTAACCAATTATTTCCCATCTTAACTAGAAATGAAGATTTCTTCCAATGCAAATAAAAGCAGAAGTTTGAGAATACTACTTTTTTAGGAAAAGAACTTTTATTACTATGACAGGAAATCACAAATTAAATAATTAAATAATATAATCATCTTTCTATTTGTAGATCAGGAGTCAAATACGTGCCTTAGTGCACTAAAAGTATTGCAATAATTGTTCCTTTCTACACTGTTAGTTAGGACTCCACCTCTGGCTATTTCCAGATGTCTGAGGGCCCACATCTTTCTACCTCAAATGAATCATGCCATCTCTCTGTACCTCCTGTACTCTCACACATTGCTCTGTCTTCTTTCTTTGCTTATTTGAGGAGTCCTTGGATATTTCTTTGGATACACATACATAATTTGGAGGATTATCTCCCGAGGGTTAAATCTGAGATAAGCAACTTTAATCTACCTATAACCTAAAATGCAATGGAATACACACACTTGCTTGTGTGAGAGACAGTTAGTGTCTTTAGAAAGTCATTACTCCATTGGGGGCCCTGTGATCCATCCAATAGCTGACTGTGAGCATCCACTTCTGTGTTTGCTAGGCCCCGGCGTAGTTTCACTAGAGACAGCTATAACAGGATCCTATCAACAAAATCTTGCTAGTGTATGCAATGGTGTCAGCATTTGGAAGCTGATTATGGGATGGATCCCTGGATATGGCAGTCTCTAGATGGTCCATCCTTTTGTCTCAGTTCCAAACTTTGTCTTTGTAACTCCTTCTATGGGTGTTTTGTTCCCAATTCTAAGAAGGGGCAAAGTGTCCACACTTTGGTCTTCGTTCTTCATCAGTTTCATGTGTTTTGCAAATTATATCTTATATCTCGGGTATACTAAGTTTCGGGCTAATATCCACTTATCAGTGAGTACATATCATTTGAGTTCTTTTGTGATTGGGATAGCACTGGAAATGTAAATAAGGAAAATACCTAATTAAAAAAAATACAAATGTAACAACAACAACAAAAAGTCCTTACTCCATCTCCATATTTAAAGACAAAGTAGGTGAAAATGAGCAGCATTTAACTAGATTGAGAGTTTCATTCAGCAGATTATAGCATATGGTTGAAATATGTAAACTGTCATTTTGGGGGGGAGGATTTGAAGGCTCATCACAGCTGTTTATATTTTCATTCAGGGTTTGCCTGGGATTCCTATAGAACCTTCTTAGCTTTTGATTGTCCTCACTGATTCAGAAGGTTCCTCGTAGTTTGTAGTTAACAAATTTAAAGTGTGTTACTATTATGCTGTATAATAGCATGCAGTCCTTTTGGGGGAAATTTTCCTTGCCATGCATGATGTTCTGGGTTCAATTTCCAGTACTGGAAAGAAGTTATAAACATATATAATATGTGTGTTTATATTACATAAAATCCTATTAAGAATTATTATGTTCTGCTAACAAAAAGTATCTAGATTTAAATCATCTCTCTGAAAATTGGACAAATCTGGTAACACCATGCTGTGATATATTATGTACACAAATGATAGACATTAAGAAATAGATGTAACCACCTACGAATTACTGAGACATGACCACAGAACTAATTATAACATGAAGCTTCAAAATCAAATCTAATCATTGACTTTTTAAACTGCAGCTCTTCTTTAATAGTCCTAGGACAATATAATAAGGGGGCTGAGAGAGTGAATTTTACAAGTATTAATTAACACCCTCTTTATAGAAAATAACTATGCAATCAGTTTGAAAGCATAGGGTTGTAATCCCAGCACTTGGGAGATAGAGAAAAAAGGCAGGAGCTCAAGGTCAGCATGCACTGTATGTCAAGTTGTAGGCCTCTGGACCACAGGACACATTGTGTCACACACACACCACCACCAACACCAACACTACTACCACCACCACCACCACCACCAACAACAACAACCAAACCAAAACAATACAAACAAAAAACCCAAAATTTATTTGAGATTATTTCACTTTTTGGTACAATCTTTCTTCAAGAGATGGTTCATCTCACTGTCTACTTCAAATATCTTTTTTCCTCTAATTCCAATTATGTGTACTTTTTGTTCTCACCCCAGTAATTGATTATAACATAGCTAAAAATACCTGCTTAATGCATTCAAATGCTAACCATAAATGGGCAAAGACTCTAAATGTAAGATAAAAAACTGAAAAGTTTTTAGAAGAAAATGAAGTAAATAAACACTATTCTCTGAATTTCTGACTCTATAGGCTGAACTCTTTCCCCACGATGTTCACAGGCACAAATTCTTATCTCTACTGTAACCCTATATGTATATGGGGATTGGGGGTGGTAATTAAAGTTAAATGACTCTCAGAAGTGGACTATACAGTGATTAGAAAAGAGAGTGACAGGTCATGGAAGTCACAAATCTGTAAGCACAGACTCAGTAGGTCCAGGCAGAAGGATCAGGAATTTATGTTCTGTGGGATCCAGGGTGGCATACCACCCTGTCTCAGATATAAAGTCAAAATCAGAGGTAGAGAGTAAACACGCACACATGCACACACATACATACACACAAACACACAGAGGGACAGAGAGAGATACACAGAGACAGAGAGGCACAGAGAGAGAAAGAATAAAAAAGAGAGCTGTAAGGGAGTCAGATCAGCCTGCCTTTTCATGAACAAATATCAATAAATGTTTATGAGTAATGAGTAAGAAGACAGCTATGGAAACAGCAGTGTCAGAAAACAAATTATATTATCTTAATGACAATGGATCTTTATGTCAACCAGAGATTAATGTATAGAATATATAGGCAAAAAATGAATCAAGGTGCATACTAAAGTATGGAAATCATATATAATATTAACTTGATGTATATGTGTTAAATATGTACACTTAAGACATACTTAACAAAGAGGAAACAATAATGAAAAGTGATATTTGATAACATTCAAATTGAAAAGCACTGTTAACTCTATGTGAAAAAAATTAAATATACTCTGCTTGTTCATATCTGAGGCCAGTTCTGTACTGTTAGTGTTCTATCCAGAAAGCTCTTACTTAATCAAGAACATTTAGGAATATTCCCATTGTTGGCTTATTGAAGTTTCACTGGTTCAGGTTTTAAAGTTTTTGAGTCATTTTAGTTGATTTTTATGCAGGAGAAAATGTAAACCTAACTGTGTTCTACTGCAGGTAAAGATCTAGTTTGCCAGCACCACTTGTTAAACATTTTGCCAATGTATGTTTTTGCCTTCTGTGTCAAAACTTAAGTGGTCATATCTCTCTCTGTTTACTTTTGATTTCTCTATTATATTCCATTGGAATATCTGTCTATTTTTATGGTAATTCCAGGCTGTACTTCTCACTACAGTTTTTCAGAACAATTTGGAGTCAGGAGTTGTAACACCTCCTGCATTATTTTTACTCCAGCATTGTTTACATTGTCTTAAGATTGCTTTGCTGTGATTCTAAATACACTTGGTTGTTTTTCTGTTTATTTATTTGTTTTGTTTTGTTTTTAAACTGAAATATAACATCAGAATATCGACCAGTATTGCATTAAATCCTTGGAATATTTTTGGTCCTGCAGCCATTTTCATAATACTAATTCTGTCAATGCAGAAACATGGATTGTCTGCTGTACAGTATCAAATTTGATTTCCTGATATATTGTAGGTCCATGTTCTGCCCTCTTGTGGAGCACAGCCATTGGGAAGTGCTTTACTGTGCTTATCCTGCTCCAAAACCAGGTGGGTGCAGGGCTTATTGAGAGTGCTGAGACACCACTGCAGGGTTGGGAAAGCATAGTCTGAGATTATGGAAACCTAAGTTAGGGTTATCAGACCATTGTGCACCCAGTTGCCCTAGGGTGTCACACAGAGGAGTTGGGAACAAAGGATCAGGGGTCCATGGGCCTGCAACAAGGCTGGACTCTTGGCTCTCCAGGCACCTCTGGGAGTCCTGGAAGAGAAGAGAACTGAAGAGGTTTGTGAGCTAAGGATTATAGCCCAGTGCTTGGCCACAAGGGTTGTTGGAAGCTTTGGCTTAGCGCAGCACTGATTGTCATTAGATATGCAGTGTTTATGACTTGGAGCACAGAAAGACTTTATACTCAAGAATTAAGCTGCAGCTTTGTAGGCAAAGGCCTTTTCTATGTTCTCCATGGTGGAGGTAGATAAAAGAGATATTCCTTGATTCCAAACTGTGTACTGATTGTTCATCATTGAAAACAGATGTGTACCTAATTCTCAGGTTGGACCGGAGTTTAAATACCTTTTTCAGGGAGGAATATCTGGAAAGGGGAGTTTATTGGCTAAACACTCTGGATCTCTGGGTACCTCATTATTGTGGAGAACTCTGTACTGGACCTATGTCACTACAGGTCATATTTCCCTATGTGGAAGTGTGGGACATGTTCCAGGCAAGGAATTTGACAGGGAGCACGTAGACTACTGCTGTCTCTGGTGTATAATGACCAAGTCTCCATCCAGGGTCTCAGACCCACTTTCTGGCATGGTTTGCCATCCCACAGCTCCTCCTTCTCTTTTTATTAAAGGAGAGTTATCATTGGAGTGACTGTCTAGTGATAATTGTAGTGAAAATTTTAGGTGGGTTGAAAGCATCAAAATAAATACAACATAAGCCAGAGAGTTAATGAGGGATGGGGACTAGGGAGACAAGTGCATCTGCTCAAACACAGGCAGGATCATCCTCCACTGAGTCTTCTTCATGCAGTGCATAAATACTTTCTCTTGTGCAATATAATAACTGATGCATAGCGAAGTTGTCCCTCCCTCAGGACTCCCTGTCTATAATTGTTGACTTGTGGGAAAGATTTCAGGAATGGTATCCTCACACCACTGCACATGGGTCTCTGTGCATATCCTCCTCTAACATCTGAAACACAAAGAAAAAGAACTTAGCTAAGGAAAATTCTACTGTGAGAGAGCTTTTATCTCTGAGGTACCTTGACCTGCAGCAGGAGAATGGGCACTTTTGCACCATCAGGGAGTCCTGCAAACTAAAATTGTTTCATGTATGGCCTCTTCTGACTTTTGACGCATCAAAACAAAGACTCCTCTTGGTGAGTAATCGCCCGACCTGGCCCTTCTTTAGAGATGTGAATTACACTGTAGTTTGGGTCTTGCTAAATTTACTCCTACAGACACTTTCAAAGATCTTTTAGAATTACAGCTGCTGTTCAGAGGTTTTCTGAAATCAGCAGCATAACAAGTTTTAACTCTGCCAACACAATGGTTACAAGCTATGGTGTTTTGAAAACCACTCCAGAATAATTTTGGACAAATTCTTTATTCTTAGCTTTCTTTTAAATTTACTTGAATAACAATGTCAGGTTTATGCAAAGCCAACACTAAAGCAGTGACTATAAAGAGATAATATACCTTTTACTAAACATAAACATGCTGAAATATTGTTAGTTTGTCTCCTCAAATGAGAGAGATGAGGCTACGAATATTTAGGCAACTTGTTGACAGTCATTCAAATACAAGTTCTTACAAATGAAATAGCCTTTCATATTATGATATCTTGTTTTTTAAAGATAATATATTTGAGATAATGCCATTTTTCTGAGATTTATCTCATTGTTTGCTTCCTTCTTCAAGAACTTATCCAGTCCATGGCTATTGCTCATGAAATAAAATTCAGCTATCCATTTAAAACCCCTAAGATCTTAAATAAAACAAAGGTTAGGGAGAAATGTAAGAAGTGGATATCAGTCTCAATCACCCCTTCCTTCCCCCCTTTAAAGTTAAAGACTGAGTACAGCTACACAGAGAGAAAATGGAGAAAAGATGGAAACACACAACCCTTATTAGACACTAAAGATAGATTCCCTGCCTTTCTGTTTCTCTGTTAGAGCCTAGAATAACAAAAAGGTTTTGTTACTAATTGAATAACACTAACCAATCAAATAACCAGACAACCAACCAACAAACAAAACAGATATGTCAAGTTTCATACAGTTCCACAGGAAATTCTTCTACTGGTCGTTTTGTTCACCAAATTAGATTCTTATCCAATTTGTTACCAATGTCAGCTTTTCTAGAAGACCTCAGGACATTGTGACAATTTTTCTTGTCTTCATGCCAATGCCTGTATTTTAGGATATGACTGAACCCTAAGCTGGATGGGAAAGGACACAGAAATATGAAAGGTAGGTTTATATTTTTCACATGACTGTAAAAAGCAGTTTTATATTAGTGAATTATTTCTGGGAATTCATAAAATGTGTGTGAGTATATGTGTGTGTGTTTAAGTCTCATTGGAAATGTCCTGAATGTTTTAAAATGGTTAATTTTAATAATCTTTAGTGGAATAATAGTTACAATACAATAGCAAAACAACTGTACAAAAAATAACTAAATATTATTATACTAATATGATTATTAACATAAACTGTGTAAAACTGGAATTTTAATATATGGCTATTGGAAGTTTATTCAACTTGATAAATGTCCAGTGATATCTTATAAAGGTGATCATGTATTCACTTTATGATCCAACACCTCTATCTTTACTATGTATGTATAAAAATGATATTGAAAAGTACATAATAATACCAGATGCAAAGTAGTGGTGTGTTTGAACAAAAGCCCATTGAAATAACAGTCCATTACACCATGAAAATCCAGTTCATATATTTAGAGGATTGCTTTCCCCAAAAGCCGTCCACATCATAATTAAAATACTCCTAATGTCCAGATTTCTTAAGTTTGCCTCCTTCTGTCAGAGTGTTATTGTGAGTGTTTTATATCATGAAATTAGATGAGGGAGAAGAGAAAGACACTTAAGCAAAACAGCTTTATCACTAGCAATTTATTAAAGGAAGTCATCGTAATTCATGTTCTCTCCTTGAATGTCAAGGAATATCAAACCATACCTAAATAAGAATAATTATTATAACTTATTCAAACCAAAATATAGATAGGTATTTATTTATTTATTTATTGTGTTTATTGATATGTGATACTTTAATGTTTTTTAATATAAAACACTTATTACTACAATTTTATAAAGAGAAATCAGCTAGAAAATGACAAGATTCCCCATGTCTCTATCCAGCATCTCCTTGGTGACCACTGTTGTGACTCCCTCAGAAATTAGAAGAAACACCAATGACCACAAATTATGGCCAAATCCAAATCAATTTTATTTTGTGCTCCTAAGAGCTGATTTGGTGGCAATCTCTTTGTAAGATGGAATTAAGAGATCATGCTTAAATCAATCTCCAATACCTCCTTTTTTAAGGAAAACAAAAAACAAAACAAACAAACAAAAAGATGTGTGGAGGGGGGGGTAGTCAAAGCAACTGTAATAACAACGATATGGCCAGGCTGTCAGTATTTAGAAAACAGTTAAGAAAGTCTTCCTATAAAGTTTGTTACAGAAATTTTCATGGTTACAGGTGGAGTGCAACCCTAACCCAACCAACAGAAACATAAGTTTTACACTAAACCGAAACCTATCTAAGCTAGACTATCAATATGGCTACTGATTACAAAATGCGGGTGGGGTGATATCTTATTCCCCCTTTGTGTTATCTGTTCCTATCAAGTCCTTGATAGAGAACACCCATTTCTATTTGCTGTACTGGATAATGATTCTGAGAAAGAGTAAGTGTTTTACCATTTTTCTATCTTGTAGAAAAGAATATATAAGGCATTCAAAGGTGCATGTACCAATCATGACGAACAGCAACAGGAGGAATAGGGGACCTACAGCTGAGACAAGGGTGGCTAACCACCTTGTTGAACAGTGATTGTTACCAACTGTTTTGCTTCTAAGGGTCTAAGTATTTTGTTTTGATATATTTTACTTACCATAGTCAGGGTCTTTCTAATTATATCTGATTGGTTAGTACAGAACAAAGCTTCTCCCAGGCCATATCTAATTCTTGTTCTGCACAGAGCAGGTAAAGTGCTCTATCATATTGTAGAACTACTCTATCTAATGAATCTACCTGTTGATAGGTCTTGGTTTATATTTTGCCGGGTGCCATTTTGATTATGAAGGAGCCTGGTGGCCAGTATGTGTATTGGTGTGCCAATGGGTACCAAACATAGCAATTTTTTTCCCCTTTATTAGGGAGTTTTCTGAAGTGGACGTTTGTAGTTTCTTTAACAACTCAGTTGTGTCATGTGATGTTTTTCTTGAAGCTGCTTGGTGATAGGGCATGTAATTTTTTACTGAAAACATACGCTTTAAAGGTGGTGTGATATTTAGAAATGATGTAAATAGAACAGCACAAACAGTGATAGGACACTCTTGCATTGTTCTGCAGTGCAATGTTCCTCTGGTGTTTATTGTCCCTCATGTCATAGAGAGAAACCCTCACCAAAGAGATCCTTGTGGTACTCAGACTAACTCTGGCCTCTTCTACTGACTTATATCAATTAGTGGAGGCTTGCTGTTTCTGCTGGATTGTGCCACCATAACTGATTCATGTTTGGTGTTTGGTACCAAAGTGGACTGCTACTATTCTGACAATGAAGGATGGAATTTTCCCCAAGGATCTATTTTTAAACAGGTCCACAAAACCATTTTCTTATTAACCTTTTTTCCCTACCTGTTGTCTGTGGGATACAAGGAAATTTGAAATGTTTAAGAACCATAAATAAAGTAGGTTTTGAAAAAATTCTAAGCCTACAGTTTTCTTTTCCTTCTTTTATTTTTTGCATTTTTATTCTTATTGAAAATAGATTCTTCTCTAATATAATACATCCTGATGAGAGTTTCTCCTTCCTGCACTCCTCCCAGATCTCCACTCACTCAGATTCACTCCATTTTCCTTCAGAAAAGATGAGATCTCCAAGAAACAAGACTAAGCTTGACAAAACAGGATACAATAAGGCCAGGCAAAAGCCCTCATATATAGACTGAACAAAGCAACATTGTAGGAATAACAGAGTCCCAAGAGCAGTGAGTTTCCCTTTTACCTAACATTACAGCCTTCTGTTGAGGACAAGGGGCAAATACACTCTTCTGGATTTGCTTCCAATCTGAAATTAGGATGTCACTGTCAGAATCCAGAAAGGCTGGAATGTTAGTCAAAGCACAGAAGGGGCCAGGAGGATATTTGGACAATGGGGTACTTATCAGAAGCAACTGGTTCTGTAGCTCAGATGAAGAAACAGGGAGCAATTTCATGGACTGGGTTGTTTCATTGTTGTTTTCAGAACATCCAGTACTCTCCAGTATTGTATGACTTCCTGGGGCTAGCACAGTGCAAATTGCTTTTGTAACAGTTTATAGTCTGAAGCAGATTCTGTGATGGTATCTGTCAGTGAAGTGGAAACTTTCTGCGATACATATAGACTAGGGACAGAAGATAAAGTTAAGGAACCTAAGAATCTGAACATGAATTCTTTTATATTACCAGTAAATTGCTGGAGTAGAGTCACATTTTGAGTCACAGATAAAGGTTGAGGACCTCAAATTTGATTTTGAATTAGATTTGATGAATATGTTTTTTTATCATTTTTAGGTACCTGAAGTTCAGGGATTGATATATCAAAATTTTGAATTTTTGAAATCTTGGTATCATGTATTATCTTTAAGTTTATTTTTATCATTAATTATTTTCGCAGACCCATGAGAGATTGTATTTACATAACTTGAATTGTTTTAGACATTTGTAAGTTAATTAAACTTCCATATCCTCAGAACTTTTTCTTTCTTCTTCTTTCATTCAAACATTTATCATGAAACAGGTGGATGATTATTAAGAGGAAGCACTGAAAAGTAAGTTTCTCTAAATTAAAGAATAATTAAAGGTTGCATTGAAATCTGTTGTGATCCTACCTCTCAGCAGAAGACTTAATATCTCTTCAAAACGTGAAATACATTGACTCGTAAGTAAGCTGATGATAAACTGATAAGGATACAAATAGCGCTCAACACCATAAAAAAAGAAATCTAAGAAGGAAAAATTATACCAGGAAGTATTATTTAAATGCCCTCTATCTCAATTAAAAGGGCTGAGATTTATTGTTACCTAGACAGTTACATTAGGCTCCCATGGTGTTCTCAGTAGCTTCAATGCAGGAAGAATGAGTCTGTCTTTGGCTATTATACAAGACAGCATTTTTTGTTTGTTTGTTTTATTTTGTTTTTTGTTTGTTTGTATTGTTTTTAAGATTTATTTAATGTATATGAGCACACTGTAGCTATCTTCAGACACCCTAGTGGAGGGCATTGGACATCATTACAGATGGTTGTGAGCCACCATTTGGTTGTTGGAAATAGAACTCAGGACCTCTGGAAGAACAATCAGTGATCTTATCCTCTGAGCCATCTCTCCAGCCCTCAAATTTTTTTTTTTTTTTTTTACTTTTTTAATCAGATATTTTCTTTACTTACATTTCAAATGTTATCCACTTTCCTGGTTTTCCCTGCAAAAACACCCTATCCTTACCCTCTTCCTTCCTAGCCCTGGTAGCCCCCTGTACTGGGGCATATAACCTTCACAGGATCAAAGGCCTCTCCTCCCATTGATGACCAACTAGGCCATCCTCTGCTACAAATGCAGCTAGAGCCATGCAGCTAGAGCCATGAGTACCACCATGTGTTTTCTTTGGCTTGGGGTTTAGTCCCAGGGAGCTCTGTGGGTACTGGTTAGTTCATGTTAATTTTAAACAAACTTTACTTGTTTTTAGTTACTTGCTTTAGGTTTTATCTTGAATGTGTGTGTGTGTGTATTCATAAGTATATATGAATATATATTTTGAAATATATGTATGTATTTTGCAAGCAATCATAGTTAGATAATGAAGACTGGGTAGTTAAGATTTATATTTTTATATTTTACATATTTTGTTTTTTGTTTTCTTTTTTAAAAAATTTTTTTTATTAGATGTTTTCTTTATTTACCTTACTAATTTTATCCCCTTTCCTCATTTTCCCTCTGAAAACAACCCTATTCCACCTCTTTCCCCTGTTTATTAACCTACCCACTCCCACTCCCACTTAATAAGCAATTAAAGAAATACTCCTGGAAGACTTGTTACAGAACATTTCATGGTAACTGATTGTAACTCGACTTTTACTGTAAACAAAAACTTAACTGGGCTAGAGTATCAAAATGCTTCCTGATTACACGGTGGAGTCAGCCTGGTTTCTCAGTTTCTTCATGTCACTTCCATGACAGTTTATAAGGATTGATTAAAATATGTAGAATATTAAATATGTACACTTTATTTTAACAGTTTATACTCATGTAGTAGATATATTTTAAGTGTAAATTTAAAGAGATTAAAAATAAGTATTTCAAAAAATAAGTATTTTATTACTCATGTCAGAATAAAATGAGATCTAAAAAAATGTTTGCTAAGTATAAGTTTGCTTGTGAAGACTGTATTTCATGTTTCAACTATGACAGCTGTAAGTAAAGCTTTGAGGTACATGTTGGCATATGGGACCCTGTTAATTAAGGTTGAAGACTACTCATTTTCTAGATAGTTCTATGAGCTGCATATAAAGTAGGGGATGCTCTTTGCTAGTGAGGATTTCCCTTCTCTGATTACATCTGGGGACACTGAACCTCCACTCTCTCTAACTGAAGAAAGTCGAGTAGTCTTTCTCCATCTCATTTTCATTATTCTCCAGTGGAACTCTTATTGAACTATTAACTTAGCATTTTTATTTTGGTGGAAAAACTCTAACCATATTTGTATTATAAATACATTGTCTTCAAAAATTATTTTTCTTTACATTAAAAGAAAATATTTCTGTTATTATTGAAAAGTCTCAAGTGATTCAGCTGAGGACAACAAGAATCAAAAGAAGAAATAATGGAACTCCATTTACATGACAGGGAAAGTGAGGAAGAGGAGAATCTGCATGAAAAATCATCTGTGATTCACCTTCAAAGATAATGGACTTGATATGTCACAATGAAATTCTTTCTGTGTGGAAAGAAGTCATTTCAAACTGAGTCTACAGACACAGATGGTCCTAATTAAGCCAAGTGGGATACAAAACAAACCCCAAAGTCATGAATATGAGTAAGGAATAGATAGGAAGATGCTTAACAGTTGTGGGAGGAAGAGAAGAAATGATTGTGCAGTGAACAACCAGAAAGCATTATATACACAGATGAAATTGTCAGAGAAGTTGATAATTTAGGGGAGGTGCAAAAGAAGGCTGTATTCACACCCAGGGCAGAATTCTCCTCAGCATTTCCAGTGACATGCCTTCCCAACTCTTTCGTCAAAGCAATAACTACAAATATCCCACACTGTGGCTCACTAGGAGGCATGGTATTACCAGTATTGATTAAGGGAAAATAAAGCCATTAGTGTGGTTCTAATCCAGTATGGCTGCTGAAGTTATAAGATGAGCTAATGTGCTCAAAAACAATAAGAGGGAAGTTTTGGGGAAGACCCAGGGAAAAGAAAGCTGTGTACTTAAATCATGGAATTCAGACTCTCAGAAGGAACTCACCACACCAGTACCTCAGTCTCCTAGAAATGTAGGAACGTACACCATACACATCTATTTTACACACACACACACACAGATGCACAGATGCACTGGGGGAGGGAGGTGGGCGGGTACTGTGACAGATTCTAATATACATCCATTAACAGAAGATTCAAAGTTCTACAGAGGTGATCTGTGATGTATTCAAATGTTTCTTTTCTTATTAAGTCTGTATCACAAAATTTGATGGATCATTGTTCCAAGAATATTCTAAAAGTCTCTGTCCTTAACACTCTTTTTGTAGTAGGCAATGACTTCAAATAAAAGTAGATATTAAACTGTAGTTCTTAACCTTCCTAATGGAAAAACCCATTGAGCAATGCTGAATAAAGGAACTAAATATGATCATTATAAATATGAATAATTAGAAGGGCACGACCAACATGTGACACAGGTATGGTGGTGAGAATATGCAATACTAGTCATAGCACATCAGCAAAGAGGAAGGAAAGGAGAAGAGATGGATGCTCAAGCACATCTGGCTTCTTTTCTTCTCCACATTTTATTCAGTCTGAGGTACAGCAAGTTGGAACAATGATGCTAATGATCACAGTGTATCCTCACATCTCAGTTATACCTGTAGATATCCTTACAGTCAGGCTCAAAGGATGTGTCTTTTGTGTGTCTCAACACAGTTACATTGAGAGTGTTGAGACATCAATTATCCTATACTGGCATTTATTGTCCTTTTACAATATATCCAAGGAGAACTTAGGAAACATTTAGGTGGAAATATATAGTTTAGATAATTAGACAATGTCAGGACAGTTGAATATTAGAAGTTATTTCATTATTCATTTTTCAAATTTTAAATGTATTTAATGACTTAGAGCAATGCATGGCAATTTTCTCATTAGTTTAGATGAACTGCTAAGTTATCTATATATATTACAAAAGCCTATTTTTGATTTATATAAACTAAAGTGATTGGTGATTATAATTGTTTAGGAGCTTAAAATTACTTCTAAATTGTATGAGTCCATTTTATGTGTTAGTAAATTAGAGAATCCTTCCAAAGTAACGGAAATATATGCATTCAGGTATAGAAAATTCTATGTAATGTGTATCAGATGTCAGTGGGAAGAGATCTCAGATTATGATTGATCAGCAAGGGGCAGACTTAGGGGAAACAGAACTCTTACCTTGTGAGTGAGACATTGCTGACTGAGCTAGGAATGTAGCCTATGCCACCAGTTTCTTGGAGTAGAAATAAGACAAATGCAGGAGAAATCCTTTGGATATAGGTAGGCTGTATTAAGGGACTAACAAAGAAGATTATGCAATGAGTAACAAGAATAGACAGTTCTCCTATTGTTTGAGAAATTTGTTTGGTTGTAACTTTTTCCAAAGATAGCTAAGCATCAATAGGGAAATAATACATGGTTTGTTCTCTCTAATGAGATATGCTGTACAAAATTATTGTGTAATCTCAGGGGCTCATTGTTAATTAACTCAACAGAAGGAAAATCCAACAGAGTAATGCTCAGCTTGTTTTCCCCTTTGACTCAGACTTAGAAGGCAGCACAGGGGAACAAATACAGCTTAAAGCTAGCAGAGTTTTCATGCCATCAGTTCTTACTTGTATGACTGATTAGAGTCAACACCATGTCAGCTCTTACTAAGCTCAAATCCTCATTGAAAAGGCAAAGTGCATGTCCAGTGTTTACTATCCAAGTTATGAATAATCTGAAAAAATCCTAAATATATACTAGTAGATCATAGTTTTATTATAATTTAAACTCTTTTTTATATCATTATGAATTGCCTTGTGATAATAATAAACAACAAAAGCTTGAAATTCTTTAGTTTTCATGAAATTAAATATATAAAATATATTTTCATATTGATTGTCTCATTGGGAATCACTAAAGCTTTTGGCATTGTATGTTATTGGTAGGAAACAGATTTAGGGAGGTGGGTACACACATACTAAGGTAACAGTCCTAAAAAATGACTCAAGGCATTGATATTCCTGAATATTTCAGTTCTCTAGAAATACCTACAACAAGAAACATATTCACAGACACAGATATATGCTTTTAAAATCCATGGTTTATCATTGTATTATCTGTTTAAGTTTTTCTTCTTAAGTTTTATCTGATTCTTCTATGTAACTTATACTTCTTTAATAAAAATAAAGATACATGAATTCATATTAAACTGTAAATTTGTAAAGAACAGAAATACTATTTGGTTTGGTAACTGTGATGTTTTGAATGAGAATGGTCCCCATAGAATTATATATTTGAATGTTGATTACAAGTTGGCATATTATTCAGGAAAGATTGGGATGTGTGTCCCTTTTGGAGAAGATGTATCTCTGTGGGTGTGTTTGAGGTGTCAAAGCTTACTTCATTCCCAATCTTGTTTTCCTTATCTAATGTTTCCTGTCTTCTGATGATGATACAAGTTCTCAGCTGCTGCTCCAGTGCTATGCCTGCCTGACACCACACTCTCTGCCATGAGGATAATGGACTAACCCTCTGAAACTCTAGGGGAGCCTCCAAATAAATGGCTTCTATAAATCGCCATCACAATGCTGTCTCTTCACAGTAATAAACCACTACGTAAAAATAACCAGTTTTGATTGGCTGTAAATTGTTAGTTGATGAATAATTTTAGAGCCGTGTATTTTATTTTACCTTTAAATAATACAAACGTGTCATGTTGGTAACTGCACAAAAATAGACCATATAAATATATTTCCATGGCCTTTCATTCAGTAGTTTCAGATAATTACTATTATTAGATATGTAGGTCTAACCTTTTAAGGTCTTCAGGAGATTTAGGTCATGGATGGAAGGAATCAAAAGTTCAGAGTCTTTATGAAAGACACTAGATAGAAACACAGGAAAAGGAGAAAAGGTTTATTTGAATCCTAGTTTTAAAGATTTTCAGTTATGATTAGCTGACAGCATTGCTTTAGATCTAAAGTAACACCACCTATGGTACATTGTTCAATGATGTTAACAGTGAAAAGTGAAGAGAGAGGAATGACTAGGAGATGCGAATTGAGAAGGCTGGGAGATGGTGATAGAAGACCAGGGAGATGGGATACAACTGGGGTGGAGAAATGAGAATAGGGGACTGTAGGGAAACATGGGTGGGGAGATAAAAACAGAGGAGAATGATACGTTTGATTGTTTGGGGGATGGAGATAGGGACAAGAGGAGTAAATTGAATTTCATAAGAATCTGTAATTTTGTAGGAATTTATCTTTATTGGGAGGAATGCACATCTATAACAATGGTGATATTAATGTACTTATGAGATGTTAATATTTAATCACATTTCCAGCTTTGAGCAGAATAAAAAAAGTTAGACATTAGTGTCATGTTGGAGATTAAGTCAAAGAAGATTATCTCATGATGGAGTGAAGATTAATAAATGGATTTGAGACAAAATTCTGAAACTTGTCCAGTGGTATGCTGTCAGTAGCAGGTATGTGTAGAAAAGCATTGAGTGGGATGCCTAGGAGCTCTTATTTGTAGAGTGTTACATAGAGTGAAGCTCAGAAAAATCATTGAAAAGGCTAATAAACATACTAATTACAGTTTACTTTAACCCTCCACCTGTAGTTAAAATCAAACAAATAATTATACAGAATATCACTTTTGGACTTGATGATAAAAGATGCATTATTTTAATAAACCTGGGAGATATAAGAAATGTAATGCACTTTAAACCACACACTAAACTCTAATGAGATTACACAAATAAAAGTAACGCAAATAGTGAGTGCATTCCCATCAAAATAATCTTGAACACAATAATCTTAAAACACAAGAAGACACTGTTATTTAAAAATTCCTTAAAAGTATTAATATTTTAGTCAAATTGCACTAAGACATTAATATTTTAGTAAAAATTACAAAGAAGAATTTCAACATTTCTCAAAATTATACTTAAAGGAAATACCTTACATAATTAAACTAAAAGCACTTTTAAATATGTATATTAATTAAATAATGCAAGATACATGCACTTGTGTCAAAATCATAGAAGAAGTAAGGATCTATACTAAAATATTCAGCAACAAATATCAGGTGGCAGTTTGAGGGGGAAAATTATGAATTGAGCCTGAGAGCATATTAACTACTCTAATCCTGAAATGGAATTTTCAAGAGCATCAAGATTAGAAGGTAGTGATTAATTAAAGCTTTCTGTTTCTGTATAGATGTAGAAAAGATGTTTGATGATATGTTGAGAACATACTTCATGAAGTTAAAAAAAACTCATTAATTAAATATTAAGGTCAAATACTAATTATGAGCTTATAGTTAGTTATCAGGAAAACTACTTGATAATAAGAGAGGAACCTTTGCAGAAAGGTAACATTTTGTTTAAATTAGAAATTTTTAAGTGTTTTCCTCCCAGATCAGTAGGGAAATGAAGCCCACCATTCCTGCAGCTTTTTACTGTTTTGTTGTCCTTTCTACTGCTATAGTTGCCAATACTCCTGACCCAGAGAGCAAATCACACACAGATATGCACATACACATGCGCAAACCCACACACATGGACACACACACATACATGGGTACATACATACATGGGCATGCATACATGCCTGTATGCATTTATGCAAAGTAACAAATGTAATAAACTCCACTTATAAATTATCTTTCAGAGAACTTTCAAACCTAACACATAACACTATTGGTATTCTACATGTATGTGGTATTGCAACCATGTCACACCAGGACCCTGGGATTTGTAACAGGAAGATCATGAGTCCAAAGTTAGTCTAAACAACGCAGAATTATTTTGTACCAAACATACAAAAATGTACTATTCACAACAAAATCATTTGGTTTTGTTATAAAAAACACAAAATTAACATGAAGAGAAATAATTGTATACAGATAAGCAAGTGCCAGAGAATTAATGGACGATACCTTATAATTTACAGTACAAAATAACATAAAATTCATATGGACAATTAACCAATACACTTTCAAAACACATATATGAAAGTGGCACTGAACAATAAAGAAATTCTTAGAGAATAAAAGGACAGCAATTTAGAAAATTTATCACTTTTATAAACAGAAAAAATGATACTATAAAAACTTGGTCATTACAATGAGTCTTGGCTCTTTTAAAATCAATGCAAGAAAAATAAAACACTAAAAGAAATTTAGAAATTAATCTATGAAATCTAATAGTAATTACCATGAAAACCTAGGGAAAAAAAACAAAAAAATTTTGAGAAAGCAGAGAAGTTATCCATATAAAGCATTTCATTTGTTTAGAAAGTATGCTACTGTTTTAATATAAGTGCATACAAGGGCAATATTTCAGAAATTCAAAGGAAGGAGAGATTGATTTTAATAATATATATATATATACATATATATACATTTAATAATATATATATACAATATATATATATATATAGAGAGAGAGAGAGTACTGATGTTATAGGTATTTAATAACAACAAAGATGAATGCATTATTTATTGATGAAATTTGGAACAACTAAAGAACTTGTGGAAGGTATATAAAAGGAAAATATTCTTTACCCTGTGTGAATGTTAAATAACCAGGAACGTCTGCTAATTATGTCTTACATTCCTCAAAGCGGGCTTGTAAGTTTCAGTGCTCCATGAGCATGGTGACAGCTCATGTTCCTGATTCAGACAGGTAAGTTCAGTTCTACATCCCCCTCTTTACAAGGTATTTAAGTTATTCTAGGCATCAAAATACATGAGATAAATCTACCTTGATGGAAATAAAGTTGGTCTAGAATGAATGATACTAATGGAAGCAGATTAATACCCAATATTACGTTTCTATCAAGCTAAACAGCCATATTGCAAAAATTTTAGTATTGATGCTATTACAATTTCAAAGGACTTTGGTACTTTCTCAGTTTTCTTTAGTTTGTGCCCCTAGACTCAAAGGAGGGGGCATCTATACTTATTGCAGCTGTCAGTGATACTTCAAGAGGAAAAATCCAAAGTGCTTCCTGCAGGACTCAGTTCCTTCCTTAAACTTGCCCTTTCTTCTTTCCCATTTCCTTGCCTGGTGGAGAAAGGGAGGCTTTAGTGAAACTGCCTGACATTGTTAAATGAAAGGGTTGTGAGAGGTGGTAGTGGCAGAGATGCTTGGAAAGGAAAATAAGACTATGAAATATTAGCTGAATTGTGATTTTTATTTTTAGATAGTTATGTATGGGTAGAAAATGCTAGTTAATTATTGATTTATTTAGTTTCACGGTGTTATATATAAATGATGTATTCAGACTTTCAGGGCATGACTTTAGTCAGTAATTCATAAATTAATGTGCTTATTTTTTGAGGGCTGGAGATTAAACTCGGTTCTTCACACATAATATACAAGAATTTTATCAGTAAAATATATTTTCACCTCTCTTTTACCGTTTTATGCTATTATTACGGGATGAGCAAAGGCTAGCATTAATCCCACTGTATCAATGGCTTCTGACAAAGCTGCCTGTAATTCCATTCTTGTATCCTCAGTGGACAGAGATGTGGTTATATAATTGTGGATTCACCCAACATTCATATACAGAAAAACACTATATCCCAGCCTAGCCATCACACTATGCTTCAATATAGCATCTATGAACACCTGCTTCTCAGGGGGCAATTTAGGATAAATTGCAGAAGTCTGCTGCTTTAGTTTTAATTACAGAAAAGAAAACTAAAACACTGTCATTTTTCATAGAGATTCACTCATTTCCTTTTGTGATAGATACACATATGTCAAAGTATAACAGTTACGTTTTTGCAAAAACCTGCACTTTATATTGAAAATAATGCTTTACAGTTTGTTTTATAATCTCTTGGTGGCCCACATTTGTATGTCTTGTGCTTCTGGAAGTAGATTACACACACTGAGTACCCTGTTTTCTGTCTGTCTATGGTTCTTTTAAAATTAGAGGCCTGGCTGTAAAATATTACCACCTTTTCCAGCAATCAATATTTTTTTTCATTTTTATTTTTTATTGGATATTTTATTTATTTACATTTAAAGTGTTATCCCCTTCCCTGATTTCCTCCCTGAAACCCTCTAACACATCTCCCTTCCTCCTGTTTCTAAGAGGGTGTACCCACATCAACCCACCTACTCCCACTTCCCTGCCCTCGCCTTACACTGGGGCTTCAAGCCATCACAGGACCAAGGGTCTCTTCTCCCATTGATGCCACACAAGGTCATCCTCTGCTATATATATGACTGGAGCCATATGGTCTCTCCATGTGTATTCCTTGATTGGTGGTTTAAACCCTGGGAGCTCTGGTTGATTGATATTGTTGTTCTTCCTATGGGAATGCAAACCCCTTCAACTCCTTCAGTCCTTTCTGTAACTCCTCCATTGAGGACCCCATGATGAGTTTAATGATTGACTACGAGTATCTACCTCTGTATAGGTCAGGCTTTGGCAGAGCCTCTTGGGAGACAGCTTTATCAATCTCCTGGCACCAAAATAGTGTCTGTGTTTGGTGACTGTGTATGGGATGGATCCCTATGTGGGGCATTTCCTGGATAGCCTTTCCTTTAATCTCTGCTTCACACTTTGTCTCCTTATTTGCTCCCCGAAGTATTTTGTTACCCCTTCTAAGAAGTACTGAAAGACCCAAACTTTGGTCTTCCTTCTTCTTGAGCTTCATGTGGTCTGTGAATTGTATCTTGGGTATTCTGAGCTTTTGGGCTAATATCCACTTATCAGTGATTGCATACCATGTATGTTCTTTTGTGACTGAGTTATCTCACTCAGGATGCTATTTACTAGTTCCATCCATTCGCCTAAGAATTTCATTAATTCATTGTTTTTAATAGCTGACTAGTACTCATTGTGTAAATGTACCACATTTCTTGTATCCATTCTTCTGCTGTAGGACATCTGGGCTCTTTCCAGCTTCTGGTTATTATAAATAAGGTTTCTATGAACATAGTGGAACATGTGTCCTTATTACATTTTGGAGCATCTTCTGGGTATGTGTCCAGGAATGGCATAGCTGGGTCCACAGGTAATAGTATGTCTAGTTTTCTGAGGAACTGTCAGACTGATTTCCAGAGTGGTTGTACCAGCTTGCAATCCCACAAACAATGGAGGAGTGTTCCTCTTTCTCCACATCCTTACCAGCATCTGCTTTTACTTGAGTTTTTGATCTTAGCCCTTTTGACTGGTGTGAGGTAGAATCTCAGGATTGTTTTCATTTTCATTTCCCTGATGACTAAGGATGTTGAACATTTCTTTAGGTGCTTCTGAGACATTCAATATTCCTCATTGAGGAATTTTTGGTTAACTCTGGACCCCATTTTTGTTTTATTTTCTTGAGGCCAGATTTATTCGATAATAGTTATATTTAACTATTTACAGGGACTGTTATTTAAAAATGAAAGTAAGATTAAGAAATAAAATATGCCAGGTTGAGATAGCATTGTAGAGCTCATGATAGGTTCATTGTGGTTTAGAAAATAATGCCTTCTCTGGACTTGCTGAAGAGAGGCTGTATTTGCGAATTAATTCTTCCATTGTCTAATTTCTTGGCAACAACAAAAATGCATGATTATTGTCTCTAAATTGCTTGGGGAGAGGACTCAAATGCCATGTAAAGGGAGAGTGTCAGTACTCTTGGTGGACAAATGACAAAAATGGGACAACCTGGCCTGAGCCAGGTTCCTCTAACAAAAACTTCCCTAAAGATTCTAGCTCTGACTGCAAAGAGTTGTCTCAGTACTTCCTGTATTTACCTCAGATCCCATTTGTCTAAGGTTATTTAATTGTTCTACAGGTCTGCCTCACCCTACCCATGCCTGCCTGTTAGCCTGTTAGCTTTATGCCTCTTCTCCCTGTTTCCCATGTCTTGGGAAATAAACAGGATACCCAGCTGAAGGTGGTAGTGGCAATTTTATATATTGGGTTAGTTTTATGCCTTATAAATTGAAGGGACTGTATAGAAAAAAATAATCATTCTCTACCACTTGCCCTCAATTCTTATACATTTTACTATGTTTTCCTGTGTGTGTGTGTGTGTGTGTGTGTGTGTGTGTGTGTGTGTGTGTGTGTGTTGCAAGAGTGAGATATGACCTCTGTGCTCATTTTCATCTTTAAGACATGATTTGAAAGGAAACAATTTAGAGATTCATTGAAAAGTCAAAAGCATGTGAAATAAAAGAAATGAGAAAATGGAAGAGGCTTAGGAAAGGTTCTCCATTAAAAAGGAATATTAATGGTAGAATCTTAACTTTCTTTTTAAAACATAGCACCCAGGTTTATATATTCTCCTGTTTTGAAATTGTAACCAGTGAAGACACATAAGAAATAATCTAGGGGACGAAACTTAACTGCTTGGCTCCTACTTTCACCACGACTGTGATTTGTACCTTGCATAAAATGACACATCTATTTTTCACAACTCTGCGTGGAAAATGAAGTCGCTATGAAAATAATTTCTAAAACATCACTGAGGGATAAATAAAAGAATCAGAATTATGTTCCAGGCAATCTGATTCTCATGCATTTAATTTAATTTCTGCCAAGGGAAATAAATACAACCTTTGCAAAAAGAGAGGAAGAAATTTGGAGAAATGTATTCAGGGTCCTCTTGGATATCCCCACAGTAAATAAAAAAAAGAAAAGATTTTAATATACTTACCATTTTGAAATTTATTCAGAACAATATACAAGACACTAGAGAGAAGCATATTAGGAAGAGTGTTTCTACCATACCAATTATGGTGACCACACCTCAGTATAGATACTGTATCAGTGCCCAGTGTCTCCTAGATGCTATGGGTAGGGTCTAAAACAACCAAGCCAACAACAAAGGAGTGTCACAAACTGTAGGGATTTAGGGTTGACCTGAGTTGGGTGACAGGGACTGAAGAAACAACAGACACACATACAGAAAAACTGGGGTCTGTTGAACCATGAGCTCAGATGAAGTCACACAAACAATTTGGAAAGTCAGAATATGTATTATATAGTTGAGTGAGGACTTTGGTATCTCATATACAGTTGAACAAGAATGTGAGTTAAAATATCTGTTTAATCTTTTAGGAGATCACCCTCAAACTGCAGTCATCTAAGAAGAGAAAGGAATGGTTGATACTTTGTGCACACTCTGTCAACATCCATACTTGTAACAGTGAGAAATAGTTCCATTCCCATGGGTCTGAGACTACAACGTCCTTGACATGTCAATGCTCATGCCAAAAATATACATTCATTCTCATCCACTCTTCTATTATTTATAGGCAGTGTTAATCAGGATAGAGGATCTTTTGATGCATGAGAAGAATTCAGTTGTAGTTCTATACCTGAAACTCTGTAAATCAGTCAAGTCTAGAAGAGGCCTCCAATCCTGTCCAGTCTTTTGACTAGGTTGTTGCTCACACTTGTATGTTATAAAATTCAGTTAGGTGTTAAGCTGTGGCCACATAATTCTTCTACTTCAGCACATTACAAATGAATATAGATTGACATGAAGATTGGGGATAAATTGCTCTTGCAAATCCTAATAGTGCATATGTGGATAAGCAAATATATTATGTAGGAAGGAAAACTCTGGTAATTCTCAGGTGGTCAAATTAATATATTTTTACATAGTACAATTTGTTAAAACCAGACTAAGCTTAAAACATGAAAAAAGATAAACAAAGCCACAAATTTAAACTCATAATGTGTTAATTGAGTTTATAATTTTACGTAAGACATGTTCATCACAATCTTGGATGGATGAAGCACATTGACATCAGTGTGGACTCACATTGGTATACTTTTACTTTTTCGGTGATCCTGTAAGATTTTAATATTTTACCAACTTGTAAGCAGATGTTTTATAAGACATAGCAACAACACCATAAACTAAGTAAGGAACTATTTAGCTTAAAACTAAGATATAATAAATTGATATTTGATAGTGGGAAAAATGATGATTAATAAACTCAAATTCTGTAAAATATATTATTCATCTATATTCTATTTCACATAAGAGGATATTATATAATTATAGGCATATAACAATATTTACAATTCCTCCATTGCCTAGGGTGTATGTTGATACTTTTACACTAACACACATATGCCTGTCAAGTATTATTTAAGATAAATGTGTGTACATGACTGGAGTGACTTAAGCACGTGCTTACTACCTATGTTTTAGTGGATATTCTCTCTCATTTCAGAACATAGAATATAGTCCATGGATGCAATCCTCATAAAAAAATCTCCATTCAGACTGTTAAAAATGTTCTCTGGAAATGGAGGGGTGACTTTGGGTTGGTACTGCACTATTTTTCAGAGAATGTAGGCTGAATTTCTAACATCCATGTCTAGCTGCTCACAATTGCCTGTAAGACCCGTATACTACCTCTGATCTATCGGTCCAATCCTGCAATCCTAGGTTTTTGCATCATAGTATAATGACTTTCAAAGCTTGCAACATTTTATTAGTAATCTTATCTGTTAATTATTTTTAAGATAAAGGGAAATAATTTGTTAATACCATAATAAAATGACATTAGTTTATTCAGGGTCATATAAAGAACTTCTCTCGATACATGTAAGTAATCTCAGTAACCTTAGAGTAGCTTGCAATAATTAATTGTATAAATAAGTATTTGTAATTGAAATAATTATTATTGAACAGAAAAGTGCATTTGCCATCAGACATACTGTGGTAAAGAAACTCTATTGAAGAATATTTCAGTCTTATTTTATATTATCTATCATCTATTTTAAAAATGAGAACTTGACTTTTCAATAAAAACAAGGATACTTAATGGTCAGTGAAGAATTTATCATTCTAGTCAACTCATTTAATTTTGCTTAAAAAGTTCTTGGACTACATAAGAAAATATTTCTTTACATTATCATTAAGCATTTATGATTTTTAAAAAGGATGTTAAACCTTGTATTATGTAAAAATAATCTCTGTTTATTAAGAATATTAAGTTTTCTATATATTCATTCATCTTATGTCTTACAATTTTTTCTCCAAAGTCAAGCTATACTAAGATTGAAATATTTTTTGCATTAGGAAACCTTACTTGTAGAGAATAGTCAGAGAAGAGATTCTCCATTGTTTGTTTGTTTGTTTGTTTGTTTTAACTAAGGCATATAGCAATTTGTATTACACTATTAAATTCACATTCTGTTGAGTTGATGAAAAAGCAACTGTTGTAATTAAATGTGTGAAGTTTCCCTGTTTGGTCATATAATTAAAATGGTTTCTCTCACTAAAAACAACCACGCTCAGGCTCCCCAGTTTTTAAGTGTCAAAGTTAGAAAATGAAGTATTCACTTTACTTTGGCTTGTAAATTATGATTTCTTTTCTGAATACTGCCCCCACATGCTTTGCAGAAATTTATATAGCTCTCCTTCCACTCAGGTTGGGAGTGAAACAAGTGTGACTTATACTGACTCAAGAACAGTTTCATAATATGAAGCTTTGTAATGAAACAAAGATATTATCACAAAAGCTAATATCTTCTGTGTGTTTGCTAAACAGTTTTTTTTTTCATTCTAAATATCCTAAGAAACTCTACTATGTAGCTGAGGTTACTTTGCTCTCTTTACAGAAGCATGAATGGCTCAGAATTTGTGGTTCTGAAAAAGGCACAAAGTACAGTACGCTACAGTGGCAGATTGAGAAACAGAGCAGCGACTAAAGTGAGTCACTGTGGAGTGCACTACAGAAAGTGGGACTTGCTGTTTGTGAAGCAATTCTGAAAATTGTTTATAAAATGCTTATCTGTGTAGCAAAGAGCTCCTGTCTTGGGGTACTCAGCAACACTCCTCCTGTTTTCAAAGGAAGCCTGAGTGCTAAGTGGATTATAGGCTCTTCATAAGCATGTGTTGTTGGAACTGAGAAGTTTGGCTTTGTGTTTTCAATTTAACTGTGTCTCTCAAAGTCAAATGAGCATAGAAATTCATGGGATTCTATTTATAGAGTCTTATCCAAGTCTTTCAAAGAGCTTAAGCCTGGGGAATTTACAGAAGCAAAAATCATCTATGACAGCATAAAGAAGTACTGTGGCAGATGAAATGAAATACTTACCCATTAAAATTTATCAGTCAAGAGACCTTTAGCCTAAGATACAGGTGTGCCAGTCTGTGTACTGGAAGCTATGTGCAGAGACCTTCAGCCTGGCCATGCAGGATGGGCCAAGTGAAAGAGAAAGGTCACTAGCAGGGTGTGAAAGGGAAAGAAAGGTCACAAGCAGGAAGGGGAAGTGGTAGCTGCTCTGGGGTTGAAGCCCCAGCAGCCACTGTTGCTTCTGTGCTGAGCTGAGCTGAGCCAGTGGAGGGGCTGGTGAGTGAGCTGAGTATGGCCAGCTTCTGGTGGGGAAAGCTTCAGGAGAGCACTCTCTTCCCAGGCACTGTTCCACCTCTTGTGAGACAGGTGTTCTTAAATGATGAAATAATTCTCACACACCATTTTTCCTTTTGAATAGGATCTTATTTTATTTTTTGGATTCTTTCCCTTTTATTATTATTAATCATTCAGTTAATTTACATCTCAAATAATATCCAGTTACCCCCTCCACTAATCCCCCATCCCCTGATATCCCACTTCCCAGTTACCCCTCTGCTACCTCCCTTCATCCCACATCTGCCCTCCCCCTCCCTTTTGTCTATATGAGAGTACTCCACCACCCACCCACAATCTCCCACTCCCGCTGCTCCAGCATCCTGGCTATTTCCTAACATCATATTCCTTCTCCATGCTCTTATTATTTTTTTTCTTTGAACTTCCTATACTCAATTTAAAATGCACTGAATCCAGTTAATGCTGCCAGTATGTACATGCATTTATAGGCATCCACTGGAGCATTAATAGCCTCTTCAGGGATGCAGAAAATTGACCCTTCCTGTTCCAATGGTTGTCAGTTATCAATAGCTTTTCAGGTAGTGGTGGTTCTCCATGGAGCCCTTCCTCATCATTGCTGGAGTTTTGTCTGGTCTGAGCTTGTACAGGTCTTATGCATCAGAAATAGATGCTGAGGTAAAATGTACAGTGGCCTTGTCCTGTGCAGAAAAGAATTTCACTAACTGATGGTATTTGTAAATCTGTGCTTTGCCTGGACATGGAAAAAAGTGCCTGGAGTGCACTGATCTGTTTATTGCTGGATTATTTGAAGTTTCAAGCATAAGATTGGTTAAGATTCTGTCTCAAGTAAAAACAAGTTCTGTCACATTTCCTAATCTTGGATCTTCAGAAGGATATCATGGATGCTGTTGTCAGTCTAGTTCTCCATGATGAACCTGCATAAGTAACTGTGTTTTAGAGCCATGTTCTTCTCCCAAATGTCATATTAATGACCTTCCTGACACAGCACTTGTGTTTGTTTTCTGACGTTTTGAAACAATCAAATCAATACCAGAGAAAGTACTATGTTAGTAAGTCTTTAAATAAAGAGAGTAGCCTACTCTACACACTTCTGAACAGGAAGGGTAAATTGGATCTCTTCCACATGGTTCTGAAGAGATGTGATAACAGGCAGTTAGCTAGATCTTCCATGAACACTGTTAAATTATTAAGTTGTGATTTTTAGCAGGGTGAGAGTTGGCTTTCTGTGTTCCTGGAATTCAAACCAGGACTGCCACACAGGCTTTTGAAATGCACCTTAAATGTAACTATGAGATGGCATTGCTGAGGTTTTCTGCTGGTTCCATTGCATATTTCTAGGCTTTCCCTTGAAGCACAGACTTCTGCAGCAATGAATCAGAATATTTCTCAGTTTTTACTGTGCAATCAGGTTCTTAATAATGTTCTGCTTTTGACATTTGCCCTATTTCCCCTCAGTGTTTTGTGTTTTAACTCTTTATTTTAAAATATCAAAATTCTTTCACCACTTTGGTATAATATTCCTTTTTGAGCCTTTAGTTGCTATAACAAATACATCAGTAACCAAGTCATTGCCACAGGCTCATTGTTTAAGGAAAGGTTTAGAAAACATTGTGGGGCTCAGAAAAACGCAAATTGATCAACCTAATATTTTCTTCCTTTACTCTTTTCAGTATCTTGATTTCCTCATTTTAGTACCTTGTCATCTTATATAATTTTGAAAAATTTACTTTTTTTTTACATATCAGTCTTTACATCTTTCTCCTGATGTATTTTCATTCTTTCTGTATTTTATTACGCATTTGATATGAAATACCACTTAGAATGTAGAAACAAAATAAAAAAGCAGAGTTACTTTTTGAGTACCCTACTACTGTGAAGACTTTCTGTGCTCCTCTCTACACATTACTACAACTTACTTTTGAATGCAGGAACCAAGAATTGCAGTGGAGAAACAATTCATGGAATGACAGCAATTGGGGACAGGCAGCTAAGGTTCTCTTTAGAGTTCAGAAAGTCTTTAGATTTTCCAAAAATAGGTCTGTGAAGAAAACCAAAAGCTTCATTGTTTTTGTTTTTGTTTTTTTGTTTTTTTTGTTTTTGTTTTTTTGACAGGAAATGCACATAGAAGTGATGAGAGAATTGTATGTTGTCCTGTGGGACTTTGAAAGGCAGCCTGGCTTCTGGTTGAGCTAGGTTTAAAACCCCAGTGACCCCACAGGGGATAATCCTGCAAGGGACAGTGGCATTTTGCCACCCATGCTCCTAGACACCAGATTCCAAAAAAAAAAAAGGCCACAGCTCTCCACTACATAGGTCTGTGGCCATCAGTTTCTTAAGCACAACACCCCAAGCCCCTCCACAGGTAGAGGATTTGACCACAGATCACATAGCCTTAAGACAGATCTCCATTTTAATGAGGTACCTAAAGGCCTGAAAGCTTAGCCAATAAATTCACCTTCCCAGACACTTCTCCCTGGAAAAGGTATTTAACCTCAGTCCTGACCTGAGAAAGTGGGGTAGAGTTTTCTCATTTCCACTCTCTGCCATGACAATAATTGACTTAAAACCACAGACTGTCTCTTTTCATTGGAATCCACTGCGGGGAGCAATGGAACATGTCTTCGGCTAAAGAACCATTCTAATCACTCACAGAAGGCCTCTCAGGGCTCCAGTCATGGCCTCCACCAAGCCAAGCTGCCCACCAATCAATCCAAGGACACTCATCCCAGTGGGGCCCAGCGAGAGCTCTCAACCTGCCTGTCCCCTTCAGCCTCCTGCTAGATTCAGCCCATGGGTCCCCAGGCCTTTCTCAGCTCTTCCAAGGCATCCAGCAGCATCTGGATGCCCAAGAGTCTGAGAACCTCATGTCCCTGCCTGCCATGCAAGTCCGGGATCCCTGAGCCAACTTCAGCAGTCCCCAGGAACCTCAGACTATGCTTCCCCACCCTCCTTGGGGTCCCATGGCTTCACATAGCCAGATTCCTCTATCCCCCAGTGGTAGAGTGGGGTCTGTGCAGTCAAAACTCCTGCATCCCACCTCCCCAATGGCCTGAGCCCAGGAGCAGAAGCAGGCCACCTATTAACTCATAGCCCACAGTGACTATAGGTTCTTATGGGGAACTGACCAGGGAAAACACAGGAGTATCTCTGAGATTCATGGTGTCTGTAGACTGACTCTTTGATACTTTATAATGCTTGTGACAAGATCTTACTCTGTGATGTGTTCTTTTGATGGAATTGGTCATCTGATTCATTTCCTTGTTAGTCTGTAAACTTTCAGATATTAGAACTCTTCTTAAAATCTTAAAACTATATTATTTATGCATGCTGGGTGGCTTTTTGTTAACTTGACACAGGCTATAGTCATCTGACAAGAGGAAACATTGAGAAATTCCTCCAAAAGATACAGCTATAGGTAAGCCATTAAGGGCATTTTTCTAATTAGTGATTGATAGGGGAGGGTTCAGGGTTGCGGTAAATCTCCTCTAAAATAAGCCCCAGCAAATGAAAACACAACAAAGTAATATGATTACATGTTGTATGCCTAGATTGGGCAGATCTACCGCTATACTACCATCTTCCACAGCTTATGAGACCCCTTAGAACTTGCAATCTCTCCAGAGTATGTGCTTCTGCTCTGTTTTTCTCCTTCTTCCTCCTCCTCTGTGTCCTCTCCCTCTTCCATTCTCTCCTTCTTCTCTCCCCACCACCTTCCTCTCCACCTTCCCTTTTATCTGCCCAATAATCAGCTCTCCTTTATTTTACGAATTAAGGAGGGAACCAGGTTTACAGGAAATCACCTGAGTGCTGACTCATTCCTTGTTTGATGCTACTCACGGGAGAATGGAATTAACATCAAATATAATTAGTCCCAGGGCTACCCACAACCATTTGGTCCATTTTTAGTGATGCCATCTGCGAGCTCATGGTACTGGGTTCTATACGAAAGCAGGCTGAGCAAGCTATGGTGAACACGCCAGTAAGAGGCAGTCTTTCTAGGTTTCTGTATCAGCCCTGCCTTCAGATTCCTACCTTGTGTGAGTTTCTGTCCTGATTTCCTTTAATAATGAACTGATATGAAAGCATAAAGCAAATTAACCTCTTCCTGTCTGAGTTATTTCAGTAATAGTGTTTTATCACAGTTATATATTTTTTTTAAGATTTATTTATTGATTATATGTAAGTACACTGTAGCTGTCTTCAGACACTCCAGAAGAGGGAGTCAGATCTCGTTACGGATGGTTGTGAGCGACCATGTGGTTGCTGGGATTTGAACTCCGGACCTTCGGAAGAGCAGTCGGGTGCTCTTACCCACTGAGCCATCTCACCAGCCCTTATCACAGTTATATTAACCCTAACTAAAAAAGTATGTTTTATTTTTGTATATGTGTTTGTGTTTGCATTCAAACATCTGTATTGTCCTATGATACATCAATACAAATTGCAGGACCAATGTAGTTTTTCTGTCTATCCTGTGGTCTTAACAGTTGAATTAGATCATAAGGCTTGATGGCAAGCATCTTTACTCACTGAGTCAGGTCACCAGTCCCTGGCATTTTCTTTTCCAGCTCTATTTTCTTGTACTTGGAAGATTTTCTGCTCATCATCACTTCTTTGCCACAAACTTTTATTTATTTTATTTTTTTTTTCAATTGTGTCTTAGGGATACTACTGCTGTGATAAAACACCATGATCAAAACAAGTTTAGAAGAAATGGATTCTTTGGCTTCCACTTCTACACTGCTGTTCCTCACTGAAGGAAGAAGGACAAGAACTGAAGAAGGATAGTAACAGAGTCAGGAGCTAGTTCAGGAACCATGGAGGTGCACTGCTTGCTGGATTGCTTGTATGGCTTGCTCAGCCTGATTTTATAGAAGCAAGGATCACAGTCCCAGAGTATCTTTATCCTCAATGATATGAGCCCACTCACATCAATTACTAATTAATAAAATTCCCTATCTACTTTCCTACAGCCCAATTGTATAGAGGCATTTTCTTACTCCTATCCAAGAGCTCTTGCTTGTGTTAAGTTAATATAAAACTAGATAGCACATATATCCACAAGGAGTATACAGTTTCGGAGTCTTTTCTGGCTTACTCCAGCCCAGTACCATGAAAAGTAGACATAGTGAAAGCTCTGTCATATTGTCTGACTGTTGGCAGTAAGCTAAGCAATGTTAAAATGATTGAAAGATGAACAGATACAAAGAGGAAACACTCAACTGTCCTTGTTGATTTTACATGACAAAGGTATGAAAACAAGGAGTTCTAAAATAATAAAACTATTCTATCAACAAAATTTTCTCTTTGAATTAGGTATGGCAGCTGGCCTTAAAAGTATAGTAGTGTATTCTTTTTGTATTAGAGTAAACTAAAAAGTTAAGAATTACTGAACAATTGGAGAATGAGTGAAGATTTATTTTCAATGGATCACACATGGTCACATGGATGGACAATTTACAGGAAAGGCCAAACTTGTCATGGTTTTAGATCGAACATTCTGTGTCTTAGCATCTGAAAAGCTGACCTTAGTATTGCACTATTAAATATAGAATATACTCCAGAAAACAAAGCTATAATTCTGCTAGATTTCATAACATAAATCTGTGGAGATGAAATTTATACATATCTTCCAAAGAAATAGGAGACTTAAGCTGTATTGCATAAAGCATGTGTAAAATTACACATTTGTCCACTCAGAGGCCAGCAATGCTGATAAAATACACTTTAAATTTCTGTGATTCAAGCTTATTTCTTAAAGCAGTCCTCACCTAAGTATGGCAGGTATGGAAATCAATAGTAAGATGCCAGCATAACTGTTGACAATATATTTGCCATTTGTCTAAACCTCCTGTATTCCTTTTTATACCTTTTTAATTACTCCTATTTTTAGATGATAGCATACCATTTTTCCACTTCATTTCCTCCCATCTAACATATACCATTCCCCTTTACTCTCTCTCTCAAATTCCTGGTCTATTTTTTATTAATTGTTATTAAATATATATACATATGCATGTACATTCCTAAATACAACTTGTTCAGCCTGTTTAATGTTACTTGTCTGTATATTTTCACAATGACCATTTGGTATTGAATAACTAGTTGGTATCCTCATCCCCTGGAGAAGACTATTTTCCCTACTCTCAGCATCCTTTATTTGCCTGCAGTAATTTGTGTAGGGTTGAAGACTCAGGGTATATTTCTAATGAGTAATACTAGTAGGAAATTTTAAAAGACACAATTTCTCTGACTAAAATTTTATGCTCACATAAACTTGTATTTCCATGAAGGAAGGGACATATCTGCTGTAGAAATAAAGCATGAGTTTTAAATTACCAGAGACATATGTTATATATGCTTTAGCCAGCTTTGGAAACACAGCAAAGAATTAGGTTGTAAACAGAGTACACTAGGAGAAAATAGAATTAGCTTTTGATTGAAAAATTATATTAAAATGTAGTTGATAAAACTTCAAGAGAAATTTTGAATGGAGAGCATGGTAGTAAGATTCATAGGATACAATATAGATAGATGCAAGACAGAAAGACAAAGGTATGATAGAAAATGAATGGACACATGCTACAATTATTTGAAGATATAACATAGCTACGATAGATGACAGATAGATTATAGAAGAAAGATAGGAGAAATATAGATGATTTATAGAAGATAGACAAAAATACCTGACAAATTATAAAGATAGATGATATATAGATGGTAGATAGATAGATAGATAGATAGACAGATAAATGATAGATAAAACATTAAAATTAATTTTCATTATAGTTTTATCAGGTGTGAAAAATCTTTATTAAAACACAGAAGATTGCAAGAAGGCAAGCCCCCTTGAGGACACTTTAGCATGAGTTAAATTCTGAGATGACAGGGATCATATTTAAGTGCCTTCAACACTGTTGTTTGTAAGAAGAGGTTACTGTGTATATAACATGTCAGTGATAATTTTCTTGAATAATGTGCAGGTTGGAAATGTGATGCTTACAATATCCTGGACAAAGTGCTTATTTGAATCTCCAGTAATTCAAACGAAATAGCCTTCAATGTCTTTTAATTTATGACATATTTTGTAACTCATGACTGCATATTGAGGTAAAAGATTATGGCTAATTTGAGTGAAAACAGAAAATTAATTGAAGAATGTATGCTATATGAATTGCAACTCTATCTTGTGTATGCATTTTTCTGTTTCTTGTTTCAGCATCCTGAATTTCTTTCTTTCTTTTTTTTAGAGTTACTTGCAATCATTTTATTTTTTTAATTAGGTATTTTCTTCATTTACATTTCCAATGCTATCCCAAAAGCCCCCCATACCCTACACCCCACTCCCCTACCCACCCACTCCCACTTCTTGGCCCTGGCATTTCCCTGTACTGAGGCATATAAAGTTTGCAAGGCCAATGGGACTCTATTGCCAATAATGGCCAACTAGGCCATCTTCTGATACATATGCAGCTAGAGACACAAGCTCTGGTGGGTACTGGTTAGTTCATATTGTTCCACTTATGCTACACACTCTGGTCTGGTCTGGTTGACAGGCTGAAGAGCCTGGGAGCCACTCACAGGGAAAAGAGTTTCAAGGAAACTCACCTCCTGGAGCTTTGGCATTCTCATTTACCCATATATTCATACCCTATTCCTGAGTTAGTCTGGTGTATGGAACTATGAGCTCTCTTTTAACCATAATAGAGCCAGGGAATCCCACTGAGATAGAAATCTTCAGTACAGGCTGCATTGCATATTAGAGGCAAGTTGGTAAATTCTTCTGACAAATGGAGATTATCCAGATACTTAAAAGTTACACTCATAAGAATTTAGCAAGGCCTAGGAATTAGGGGGATTGTGGTATTGCAATATTCATGAGGCCTGCCAAGAGCAGAACCCCCTGGTGCTAGCCTTCACAAGGTTCAAAGGTATAGCACTAGAGTGTGAAATCCTTGCCTGTCACTAAGCTGACCCTAGGCAGGACTGCTTTATCTTTACTGTAAACATTTACCTGGTTCCTGTAAGTCCCTTTGTAGTCATTCCTTTGTTTTCTATCAGGTAACTTCAATGTACCTTGCCTGCTGTGACTTCTGCCCCTTGTATTTTCTGTACTATATAAAACTGGTGTTCACTTTGTGAGAATACATTCAGATTCTACACAATCTCACATTTTGGTCTGTCTGTGGCCTGCCAACACTTTGCCCACCTGCCCCAGAGACACATTCCACACAGACAAAGGGACCCAGAGGGTCTGCAGCAAACCTATAGGGTTGTAGACACCTTAGCTCCTTGGGTACTTTCTCTAGCTCCTCCATTGGAGGCACTGCAATCCATCCAATGGCTGACTGTGAGCATCCACTTCTGTGTTTGCCAGGCCTCTGCATAGCCTCACAAGAGACAGCTATATCAGGGTCCTTTCAGCAAACTCTTGCTGGTGTATGCAATGGTGTCAGCGTTAGGATGGATTCCTGGGTATGGCAGTCTCTAGATGGTCCATCCTTTGTCTCAGCTCCAAACTTTGTCTCTGTAACTCCTTCCATGGATGTTTTGTTCCCAGTTCTAAGAAGGGGCAAAGTGTCCACACTTTGGTCTTCGTTCATCTTGAGTTTCATGTGTTTTGCAGATTGTATCTTGTATCTTGGGTATTTTAAGTTTCTGGGGGTAATATCCACTTATCAGTGACTGCATATCATGTGAGTTCTTTTGTGATTGGGTTACCTCACTCAGGATGATGCCCTCCAGGTCCATCCATTTGCCTAGGAATTACATAAATTCATTCTTTTTAATAGCTGAGTAGTACTCTATTGTGTAAATGTACCACATTTTCAGTATCCATTCCTCTTTTGAGGGGCATCTGGGTTCTTTCCAGCTTCTGGCTATTATAAAATGGAACCTTTTGACAATGACTTTTTTCTCACTAAACTTATAGTATTTGAACCAATTGCCATGAAAGTGAATATATTTACTTGATGAAAAAAAACAGGAAACATATATTTTTTCCTTTTGATATTAGTAACCATTTCCAGATTATATACCAATACATAATTTTTGTTTATATATTTTATCTTATACATAAATGTTGATTATGTATATGTAGTATATAATCTCCTATAGGGACCAGAGGAGATTAGACATACTGGTCATATATTTAAAGTCAACAAGGTGTAATAGCACATCGAGGAACATGATTGGATTTCAAGTATTTATTAAAATTCATTTCATTGAATTGTGGAAACAATATTTGAAAGGATATAAATGTGAATGAGGGCCACTGTTTACCCTGACTACCACATAGAGCCTTTCTAGTTACCAAAAGCCGTCTGGTCAACAATTTGATCTTAAATTCATTATTACCATATATACCTCTAATGTGGCAAAGTAAAAAAAAAAATTCCTTTACTCAGATATACAATCCTCAAACTAAGTAAGTTTGATGGTGTATATAAATGTTTAATAATATAATATTTTTGCATTAAATCTTACAGTGCAATCTTCATCTTTAAAAAAAAGATCATTTGGCATGATCTTCATATTTATTTTATATGTACCCACACATGACATATATGTAATTGTTTTATTTCTTTGTTCATTTGTTATATGATTTATAAAAACTTCAGTGAGTTAAACAAGCAGGTAATTTTACATTTTGTATTCATATATTAGAAAGAGCTTTCTAAATCTAATTTTGACAAATAGTAGTCTAGTTATGAGGTCTCTTACTCAACTTATTTGCAAATAGCTACATTTGGATTGTTTGAATTATGCTTATAAACTGTAGTTTCATTTCACTGTAACTTAATTTAAATTTTAATTGTTTTATTTTGATGAAAGACTATGACAATTTGCTATTCATAACTTACTGTGCTTAAAGCATATTTCCTTTTCTAGAACAATTTGGATAATTGAAAATCATGCAATTAGTATTTACAATTAATAAACTATTAAAGTAATATGATATTAATGAATGAGTTATTTGTGACAATAACAGAATAATTTCATAAGAATTTTTAATTGCAACTCTACCTGTTATTGTTAGCTTGAATTTTTTTCTATATCTGTGGATTGGAAAGACCAGTTGCAGATACAGCCCTGAAGAAGACAGGTAATGCAAAAAGCCAAACTATTAGTTCTTTATAATGCTAGTTGACATAGCATTTAAGTACTCAAATATTAAGCCATATTTATAGAATTTAAACAATATTAATTAATAGGTGACCAAGAAGTAATGTATTTTGGAAACAATTTTAATTTTTTCAGCTAACAATATACATCCCATCCAGTCAGACTCATACTACAGGTGGTAATGTTAATAGTCTGAAATGGTTTAGATGAAGGTCAAGGTGGTAAAGGCCCTCTATTCAAGCAGCTTCCTTAAAAACAATGCCATTGATCCCTTCTAGTTGGTGCCAGTACTGGGTCACTTTGGACACCTAGTCAGCAGACACAATGAAGGTCCCTAGAGGACTCTCCATGCAATCTTTGGACCACCGAGATTACCAGATGGCAAAAGGCAAATATAAGAATCTTAATAACAGAAACCAAGACCACTCACCATCATCAGAACACAGTACTCCCACCTCGCCCAGTCCTGGGCACCCCAACACACCTGAAAAGCTAGACTCAGATTTAAAAGCATATCTCATGATGATGGTAGAGGACATCAAGAAGGACTTTAATAACTCATTTAAAGAAATACAGTAGAACACTGCTAAAGAGTTACAAGTCCTTAAAGAAAAACAGGAAAACGCAAACAGGTAGAAGTCCTTAAAGAAAAACAGAAAAACATGTCCAAACAGGTGATGGAAATGAACAAAACAATACTAGACCTAAAAAGGAAAGTAGACACAATAAAGAAAACCCAAAGTGAGGCAACGTTGGAGATGGAAACCCTAGGAAAGAAATCTGGAAATATAGATGCTAGCATCAGCAACAAAATACAAGAGACAGAAGAGAGAATTTCAGGTGCAGAAGATTCCATAGAGAACATCAGCACAACAATCAAAGAAAATGCAAAATGCAAAAAGATCCTAACTCAAAACATCCAGGACAAAATGAGAAGACCAAACCTAAGGATAATAGGAGTAGATGAGAATGAAGATTTTCAACTCAAAGGGCCAGCAAATATCTTCAACAAAATAAAAGAAGAAAACTCCCAAACCTAAAGAAAGAGATGCCCACACACCTATGGTCACTTGATCTTTGACAAGGAAGCTAATACCATCCAGTGGAAAAAAAGACAGCAGTTTCAACAAATGGTGCTGGCACAACTGGTGGTTATCATGTAGAAGAATGCGAATTGATCCATTCCTATCTCCTTGTACTAAGGTCAAATCTAAGTGGATCAAGGAACTCCACATAATACCAGAGAGTGAAACTTATAGAGGAGAAGTGGGGAAAAGCCTCGAAGATATGGGTACAGGGGAAAGAAATTCCTGAATAGAAGAGCAATGGCTTGTGCCATAAGATCGAGAATCAACAAATGGGACCTCATAAAATTGCAAAGCTTAAGTAAGGCAAAAGACACCACCAATAAGACAAAAAGGCCAACAACAGATTGGGATTGGATCTTTACCTATCCTAAATCAGTTAGGGGACTAATATCCAATATATATAAAGAACTCAAGAAGGTGGACTCCAGAAAATCAAATAACCCCATTAAAAAATGGGGCTCAGAGCTAAACAAAGAATTCTCACCTGAGGAATACCTAATGACTGAGAAGAACCTGAAAAAATGTTCAGCATCCTTAATCATCAGAGAAATGCAAATCAAAGTGACCCTGAGATTCCACCTCACACCAGTCAGAATGTGTTATTTTACATTTGCTTGTTATATTTACATTTACAACTATGCAAATACTAACATTAAAAACTCAGGTGACAGCAGATGCTGGCGAGGATATGGAGAAAGAGGAACACTCCTCCATTGTTGGTGGGATTGCAAGCTTGTACAACCACTCTAGAAATCAGTCTGGTGGTTCCTCAGAAAATTGGACATACTTCTACTTGAGGATCCAGCAATACCTCTCCTGGGCACATATCCAGAAGATGTTCCAACCATTAAGAAGGACACATGCTCCTCTATGTTCATAGCAGCCTTATTTATAATAGCCAGAAGCTGGAAAGAACCCAGATGTCCCTCAACAGGGGAATAGATACTGAAAATGTGGTACATTCACAGAATGGAGTACTACTCAGCTATTAAAAAGAATGAATTTATGTAATTCCTAGGCAAATGGATGGACCTGGAGGGCATCATCCTGAGTGAGGTAACCCAATCACAAAAGAACTCACATGATATGCAGTCACTGATAAGTGGATATTAGCCCAGAAACTTAGAATACCCAAGACATAAGATACAATCTGCAAAACACATGAAACTCAAGAAGAACGAAGACCAAAATTTGGACACTTTGCCCCTTCTTAGAATTGGGAACAAAATACCCATGGAAGGAGATATACAGAGACAAATTTTGGAGCAGAGAAAAAGGATGGACCATCTAGAGACTGCCATACCCGGGGATCCATCCCATAATCAGCCTCCAAACGCTGCTACACCATTGCACACACTAGCAAGATTTTGCTGAAAGGACCCAGATATAGCTGTCTCTTATGAGGCTATGCCAGGGCCTAGAAAACACAGAAGTGGATGCTCACAGTCAGCTATTGTATGGATCACAGTGCCCCCAATGGAGGAGCTAGAGAAAGTACCTAAGGAGCTAAAGGGGTCTTGCATCCCTATAGGTGGAACAACAATATGAACTAACCAGTACCCCCCTAGAGCTCGTGTGTCTAGCTGCATATGTATCAGAAGAGGGCCTACTTGGCCATCATTGGAAAGAAAGGCCCATTGGTCTTGCAAATTTTATATGCCTCAGTACAGGGGAAGGCCAGGGCCAAGAAGTGGGAGTGGGTGGGTAGGGAAGGGGGGGAGGGTATGGGGGACTTTTGAGAGAGCATAGGAAATGTAAATGAAAAAAATGCCTAATTAAAAAAAAACACAAAAAATTGAAAGCATATTAAAACAATTGTATTATATATTGTTGAAAGCTTTTCCATTTGAACTCTTGTGAATAACCTAAAGCAGTACACAATTTTTATAAAACTGGTAGCTGAAAAAAAAAAGAAGAAAAACAATGCCATTATCTTCTCCACATATTGCTTTAAATTATATGTCCCCCTCTTGGGTTCTTTCTTGTGTTGTATGTGGCTTTCGTCTGTTCATGATTGCGTAGGTAGAGATGAGAAATGTGTGTACCTATACATACTCACAATTAACTATGCAAATACAGACATGCCTACTCATAAGATCATATAGTCAAATACATATGCACGTGCACCCATTCAAAAATATATGCATATATACACAGATAAATGTGGAAATCTATGCATATACACACAAATACACATGCACTTAGAGAAGTGTACATGTATATATGTCAGATAGTAGATATATATATTCATATATCTACACAAATATAAGGACTTCATAGGCATATACACAAAAATACAATCATATACTTATGCATACCAAGAAATAGTTATACATATACACAAAGAGCAATATATACATTCATTGTGTATGTACACACACAAAATATGAATGCATATATATAAATATGCAAGCATATACATAAATGTATGCATACAGGCACATACGGATAAACTAATACATGCATATATAATGAATACTTACATACATATGGACACATACGTATTAATACCTAAACCCACACATACACATGCACACAAATATAATTCTTGCATGTAGATAAATACATATAAGTAATAGATATACACAAATACACACAAATATACATTGCATGCATAAGCATACACATAAATATGCACATATATACACAGATACTTATAAATACCAAGAGATAATCCACATATGTAATGCATGCTTACACGTGCGCACAGACATACACACACATATATATGTATATATGTATATATACAATAATAAACCTGCAAACATAAACTAGCTGCCATAGATCGACTAATGACTGTGCTATTATTCTAACTGACCTTTGTGCTATACCTTTATAATAATTTATTTTTCCCCCTTACTTGACTGTTAGATTTTAAATAGTGTACTAATGAACAGTGTCTTTGGGTGGTTTCATAGGAAGATGTGTTCTGCATTGTGTAATATTTCGATTATCAGTTTATTTACTGTTTTTGGGTCCAGAATGGTCTTCCTCAAATCAAGTCAAATGTCTCCTTTCATTATAGTTTTTATAGTCTCCACATGAATACTTTGTAGTTATGCCATTCCATCTTTGAGAGTGACTCACAGCCTAATAATATATGAAATGAGCATCGATCACTTATACATTCCAAGACAGAATTATTCAAATGAGTTTTCTGTTCTTTTTGTTTGATAAAATGTGCATACATACTTATGAGAGATTATTATTATTGATGATTCTGGACATTTTGCAACTCAGTTTTAGCTCAAAGACTATTAATAGTATAAAATCTTTCTAGAAGTAAAGAGAACAGATGCCCCAACTTCATTTGCATGAATGTGAGAGGTTGTTGATGTAAAGTGGTAATTAGATCCATAAAAAAGTATGCTTAACTATGTTGCCTCATAGCTTATACTTGAACTTTCCTAGAACCCAGGCAATTGTCAATGCTTCTTTTCTCTTTCATGGGAACTCCTGGATTTTCACACTGCCTTTGACTATCTGGAGACTATAAATAGTATTTTCAGCTCATGGAGATGCAGGCTGTGGTCTAAACGTCAGACAGACATATTAATTAATTTGGGGTCCTTTGCAAGTATTTACTGAAAGGGTTAAAGTAATGGCTCTCAACCTGTGAGTCTTGACCCTCTTGCAATCCTCTATCTCTAAAATGTATTTATGCCAAAACTATTTATTAAAAATTTTAACAATAACAAAAGTACAGATCTGAAGTATCTTCATAACTAGTTATAATTGGGTGTCACCACAACACAAGGAACTGTATTAAAGGGCCATGGTATTAGGAAGGTTGAGAACCCCAGCTTAAAGGAATCTGGAAAGCAAAACTTTTCTGAGATGAACGGGAATGAGCCTTACTATCTATTCAATACTCTATTTGACCTAACATTTCTCTTCATTGTTGTTTTTCACAGAAGCAATGTGGACAAGAAAAGATTTGTTTTGCAATTAATTGAGTAACTTAGAAAGACAGTTCTATGTGACAAAACCTGGTCTTAAGTATCAAGTGTTACTTCAGGAAGATCTTAAACTTTCCATTAAATTTAAAAGTTTCAGAAAGATATTTGAATATCACATTTCACACAGCACATGGAAGAACAGAGTTAAAGAGTTTAAAATTTAAAAAAGTAAATCTATAAAATATGTTAAAATTTCAGCATCAGGAGTCCATATATTTAAAAAAAATGTGTGAATAATAATTTCACCAATACCATACATGCTCACTGCATTATGAATCAGTGGTCTCTTCTATTGTGTACATGTTGGTATAAAGGAGGAAAAATGTTTGGGAGTGCTTTGATGGGTGCTCATTCATTTTGTTTTCTCAGTAGATAACTTATTGACTTTGTCATGGAAAAAAGTAAAGTAGAATGGAAGAGACTGTGAGATTTGTGTAGAAACCCAGAGACAAGCAGTCTCATCAGTCACAGTTGAGCTATGTCTTTGATCTGTCAAAGTACCTAGTTGTTCCTTATTTTATGTTCAATCAAGTGTATCTACCATACAATTAGTGTAAGCAACCATTTTTAAACTTAGTTAAAAGCTTTTATTTATCTGGCATCAATGAGAGAGGAGGTCCTTTGTCTTGTGAAGGCTTGGTGCCCCCGTGTAGGGGAATGTTAGGGTGGTGAGGTAGGAATGGGTGGGTGGGTCGGTGGGGGAGCACCCTCATAGAAGCAGGGGGTAGGATGAGATAGGGACTTGCAGAAGGGAAACTGATAAAGGGAATAATACTTGAAATGTAAATAAATAAAATGACCAATAAAAGGTTTTTTATTTATTACTTTAATAATGAAATAACAGATGTTTCCTAAATCACTTTTTGTTTACCAGCATAGAAAAAAATGTGGAAGACAGTGATATACAAAAATATTTAAGCACAAATATAATTAATTGTTTGATAGAAGCTCACTTGAGAAAATTAGAATAAGCAATGCCCTTTTCTATCAGGAGTAAATAGAGTATTTTCAGCTCTTGGGAGTGCAAGATATTTTCTGAACAACAGACACATTCATTAACTTCTTATAATGAAATACAATGTATACATCACACTCAGTCAATGAGTTTTTAACAGGGATCTATTATGTCAGTAATGAAGTTAGATATTGAACATTTAAATGAAACTAATTTATGGTATAATTTGATATATTACAATATGTAAGTTGCCCAATAAATCTTATCAGACGTTAGATATTAGAATTTTAGAATTTCTGAAAATATCTGAGATCTTCTGACTTAGAATATACTGAATCTCCTATTAGATGCATGCACATACAGGTGTTGCACGTTTTTAATGTAATTGTAAAAGAATACTACAAACTGCATTTTAGAAAATGTAGGCATTTACAAGAAGATCCAAAAATCAATGCCCAAAATTAAGCTCTGTACATGTTTTCTAATCCATTAGTGAAGAAACTTAATAAAATGATTTAAGATGTGAACCCACAGTGCATTGGCCCAATGCAATTGGAAATGTTGTCTCCATTGCTTCTTTGGCTTCAGCAGCCTATATTGTCTGTAAGGATGCCTAGACTGTCAAGAAAACACTGAAAATGAAGTGATTACTGCCACTTTCCTTCTTTATAGCCTATTATAATTCCAGCTTGAACTACAATGAAACTAAAGCTTACAACTAATAATGTGGAATTGCTTTAGGAAACATAATAAATTCCTAAGGTTTTGTTGTTTATTTTACTTATGCTGTTCTTAACTAGTACACACAAAATGACTGGGACAGGTATTAGGTTTAAAAACTAAGGGTTGTGGAAGTTAGTAAATGTTAGCTGTTATATGATGAATCTGTTAAGTGTGGGCTCCCAAGACCTGAAGTCTGCACTAGCCCTATGTAACCCTGCCCGCAAATATTTTTGATTGGTAAATAAATATGCCAACAGCCAATAGCTGGGCAGAAGAGAAGTAGGTGGGGTCTAGGATTCCTGGGTTTTGGGGATCAGAGTAAACCACAAGAGGGAGCAAGGTGAAGGAAGAGGAGGGTTAGGTGAGGTAAGAAAGCATGGCCCAAAAACCTGGCCAAATGGAGTTAAGAACAGCCCAGATTAACACAGTAAGTAATAACTTGGGTTATGGATAGGAAAGTGCATTTTAACACCATAGATGGTAGATTTCTGCCCAGATCTTGTGCTGTGCAAGGCTTGTTTTAAATAATAAATGTTGTGTGTTTTTTTATCTAGGAATTGAATAGTTAAAGGCATGGTAAAAACCCCAGGTTGCAGTTACAAAATTTCTACAAGAGGACTCAACTCAAGGGAGGACTTAGTTTTATTTATGAATGCAGAAGTTTCTGTCCTTAGTCAAATAGCTTCTTTACATCTGTGACTGTGAATATCAAGAAGTTATGAATGGGGAAAGTGAGAGAGAGAAGAGTAGAGGAAGAAGACATTGAGGATTAGGAGAGGAAGATGGACAGAAAAGTGGCAGGGCACAAAGTAGACTCTGTTTCCAAGGAATGCCCACAATGGCTTAGCTCCTGCTACTAAGACCCACATCCTATCATTTCCACACCACTCCTCAACAGCACAAATTGCTGAATACCATACCTTCAACCTATGAAACTCTGAGGAACATGCCATATTTAACTACACTGCCTAAATCCTATTGATTATTTATTGCAACACTGGTTAAAGTACTGCATGAATGTCATCTGTCTCTAAATGAGTGTTTCAAGGGATTGTTGAAATCATGAGCTTTAAAGTTTTTATATGAAAAATAACTATAACAATAACCATTAAAACTTGAACTAAAGAAAATCATGTCTGATTTCTATTCCTTTTTCTTTAATGAAGCTGGAACCAGAATTTGGTTCATGCTTCCTGTTACTCATCAACTGCACTGGGGGAACTGAACCAGAAGGTCCAGGTGGAAAGTGTCAGTGTACAATTGAATTAGAGGACAGCCCTGCTACTCCAGTGGGAAATATCTCCCACATTGAGACCTGCCCCTGTGAGCAATTACTGTGTTACAATATTAAGAGTGACACTGTGGTTTCTCTTATCTCATTAAAAGGGTATTTGAGATTACTCACAAAGATATCTCTACCCTCCTGGTTCTCCAGTGTAATGTTGAATTACAAAAACAAGAATGGTGATTTCTAGGAAAAGGTCAAAGAGTTGCAATAGATGGGCAAGCATACAAAAATGGACCTCAGGAGAGAAGGCTAGACTGCTCTCAGCAGACATCGCTGGAGCAGCAAATCTTTAGTAATTTGTAATTTTTTCCATGTTAGAAATCAAAGCTTAAACCTAGTACATATTTTTAACAGATCTTTATTTATTTTTTGAAAATTTCATACAAAGTATTTGTATCATTTCTCTCTCCATTAACCCTAAAGCCTTTTATATTCTTATTCAGCATCCCTACCCTCTCAACTTTTTTTCTCATTTTCTTTTTAGGTAATAACTTATCTAGATCAATTAGTAAGTAATTTGAGATCAATTACTGAGCTTAACATTCCACATCACCATAGACTTCCAGATGCCACACCATTAAAAGAATCTGACTTCTATTCTCCCATCAGCTATGGATATTTGAGTAACACTTGGATACTCACAACCCAAACTAAAGAACTTCTGTTTCTTTTTTTTTTTTAATGTCAAAATAGCTTTATTTGTACTGATGGCAGTTGGTCATGGATCTCAGTCTGACTCAGACAACACAGGGAATCTCCTGTTCTCACAACATGGGAACTGACTCATGCTGCCTCAGAGTCCTCAGGATATCCATGATCTTAGAACAAAGTAGTACAAGTCTCTCTACTACAATATAACTCATGTCACCATAGCAATCAACAGGGGAAGGGTGCAGCTCCATGATCCATTGATTCACACTGTGATATCCTCAATGACTCTCTCTCTCTCTCTCTCTCTCTCTCTCTCTCTCTCTCTCTCTCTCTCTCTCTCTGTCACAAACACACACACACACACACACACACACACCACTGACACTTTTGTGTTAGGAGATTTGGCTCATGGTAGGCAGAAGAAGGCTGATATTAGAGTCCCTAATCTACAATTTTCCCTTTCCAGGATATCTTAATGAGTGTTTTACTTCTGAGAACAGACACCATGACCAAGGTACCTTTTATAATGACAAATTTTAATTTTGGCTGCCTTACAGGTTAAGAAGTTCAGTCCATTATCATCAAATTGGGAGCATGGCAGCATCAAGGCTTAAAATTTAAAACTTAAAACTCTATATATCACCAGGTCTGATGTCAAAGGAGTCTTCAGATCTTCTACTCCTTTTTTATCTTTGTTTACTAGAACATACTTGTTTCCCTTGGGCTATTCCACTACTGTTAGCAGCATTCCTCAGAAGGTATCCCACGGTTCTGGTATTTTTAACATCTTGGGATATCCAAGTCAACTTGAACATCACAGCTTCTTGTTCCATTGTCTGGGATCCACACATGATCTTCTAGGCTCTACCAAAGGCCTTGCTTCACTCCTCCAGCTCTGCCATCTGTAGCACTCTAGGTTCTTGTTGACTCCACTCTACTCTTGCAGTTCTTCTTGGTGGACATCCCATGATATTGGCATCTTCAATAGTCTTCTGCTGCACCTAGGCCTGCCTCACCAATAGTTTCTCACAGGCTCTCTTCACAGCGCCAAACCTCAACTTTAGACCTGGGCCTTCAACTGCAGCTGAAGCTTCACACAGACCTTCCCAGGCTACTCACAATGCCAAGACTCAGCAGAGCCCCATGACATAATGGCTACAAAACAAGTACCACCTGGGTGAGTCTTATACATTACCAAGTTCAGCTGCAGCTTGATATACAACCTTCACAATCTCTGGAACATGTTTTTTGTGCTCCAGGAAAATGCTTCCTAGAAAATTTCACCCCAGTAATGATGGTCTCTTTTTTTTTTCAAAGTACACCATGACTTTACAGAAAACTTTACTAATTGTATGACTCTGTCTATTCATCAACTTCATACAGCATTTTATATTCTGTATCATATTACAGCACAGCTAAAAACAGTAAACTCACATATTTTATATCATCTCATTGCCTCTGAAGGGATGTATGTTGTCTTTGAAAGTTTGTACACACCTAGCTGTTGTTTGTGAGTTATGTCTTTCAGACAGCAGATATTTATAAGCATTTTACAATTTAGAGCTAATGTATTATACTATGAAGGTAGTTTAATCACTGTGTATAGTTGAACAATGATCAAGTAAGGGAAATCAAAGCCTTGCACTTGAAGTTTATCAAAATGAGTGGTTTCTGGCCTTCTATCTTAGGGAAGGGATGCAATGAATCTGAGTGTCTCTTTAGTTATGGCTTTTATGGAGATGGCTATGTAGACAATCTGGCCTCAAACTCACTGCAATCCTTCTGACTCTGCTTATAGCTGGGATTACAGCTGTGTGACACTTCCCAGCTACTGCTTTTGAGGCTGTAGAATCTCTAGTTTAATGTTGTATCTCTCTTCTTTGTGATGCAAGCATGGTTGAATAACCATGAAATGAGGACTTTTATTGATGTCTGTTTTGTTTTCAAACAAAGCTAGAATCACTATCTTAGAAAGTTTGCTCCTGTGAAATACTTGCTCACACAACACTAAATTTTGTTGAGACCACTAGAGACAAAGCATTTCTGATACTAATATTTAACCAATCATTCTTTTTCTTAGATTTTATTTATTTTTATTCTTTAATTCTTTATTAAAATCCAGACTTCATCCTCCTTCTGGTCTGACCCCACCCCAACTGCTCCCCTTTCCATACCTCCTCCCCCCTGCCCCATCTCAAAGAGGCTGTCATCACCCCATCCCATGAAGCCTCCTCAATCCCTGGGACTTCAAGGCTCTAGAGGGTTAGATGCATCTTCTCTGACTGACTTTAGACCAGGCAGTCTTCTGCTGTATATCTGTTAGGGTCCTCATATCAGCTGGTGTATGCTGCCTGGTTGGTGTTAACCAATCATCCTTACAGCACAACTTCCTGTCTCAAATATCACATAAGGCCAAACATTTCTGCAAAAACAAGAAGACATATGTTCATTCCATACTAGGTATGCTGTCATGTTGGTGGCCTAACAGGGTTTGAACTCTCCCAACTAGAAACAAAGTATTCTAGGGGAAGAACTAATTAATGAACTGTACCTTCCATAATGATCTTGCTATAAAATGTCACTGAAGAAGCAACAGCATCTTGGAAAAGAGAAATTACACTTGGTCTGTCTAACATAAAACCACCCACAAGCCATTTGAAATTTTAAATTGGTTGCTTTATAGTAGGTTTGATTTACTGTGAATCTGCTATGAGTTGAGTTGAGTGGAGGCAACTACAACCTCAATCAGCCCAATTCACCCCTTCAACTCAATAGGCAATTAAAGAAAGAAAGTAAACACTTCTTCACTCTGCACTTTGCTATAAAGGACAGGATTCTACAAACTTTCTTTTAACTCAACAAACATTTACTGAAAATTTCAAAAATAAAGAAAGGTAGGGAAGTAGGGGAAATGCATATAAACATGTAAAATTTGTTTTCATTGTCAATTTATTTTTATGGGAAATTTTTTGTACACTGACAAAATAAAAAGTTAAAAATTATCTAAGAGAATATTCATTGTTTACTATTTTCAAATTTTACTTGCTCAAAGTTAGAAATAATAGAACAAAGAACAGATAACATAAATAATTACAGGGAAAAAAAAGAAGAAGAAATTACCTCAATAGGAAAGACACCTTACTGACCACATCATTGAATAACATGAAAGAAATTTAAAAGACAGGAAGGGTAGAAGTACATACAGAGTCTAGTTGAGGACTGTGTGACACATGCACAGCATCTAATTTGTATTCATATCTATCTTTGATGGTTTTGTTCTGGCAGATTTCCTCATTAATGCTTACTTCTACAGGTTAGCCTGCACAGGCTATGGGTGACTTGAAAGCAAACACCAATTTCTCCAGGTTCTGAAAGTTTTTGAAATCTAGGATCAATTTACTTACAGATTTAGGGTCTAGTGAACTGTATTTCCTGCTATAGAGATTTACTGTTCTCTCACATGTCTAAAAACGAGGTGGGGGGAAGGGGAGGGAGAGGAAGGAGGAGGAAGAGGAGGAAAAGGATGATGATGATGATGTTCTAGCCTTCTGACTTGTTAACTCCTCAAAGGCCCCACTTCTTAGTATTAGTATACTGTGAAATAGGATCTTGGGTGCATTCTTTGGGGTTATTGAGCAAATACATTTTTCTTCCAAATAAGGTACCAAGAACATGTTCAGGAAACAAGACAAGTCCAACTTAGTAAACCAGTGAGCCTAAAAGTGCTACTTATAAGAACATGCCCAAGATTCTATTAACAGGGAGTGGGTGGGGTTACTCATGGGAATATACTTTATAAGAAAAAAAAAATGGTTGAGTAAATGGGTACTTCTCCAGAAATTCCACTCCAGTTCTATGACAGCCTTATAGCAACTAAATTAGCTCTCTACCTTCTCCATATTCTAGTGTCTTTCTAATGACTTCTTTCTACAGTTGGATAGATATAAATAGGGAGAATAGAAGGAGAGAGGTTGTAAGTTCATGGCATTACTACTTGCTAATAGGAATGCTCTTTGGTGGTAACTTTTGAATTAACTCATGTGTTTTCATTTCAAGATGCCCACAAACATAATATGCCTGAGGGCCAAAGCTCCATCATATAAGACTTCAGCATATGTTGTTTGGGGAGATAGAATTTCTTATCTTAATATTGAAGTCTATGAGGAAAACTATTTTAAAAAACCTATAAAGCTATCATTAACACCATGTATATTTAGCACATATTTGAAAGTAAGTCTTGTGTGTCTGGGTACTAATGATGTTAAACTATAAGTTCTGTTACAGCCTGTGGAACACAGATACAGAACGAATAGAAGCCTGCCAGAAGGAAATGGTTTAGAAGTACTTCTCTAAGCAAGATTAATGAATAGTTTAGCCCCACAGCTTTCTATTTCCCTCAACAGCTTAAACAAAGACAGATGAGGAACGATTTGCTCTGCTATAAAGAACAAAGATCAAAGAGTGCATTGAAGGAGGCTGTGAGCAAGCAAAGCTTCTACAAATGGATTGAAGGATGTTCTAAGTTCTCTAAATGGTTTAGATGGATTTAAGATTCCTACAAGGCAGTAGCGATGGTGTATAATGAGTTCTATAGGGGTTTTATAGCTAAATAAGAATGTGAATTACCATTTCAAACAGTTAACAGAAATGAAACATCTGACAAAACAAACCCAAATGATATTGACAGATACCTTCATGAACACAAGTGGAGCTTGAATGCAAAGGAATCATGTCTAGCCCTTAGAAGGGACACTGCTGTGACACAATGTAACATGAATGACACTTGGGAGTCTTAGACTCATTCAGTCACAAAAGTAGAATGCTTAGGGGGTGAAGAGAAAAGAGGCTTGTTTATTTAGACAGAAAACAAAATGTACTCACTCAGGCCTGGTGGATGGCAGAGAGATAAAAATGTAATTGAAGTTGTTATTATTACTCAGGGTTATTATTTATAATATAGAGAGTTTTGAAGGTAAATGATGATGGTAACTCCTGATGACCATTTTATTTCCAGTGAATTGTACTTTGAAATCGGTACAGTGTGTAATAGCTGTATATCTGCTCACTGAGAAATCCCTGTTTGAAAGCATATTAAGGACAGTGGAGATTACTGTGGCTCTTAGAATAAGGTTTCAGCAGGGAAGTCATGGGGACAGGAGAGCTTTAGATAGAAGTTGGTTATGTTGCCTCTTTTATCAGGAAGCAGAATTATTGAGTTCATTGTCTATGTTTTATTTAGACAAGAACCTCAGCCCCAAAATTGTGCTCTACCCATTAATGGTGGGCATTCCTACCTCTGTTAATCTAATGAAGAAAACCACTCCCAAACCTACTGAAGACTAACATAGTCAACATAACCTTGCCTAAGCATTGAAGAGGCTAACATAATTAACATAACCCCTCACACTCATGCTTACAGGCACTGCTAGGTGATTCAAGTTCTGATAAGACTGACAATCAGATTTACCATGGCAGATTGTAAAATTCGAGTTTTGTGTATTTTACCTAAATGAGATAATTTTAGGTTCATGTATTTTATTTTTATGTATATGACCACTTTTCTGTATACCTACGTGTGTCTGTGTGTGTGTGTGTTTGCCCCACAAGCTTGCCTCTTGATTTCAAAACCCTGAAAAAGACATCAGATCCCCTGATATTAGAATCCAAACCTAAGTCCTCTGCAAGAGCAGTAAATGATCTTGATGACAGGGCCATTTCATAAGATCCTTATTTCACTGAAGTTAAACATATGTTTTTTAAATTTTTATCCTTTTGGGTTTTCAATACAGCATTTTTCTCTTTGTCTTGACTGTCTTAGAACTTGCTCTGAATATCAGACTCATCTTGAACTTTGCCTGTCTCTGACTCTTAAGTACTGGATTAAAGATGTGCACCACAACTGACCCATGAGATTAAATAATTTTATCTGAAACTTAATAGTTAATATACACATAGAAAATACATGTTTTATGAGAATAATCTATTAATTTAGTCAAAAATAGGTAAGAAATTATTTTATAGCAAACATAGAGCTAGTTAGTGGATAGATGCATTCATTGGATGGATGAGTCCTTTGAAGACATCCAATAAAAGACCTAGGAGAAACAAGTTATAGAATAAGGAAAACAGTCTATTCAGAAAATCACTTCTTTACAGCTACACTACACAGCAGAACATTATAATTGGGAAAGCTTGAAATTAGTCAGCAATAGAAGATCATTTTACAGTTCTTGAGTCCATGGTGAGGCAGGTGTGAGGCACATACCACACTTGCTTAGAAACACCAGGCAAAGCCCAGAAACTATGATGAAGACAAATATAATAACTTAGGAATCATAAGTCAAGATGGCTATGGAATAATTCCTTCCCCTATAATCTTTTACAAGACATACGTTTTCCTATACTTTGGAGATTATACTGTTCAGCTTATGTTATTACATTTGGCCTTTCTTATATTTCTACATTAACCATCATTCTATTACTTGGAGATTGACAGTTATTGTTCAGTACAGAATAACCGCAATTAAATCAATCGAATACATCATGATACATATAACATTTCATGATATCTAATTAAAAGACTCTCGTAAAGACTCTGACTTTTCTTCTGGTGTTTTCTTAAAGCTTTCAATATCTATCTTCTGGTATAGTCACTTCCTAGGGGAACACAGAGAGTCATGAAGCCAGCATATCTATTTGACAAAGTACCAGCAAAGCTAAGATACACGCTGTGATTGTTGACCTGGTATCCTTTACTTTCCATTTGAGATTGAATGTCTACCTGTTCCACTCTTGGGAGGCCATTAGCATAATGATTCACCCATGTCTTCTCTGACAAAATCGTTTCTATATCCCCCATGAGAAAGTCCTGAATGTACTACCTCCTACTTTCAAGCAAGTAACCTCAGTTGTCTCTATCAGAATGTCTTCTTTGTGACTTGGAAATTGATATGTGTCCCTAGGCAAATTCATGAAACAAAATAATTAGATAGTAGGAGGTCAAAGGAGGCTTATAAGATTTAACAAGATAGGAGAAATGACAGCACCTCAGCACACAGAATTCATTTTACAATATGTTTTGAACAAAGAATTATAACCTATAAATGAAAGGCCATATATATTAAGCCTCATGTAAGAACTCAGCAACAAAAGCTAGAATGACTAAGATAATATAATAGCGTGTACAGGGGGTACAAGAAAAATAGAGATGAATGGAAGAAGAATTAAGTATTAGGATTGTTATTCTTGGAAACATTGGTTTACACCAGGTTGCTGTAATGTTAATTAATTTACAAACAAAACATTTTTATTAAAAGTTCTTAATAAGATTATGAATACAAATAACAACTATAACAATCCCTATGTCTGACTTCTCATGCTTAGGCAAATTTGCCAGTAATATGATGCATTGAAAGCTAAATATATACTGCTTAAGGCAGGGTGATTGACTTAGAGTGTCTTGGATTCTACCTATTCTTTAGCTTGAGACCACCACGTACTGCCACCCTGAGAACAGGGAGTATATTACATTAAGATGTTATATTTAACTAAAATGGTTTGTAGAATTTTAGGAATAAGGATTTGGAGTTAATAATAAAAAATCTATTCTATCTGTATTTAGTAACCCCAGGCATACTAGAAAAGTATGCCCAATATAAAATTTTATGATCTGTATCACTTGAAATCATGAGTGATTTTCAAAATCTGTATATATAAAGAAAATTTTGGATTGCTAGTCAGAGTTGAAAAGCATCCAAGTCTTGGTATGTGACTCAAATTTCTCCTCCCCTGATCTGCACATTCTCTATGGAAACCATTCACTGCTAGGGCTGGCCCCAAGCAATCTTCTTAATTTTTTTTACTACGCATGTAAGCTATGTAAAAATAAAGTCTGAGTTGAGATGTTGCATCTCTGAGACTGGTGGGACACAAAGGAATCAACTGTTAGTCCTACTTCCCAACACAGTGAAATCCAGAGCTGCCCAAATGATCTCCAAATGCCTCCTATTCCACTTCCTGTTATGTTAGCATAAATATAGGAATGGTAGCACACACCAATAATCCTAGTGCCGAGAAGGCTGAGACAGCAGAATAATGAATTTAGGGTATAATGAACTACAAAGAGAGACACCGTCAAAGCAAGCAAGAAAACAAACAAACAAATGAAAAAACAACAGAAAGAAACAAAAGACAATAGCAGCAACAACAAAGCCAAGATAAGGAATTAAATATGATGGATAAGATTACAAAACAATCGCATTTTTTCATCATATGTTTTAGTATTTCTAATTTTGTTTATTGAGTTTATTTTAAGACAGATTTATAACTACTCTAGACTTGAGAGGCTCTGAGATTTGGATTGCTCTCTGTTTTCATGACTCAAGGTAGGATCTAACCAAATGTGCTTCTTTCCCTTGCTTGCTCAAAGTCAGGGGCATAACATAATTCAATAGTTCAGCCTTATAATGATTAAATTATGGTTAATCATCATGCAACCCTTGTACACACAGATGAGGAGTCCTGTCATTCTCAGATCACTGTCTCCCTGTCTTCTAGGACCCTGACTTCCAGCAGCCTCCTGCAATCCACTAGCACTTTCTGTGATTGAGGTGATTTAGTAATCCCTGGTAACTCATCCTTTGGACTGAGCTCACTCTTTCAGTACTGAGTCTGTCTCTCCAGTGCCTGCTCTACAACTGAATAGGACTACCTTAATACAATCAGTTGCTTGTAGATGGGGATCAATCCCAAGTTCTTATATGTATGATAAAAGCATTGCAGTGCTGAGCTATATCCTTGGTTTGCCTTTATATTTATGCTTTACACAAAAAGTTTTGCTATGATGTCTAGGCTGGCCTTGCATTTGGGATATGCTGTCTCCAGTCAAACTATTTTCTGGGAACAGAGACATAGGCTATTACACAAAGATCACTCAAGTTAGTTTTAAGCAGGGATAATTAATATGCTCTTGTGAGCAATGTTTGTTATACATGTTCTTCTAGTCTCTTAACAGATCAAGTATAGTTATCAATATCTGCCCATTCTTTGCTAATTGATATATAAATTTTGATACCAGAAATTCATGGTCATTACAATGAAATAAGTTCTAGCCATTTAGATTCAACAGCCCATTTAATTGCACTGATTATGTGTCCATAGAATTAAATTGATCCAAACTTCTTTAGAGATGCATGATAATAGACTTGGAATCAACATAATTGATTGAACAACTCATTCACTAAGAAAAGCTATTCAAGCTTGAAAAGAAGTAGAAAATTTAATTTGAAGACATAAGATGATACGATTTATTTGTCTGTTATTTCTGAGCAGATTTAAAGGTACTCATAATAGTAAGGTATGGGGAAACATGTTTCTGACTTAAGTATATTTATAACTAATCGAAATAAGATGTGGTTCCTGAGAAAATTTAAAGGTAAGTATAAATTTTATGCTAAATTGGAGAAAAAGCCTCTACTTTCATTGCACTCCAGAGACAGAAAACAACTCAATTGCATTCCTGATATTTAAATAAAATTGGCTTTAAACTGCCAATGCTTGCTATTAGAGCCGAAAATAATCTACCCAAGAAGAAATAGTAGTAGAAATATACCACTATCATTAAAGGTAATATGAAATTAATGGACAGAAACAGTCCTAACCTGGTCCTTGACATAAAACAAACAAACAAACAAACAAAAACAATAAACACTCCTAATTAACATATGTCTATGTAAACATGAAGAAGCCATATCTAGTTTTTTAAATCTATACTTTACTCCAAGCTGTAAGCAAGAACATGAAGTATTTTTTAATAGGAGAAGATACCCACAGACAGCTAGCAAAGTAGGATCAGAACTTTTCTTAAAGCAACCTAAGGACTCTAAAAGTCACAAAGCTCAGTTGAATCAGCACAGAAGACAAAATCTGTATCAGCTGCAATGGAGATGGACAACACTGCCTGCTGGCTTCTTGACCACAACTGGTGTTGTGTGGATGGAGATGGACTCCTGCAAACAGCCCACAGAGGTGAGGAAGAAAACACAGGAATTTTTTTTTAGCAACATAGGAGGGTAGAGATACGTGCATTTCCATAGGCTTAAATTCTCTTCTATTTCCTTCACCTTCTTAGTTGTATATTGTATTTCTTTAAGGGATTAAGCTGTTTCCTCTTTAAGGGTTTCTACATGTTTGACTGAGCTTTCTTGTATTTTTTAAGGGAGTTATTTATGTCCTCTTTAAAAGCCTCTAACATCATTTACATGAGATGGGGTTTAGGATCAGAATCTTGCTATACAGTTGTGTCAGGATATTAAGGGTTGGTTGTAATAGGAGAGCAGGTTTCCAACTGTGAGATATTGCAGTGGCTTCTGGTGTGTATGTTTTGTGCCTGCTTTTGGTATCTGATTGTCTCTGGTGTTAATTTGTCTTCATGTTCTGGGTTAGAACAGGCCTCTCAAGACGTAGGTAGACCTGTGTGTTGCAGATTAGAGCAGGTGTGCTCTGAGGCAGGCAAAGCAGTATGTCCCTGGTTAGAGCATGCCTCTTGGAAGACAGATAGGACTTTGGAGTTGAGGTAGAACTGCAACTTGAAGATCTGATAGTGAAGACAGAAGTGAGGATTAAAAGGGAGGTGGAGCTCCATCAGAAAAAGTTAAAACACGTCTCTTCTGTCCCCATCTCTACATTTGAAACTTTGCTTAGTCACAGGCAGTGACCACTACAAGTTACATATCCCTGATTGCTAATACTCTTGGCTAGGGTTACCCTCATAGAATACTGGGAAATTTTGTCGCCTGAGTTTCTAGATCATTCCAGAGATGCCTCCCTAGTTTTCCAAACTGATTTCAGCTTTCAATTCCAGTTTTCACTCTCTCTGTCTTCCAACCTCATCACTTCTACTTTCATCTCTGACCCTTCTCAAACAAATCCCCTCCTCCTATTCACTCACATATCTAATCTTTTCAATTCTTATTGAGATTCAAGAATCCCACCTCTGGCCATACTTGTCACTTAGCTTCTTTGTATCTGTGGTTTGTAGCATGGTTATCCTGTACTTTATAGTTAATATTCACTTATAAGTTAGTATATACAATGTATGTCTTTCTGGGTCTGGGTTGGCTCAATTGGGCCAGGATGATGTTTTCCAGTTCCATCCATTTTTCTGCAAATTTCATGATGCCATTGCTTTTGATAGTTTAATAATATTCGGTGGAGAGCCGTGCCGTGAGCAATCGCCAGGGAGGAGCAGTTGGAAAGGTTTCTTTTACTGGCATCTCAAGATTTGCTCAGTATTGGGGAATACATGCTGCCTCCCAGGACTCTTATGGATATACTAATACCAGTGTAGAGATCACTGGGTTCAATAAAATTTTGGTAAACCAGATTAATTATCCATCTACCCCAGTCTGTGTTTACCTCCCTTTCTTGTTTATTCTATCAAATGATTCATTTGAAGTCTGTTCCAATGATTCCTGTTGGATTTCTCAATGTTGGGATGTAACAAAGAACACCCGTGCCATGGTGGCATGGATTCCACGTTGGATCCCTGTTCTGGTGGAAACACCCTCCACCTTATCTCTGTTTTGACAAAAGAGAGATTTTGGCATTACTGCTGCCGTGATCATAGCAATTTCAGCTAGTGCAGCTGCTGCTACAGCTGCAGGGTAGGCTATGGCTAGTACGGTTCAATCAGGCACAAAATTAAATCAGCTTTCAGCAGATCTGGCTGATGCCATCACTGTCCAAAATTCTGCTAGTACCAAGTTAAAGGGAGGGCTGATGATTTTGAATCAGCGCCTTGACCTGGCGGAAGAACAGATAGGCGTTCTATACCAGATGGCCCAGTTGGGTTGTGAAAGAAAACTGGAAGCTCTGTGTATTACCAGTGTCCAATATGAAAATTTTACTTATGCAGCTAATCTGTCTAGACAGCTTTCCTTGTATCTTGCAGGAAATTGGTCTGAGGGATTCGATGAGACTCTTGAGGCCCTGAGGGTGGCAGTTTTAAAGATCAACTCAACGCGAGTGGACCTGTCATTGACAGAGGGCCACTCCTCCTGGATTTCACCTGCATTTTCTTATTTTAAGGAATGGGTGGGGGTAGGTTTATTTGGTGTTGCCACCTGCTGTGGACTTGTGTTCATGCTCTGGTTGGTTTGCAAGCTCGGAACCCAACAAACAAACGACAAGGTTGTGATAGCTCAAGCACTTGCTGCAATTGAGCAAGGGGCCTCCCCCGAAATCTGGCTATCTATGCTCAAAAATTAGTTGACATTGGTGGCTGGCCTCTTTTGTAGAGTTCGCCCTAGATCATTTAGTAGTTACTGTCACATAGCACTGTGGTATCCAGCAACGGGCAACTTTCCTCATGCACAGATCAACCTAAGACACGGGGCCCGGTGGCGATAGGGTTAACCTATGACAGGAAAGGCTGTGACATTGGAGGAACGACCTAAGACAGGAGCTACAGTGCATGAGCATAATTACACAGAACTAGTCCAGCCTCAATTTAATAAAATAAAAAGGGGGAGATGTGGAGATCCGTGTGTGCCGTGAGGAATCGCCATTATAAGATGGTGCTGGCCTCTCCTGTGCCTAACTAGTAAACAAGCCTTGTACGCAGGTGCGAGAGTGAACTCACTCCTAGTCACTGCCCATTCTCGGGGCGTAATAGTGGGGTGATGGGCGAGCAATAGTGGGGTGATGGGCGAGCAATGAATCAGGAGCTGTCATGCCACATCAGGTGCTGAAACATCACGCTGCGGGGCTATATAAGTGACTCTGGGTCGGGGTCTTCCTGAGAAGTAAGCAATAAAGCTTTGCTGCAGAAGATTCCGGTTGTCCCGAGTGTGTTCTTGCCGGCGGGAACAAAAGCTCGGGATAATATTCCATTGTGTGCAGGTACCACATTTTTTTTTAATCCATTCTTTGGTTGAATGACTTCTGGGTTGTTTCCAGTTTCTGGCTATTACAAAGAAAGCTTCTATGAACATAGTGGAGCAAGTGTCCTCATGGTATGGTTTAGCATCTTTTTGGTATATACTAAGGACTGGTATCGCTGGTTCTTGAGGTAGAACTGTTCACAATTTTCTGTGAAACCACCCAGTTGATTTCCAAGGTGGAAACTAGATATAAGTCTCAATGCTAAAGAAGTTTTCTGAAGGCACTTGTCTTCATTTTCAGGATTTCAGGGTTTCATGTCTATACAATTATCTAGTTTCTTTAATAAAGAAAAAGTTTCCTCAGGTGAAGCTGCCTTTGCCAATACTAACTTGGCAAATACTAACTTTTAAAGGTTTTTGTTTGTTATTTTAGCTTACAGTCTTTTTATCAATATTTGCATGTAAAAGAGTTTTGTTTTTTTAGAAAAAAACAAATATTCTGACACATTTGCAATTGTAAGTCATGTTAATAATTTATTTTCTGCTTTATTATATAGGTAATTAAAATTTCATGAGCATTTTCAAAAGTTTTCACATCTTGTCTGTTGTTAACCCATAGAACAGATATGATTTTGACATCTTTATTTACTTCCTTTGAATTTTTTTAAATATAAGAACTTTTAAAAAAATGGATCTAGAGAGATTACCCAGTTAACAGTGCTTGCTTTGCCATGTGAGGACTAGAGTTTAGATCCAGCACCTGAATAACAAGCAAAGAGTGGAATCCCACCTCATGGAGACAAGAAGACCTGTTCCATTTCAGCCTATACAAGAAAATACAATACTGATAGAGACTGTGCTAGCAGAAAAAATTAAGAGTGCGATGAAAGAAAACACTAGGAGCCTGCTTCCATCTGCATGCAGGCATAGAAAACACATGCAAACACACCAACACAGATACACAGTAAATCAATAAAAGATAGATAGATAGATAGATAGATAGATACATAGATACATAGATACATAGATACATAGATAGCTGCCTAAATAAATAAATGGTTTCTTAAAAAATAATTATTTAAAAAAATAGAGAACACAATATTTGAGGAACCTCCACATAATTTAATGCTGTGGTTTTGCTAATTAATATTAACACCAAAAGTTTAAAATGATTTTTCTAGACTCTCACTTAAAAATTCTCAAAAATGATTTGATTACTCTTAATTACTTCGCTTGGAATGTGATGCCACTATTGTGGTTTTTATTGGCATTTACGTCTTGACCAAAGGAAGTGATTACAGAAATTATCAGGGGTCTCCTGTAGAGAATATTGTATGAAAATAATTTGCTTTCTAAATGGATTTTTAAAGGTTTTTGTTTGTTAATTATTTTAGATTTTAAAACTTATTGATATTACTTCTGCAGCAAATCCATAACTTGGTAATATTTTCTTTCATTTTTAAGCTGCCTCCTGTGTTTGTATATTGTCTCCTAAGATACAAAAATATATTTATATAATTTTAGCACAATTTGTCAGGTTTATCCTTTTTCTGCCTAGAAATTTTACTTCTTATTAGAAATGCTCTTTTGCAGACAAATGTGATTCATTTTCCTTACATTGTGTAGCAGTGGTTGGGAAGCAGAGAAAGCAGATGAGGGAATTGTTCTCCAACTAATAAAAAGTTACTGCTAGAATTGATATGTTTGTTCCTTGATTGCAAAGTGTTGCAGGATACCCATCAAGATAGAATTGTGCATTTAAAAATATCTAAGATGGAGATCCTTTAAATTCTGTTTTTAATTTTTAATTGTCAGTATTAGTGTGTGTGATGTAGGTATATATTTATATGAGCACTGATTCCCAGGGTCTAAAGAGTACATTATATCCTCCAGAACTGGAGTTCTAGGGAGCTGTGATCTATCCAATGTGGGTTTTTGGTACCAAAGTTCAATCTTCTGGAAAAGCATCAAAGTGCAAACCACTAATCCATCTTCAAGCTCCACCCATTGGGATGTGAACATTTAAGAACAAATAAATGATAGATTAATGTAAAGAACATAAAACATATACTGACTTTTCTTTTTGTATGGCATACATTTTTGTGAACTTTATACTATATTTCATAATGTGTATAATCTGTGTCAATTGAAATATTATTTATATGAGAAGAAATGCACAGTGGTTTACCAGATAAATTCATGACCACCCTGCTAGTTTTTGCTTGGTGTTTTATTGATTTTTATTTTTCTTTATTTGAATGTTAAAATCAAAACATATTTATACATGTTTGAATTCATGAAAAAACTGATCTGGGAAAGAAAATTTCATTTCCTATTTTAAATTATCTCATTTACATTGCATTTTTCATGCTAACATTCGGGCTAGAAGTGCTTTTTTTTTCTAAAAGAAAAAAATTAATTATATTATAACATAAAGTTATGCTCTTGATTTTCAAATGGGTCCATTGATATAGTCTAGCATTAAGTGTTTCTATACTCATAATTAAAATCTTTAAAATTTATTTGTAATTTGGGGCTCAGAATTTTATCCTCTCATGCAGCTGTCTTGGAGGTATTGAGAGGGAATGTCTTTTCCATTCTCTCAGCTGATCTGGAGTTTGCTGTACTTGGGGATATGGTTCTAGAGCCTCTTATGATCCATCTTTTGCCTTTATCCTATTGATCACTCTTCTATATCTTATGAGTAGTTCCATCAGGATTTATCACAGAAGATCTGGAAATCACCTCTGCTCTGGATGTGAATGGGCAAGATGTCAAAGTATTTTTTTGTTTTGTTTTTGTTTTTGTTTTTGTTTTTTTTTTTGTCTATCAGTCATGTCAGGTTTTGTAGCTCAATTTCAGTGCAAACATTTTAATCTCTGTCTGGCTCTCCTCCCACAAATTGGCATCCTTCAAAAATCTCACAGTTTTATGAGAATCACAAATTTCCTCATATTTGCTTATCATTAAATGTGGAATATTAACTTTCAAAGGCCATTGTGTGTACAGTGTTTTATAATAAACAAAATGTACAGCTGTTAAATGGCCTTAAAGGAGATAGACATAAAGGGAATCAGGTAGTCCACTTATCCACAGACGTGAGAGATAAAGCAAAGGTGAAAATCTAGGTTTGTCAATTTAAAACAACACTGGAGGAAATCTGAAGGGTCCTAATGTGCATTTGGGAAACTGAACTGAAAAGATGGCACATTAACCCTGGAAAATGAACAGAAAAATCTTATTTCTGCATGTGGCAACTGTCAAGACTTTGACATTTTTGTGATTACTGAGATCACTGCCTCAAGGAACCTACAGGCTCTAAATCTCCCTAGACCATGCAAATGACTCACTTAAATTGAGGCACGAATTTCCCTCCTCATTCTCCATGTTCATAGAAAATTTGAAGAAACTTAAGCAGCATAATGTGGACTAATCAGTGCTCTAGCTGTCTGAGCAGCTAAGAGTCCTTCACAGATCTAATGAGTTTTTCTTTTTTCTTTTTTTTTTTTTTTTTACATCCCTGCTCCTGTGTTATATGCCTGGCTTGCTCTGTATTAGCAGATATTTTGCCAACATTATACAGACCTGATGAGGCAGGGTGAAACTCCCATCCATTCTAGTAAAAGTGCTTCTGGGATGAGTTCAAGAACTATGTCATAAAAAGTCTTAACACCTATTTTCAGTAGAGCAAAAAGGCCAAAGGAAACACTGGTAGACCTAGGTTTTATCTTGAAACCCTGGAATAAAAAGGTTTGATCACAGTTTTCTTTTTTTTTTCTTTTTTCTTTCTTTCTTTCTTTCTTCTTCTTCTTTTTTTTTTTTTTTTTTTTGTAAAGACAGTTTTAATCGATGCATAACTGAAAGAAAGACATCCGATAATTAATTAGCTATAGATAGCAGGGACTGTGCACAGAGGTGAAATTTAATAGAACTGATTAACTAGACAAAGCTACATTTGTCTCATTTTGCTTAGAAATTGTTATTATTCATTGTTTAAGGCTTACAGATGTCCAGGCATCAAGACAGCTGTGTAGAGTACTGCTAAGAAAATATGTAATGGTTGAATGTGTAAAGGCACGCTGGAATCCTGATTCATTTGTAAGGAAATTGTCTCTAAGTAATGCTTCTGTGGAGAAGAGTGCTGAAGTTTAAGTGAGAAACCTGTCCCTTAGCCTCAGGCAAATGAACACTTAGTCCCCATTGCTGGTCTGGTTTTTGGAGGATTAGGGGGTGTGAATTTGGTGGAGGAAGAAGGGTAATGGCAATGGTCTCCAAGATTAGAATCATAGCACAACTCACAGTTCACATATTTGCTGTCCAAGATATGAGATTTCAGCTTCCTGTTCTTGATCCCATGCCTGCTGCCTAGTACCATGCCTCCCCACCAGGATGGAACCATAAGCCAAAACAAATTCTTTCTGTATATAAGTTTCTTGCAGTCATGGTGTTTTATTACACAAAAGGTAAGTATACGGGGGTGGGGGGAATCAATCTCCTGTGGGGCATAAATCTGCTGAAAAATTGATAGGGACACAATATAGGCAATTAGACAGGGATCAGATGGTAAAGTGTGGGATAATTAACAGGATAGAATTACTGAAATGAGCCACAACTGTAAAGAACACGATAAAACTGTAGTTGTACTGCAGGCATATTAGAACCTTAGGCACAGCGTTACCATTCTCATGTCTTTGTGACCATCCCCATTCATCATCACCTACATGTCCTCCCATGTTCCCTACCCATCACCAGTGCTGTGTTTTCCCATCCATCCTCTTTTCATCATTGCCATGCACCTATCACAGCTGGACAATGACATGCCCAGTACCAGCAAGATTTATGGCCCGTGGATGCTTGGGAAACTCTAATTATCTTTTTCCAGGCTTGCTATTATAAATTTAAAAGAACATAGCATTTTCTCTGTATATGAAAAGAATTGACAATAATTAAAATGTGAATGAGACTTCATAGTCAGTTGCTAGTTAGAAGAAATCTGCCATTTTAGAATAATGGAGGCAACCTTGAATCATGATCAGAGACTTTAGTTACATAAGCTTCAAGCAACACAGCTGTTCTTCCAACTGCTCATTATATACCAAATGAGGGTGGAAGCATTTCTATCACTGAGATAGTGGAGGGCTTTTCACTTTGACTTTGAGTTTAGAAATTCAGATACCCTGGTATCATTCCTAATACTGGGAATTGTTTCAAGCTACTAGAACAGTTACATAACAACAGTAAATTAATATCAGTTTGTGCTGCAGATTGACAAATGTGATCTGTATCTCGATGTTTTTTGGGTTTTTTTTTTTGAAAATACTGTTCTCTACAAGGGAAGACAGACAAGGCCATATTCTTGAGGTTCTTAGTGGATTTTTCTGACACCATATTTATACCTACTTCCTATTATGCCCCAGTCTCCGACCCACACAAACAAGAAAGATACAGACACCAAGGCAGGTTCATGCAGCAGCTTCTTCTTTTACTTGCAGCTTTTCTCTTACAGCTCTCTCCACTCAGGCAAGGGCAACAACAACAACCCTCCTATATTCGTGCTGACTGATCTCATCTCACCCCATGCCACCTCATTCAATCAGAATCACACATGCTCCAGGTACGAGCTCAGGTCAGTCACAGGCTAACAGGTCTGGATCATGAGGAATAGTCCAGCCTGGCAGGCAGGCCTCGCATGCTGCCTCACTGCACATGCTCGGGCAAGGCAGTAAACATGTGGGTTTCATGGAGCCTGGCAATGGGCCAGGGCACCATCTTGGTCCATGCAGACACATATGCTTCCTGCATCTCCCCCTTTTTGTTTTATCAGTAGCTCTGGGATCAGCATGTGTCTTTGGTCGCCCCAAACTGTACCACATCCTTACCTGTCATGGGAGTGACAAACTCACTTTCACCATCCTGTCTTAGGTTGGTATGTGCACGTGAGTGTCTTACCCATCATTGATTACTAATCCAGCATGTTGAGCCAGCATTGGGGGGAAATTCCTGACTCCAATTTCCTAGCAGCATCACACCAATTGCATACGACAGATTTGCAGCTCTGGAAAAATTCTGATACTGAACAGAGGTTACACACATTCCTGACATATGAGTAATACAGGAAGCAAATGCTAACTGCTCCAAAATATTCATCTGTTCCTGCAACCAATCCACTCTTTGGTTAACCATAAGGATACCAGCTTTCAAATTTGTCACCTTAGACAAGCTGGCACCAAGGTCTCCAGTGCCTGATAGCATCTTCCAAGCTCTAAGAGCACAGTTATTAATCTGCTCATAAACCTGTATAGGATAACCTGTTTGATTTTTGGCAAAATTCCCTTGCCCCATTAACATGTCTACATTTCAGGCTGCATTGGGGAGTCCAGCAGCAGCATTAGCTGCAGCCTGCTCAATGGCATACTCAATATAAGCAGCCTTCCATGTTAAATAACCTCCTCTGAAAGAACGGTCTTGCAGAACTTCTGCCAATCAAAAGGCGTCATACAGTACCACTGTAGGGACTCAACCTGAGTTATGGTAAAGGCAGCCTGGACCCCATAAGTAAAAACTGACTCCTTCAATCTTTGTACAGCCTTCCAATCCAGCAGTTCATGATACTGTTGCCCCTGTTGGTCTTGAAAATACTGGGAAGGCCCCCACAATGGCGGGCATATTTTTCCAGACTTTTGCATGAAGACTACACTTTCCCCTTTTGTCTCCCTCATCTTTATAGGGAGGAGGAGAAGGCAATGTAGGGCGGATGGTTCGGGTGGCCTACTGTGCCTCAAACTCCAGTGGGACATCCAACTACAGATGTCACTGTCACTATCAGTCCTGTCACTGTCACTAGTAGACCCTTCAGAGCTAAATTCCTTCTCTTTCTTATCTTTGGTTTGTTGTCTAAGCTGTTTAGGTTTTCAGCAGCTAGCCTGAGAAGCAATCTCCTTAGCCTCCTCAAGTGCCGCCGCTCCTTCCTCTATTTCAGTATTGTACTTTCCACTGTCATCCCTCAAGCATGCCCTGACCAAGTTCCAGATGGCTGACATTTTTACTTTCATTTTAGTCGCAGTTGAACACATATTGTTTAAATTCCCTCCATCTCTATATCTGAGATTCTTAGTGCTCCATCCCCTTTTTTTCCGGGGAACTTATCAGGCCTATGCTTTCTCTAGTTGCTGAAATTCCCTTTTTTCCCAGGAACCTTCCCTTCATCTCTATATCTGAGATCCTTAATGCTTCATCCCTTTCTTTCCAGAAACCTTTCTGATTTTCTCCTTCATGAAGAGAGACAATCACTTAAAATAATTATTGATAAAGAAAACTAGAAGCACCTGCTGCAGGGGCACACTGTATGTTGTAACAAAGGAACAGATCCTCTCTCTCCTGTGTGTATGCACCTATGTGAGCGCATGAACCACCACACAGGGACCATCATTCACTGTACTGATTTTAAGAGCAGCTCTAACAAAAAGTCTTCATAAAATACATAAGCAGTGGGATACACTGCAGCAAAGTAGAACACTCAATACTTATGTAAATGCAGAGCACAAAGCTCAGAAGATAAGATAGAAAGGGATCAGTACAGAGACTTTTTTGGGGGGATCTGGATTCTCAAAAAGGAAACTTTCATTACATCATTTCTACATTTTCTTTGAGAACAGGAAGAATTTTATACATCTTTACAGACTTCTCACTGGCTAAATAGTCAATAAATATTTGACTCTGTGATGAAACCCTGGATCAAACAGAACTAAACACAACAAAAAATTTAAGAGAAAATGAATTAACAGGGAACATTTAAGATATTGAAATTATGAAATAAATTCCACATTAGCCCTAATAACTACAATATATGTTGGCATGTGCTTACTGCTGCTTACTAAAATTCTCAAAGGCCTGTACTTTCTTTACTTACCATTGCCAACCAACAGGATGAGTTCCCTGTATGGGCCACTACTTGCTAGGTGGTCTCTGACCAGCAGAGACAAGAATGACACAGACACCAAGGTGGGTTCATGCAGCAGCTTCTTCTTTTATTTGCAGCTTTTCTCTTACAGCTCTCTCCACTCAGGCAAGGGCAACAACAACAACCCTCCAATTCTCTCGCAGACTGACCTTATCTCGCCCCATGCCACCTCATCCAATCAGAATCACACACGCTCCAGGCACGAACTCAGGTCAGTCACAGATGGGCTAACAGGTCTGGATCAGGAGGAACAGTCCAGTCTGGCAGGCAGCCCATGCATGCTGCCTCACTGCACATGCTCGGGCAAGGCAGTAAACATGTGGGTTTCATGGTGCCTGGCAATGGGCCAGGGCATAGTCTTGGCCCTTGCGGCAGCCGCACCCGCTTCCCCCACTATTAGTCATAGAATCTATCTAAGACATGATCCTTGTCAAATAGCAACATTGGGGAAAAGCCGAATTTGGTGACAGCACTTGTGCAAAAGCAATACAAGGTAAAATGATATTACTCTTAAAAAAGATACATTCTCAAGGCCTTAGGCAGGAAGTTGGTCAGTAAGATCTGTGAGTACAGAAGAAGCTGACAGAAGCCATCAGGAATGTGTTTGTAACAGATGGGAGCAGCATCTTGCAAACTCATGAGATATCCAACAGTGACTGTGGGAACATGTAAGATTCCCAGGTTGAAGTAGAAGCAAATGATAAAGTTACAAGAATAATATGCTATGTTTAAAGAAACACGAACCTCAAGTTAATGACTCCATGTTATCAAATTCAATTCACTAACGAGTTATTCATTAAAAATGGTAATATATCATGATAGTCTGATGACTACAACATGAACAAGACATTTAAAAACTCAAAATTATCTTTGAATTTTGAAAATAAAATAAATGCTTTAAATATTCTTCATTGCTTCCACAAGGATTCTTTTGAATACAAAAGAAAGTGCTTTGTTTCAGAGCAATATGAGCACACTGTGGGATAGGGACAGATACACTTCAAGAGTTCTTTGTGCTAGAGTATGTTTGAAGCTGTTTGGGTTAGTTATGGCACTTTCAAAGGCTAGGAACTCTTTTGCTATATGTTAGTGTGAGGAAGCTGTATGTAGCTGATCTGAGTATAAGATCCTGAAAGAATTTCTTTAATAGATTAACTGTCCCTGACACATCATATATTGGACTGATTTTATAGCAGTTGCATTTGTATGTGTGTGTGTGTGTGTGTGTGTGTGTGTCTATAGGGGTGTGTATATGTGTGTACATCTTTAGATGCCTGTTGAGGTCAGAAGAGGATACTGTATTCTGTGGAGTTCTAGTTACAGTTTGTTATGCAATGGTTGCATGGATGTTGGGACCCTAACTATCTCTTCTGGAAAATCATCAAGTACTCTTAAATGCTGAGCCATCTCATGAGCACAAAATGCTTGAAACTTAAGTGTTTGATTTCATGAATTTTTATACCTGTATAAATCTAAACCCATATAAACCACTTGTTAATTTATATGCTATTTTCATTACCCAAGAGTGATTCATTGAGCCCTTGCCCATCTCATGACCACCTGTGGTCTGATATCCCCTGTCACACTGGCTCTGCATGTTTCAAATATTTCCTTTGAATATGAAATTTATAAATAAAAGCATGTTATTTATATCTAATAATGTAGGCATGAGACAAAAATAATAGTTAACTCATTTTAGACAAGAAATTATAAAATGTTGAGTTATAAGACAGTCAAAAGCAATGGATTTTGAAATAAGTTAAATTGTAGGATTTGGGGTATAACCTGAATCTGTCTTTAGAAAACAAAGCTGTGATATCTTATAATTAAGGATAGCTAATTAAATCTTCAGTAATGACTATTGCATAGATTATGTACAGGTACTGCAAACTATTGATGTATCTTTTCTACACATTATATAAATTTCTTGCTATCCTAACAGCACATCAAATCTGAGGGTTATAAAAATGGCTCAGAAGTTAAGCACTTACTGATCTTTCAGACCACCTGAACCCATGTGCAGTAACTCCAGCTCTGTTGGATCTGACGTCCTCTTTTGATACTGATGTTCCAAAGAATCACATGCACATACATACATAAAGAAGTATACATGATCGTTATATACCTTTTACAAAAAGAATTAATCAAATCAGTAGTTTAAGAGAATGAATATTCATAAATCTGGCAATTGCTAAGAATATATATTTTCTCTCTTAGTTATAAAGTTTTTATTTGCAAGCCAATGTCAGGTTGTATAAGTTGAAGTTTCAACAGTGTGTGAATTAGTCTTATACTGTCACGTCTCCTCTTGACTTAATTGTACATACCAATTGTTCATAGGTGTCCATACATGCTCCCCCACGCCCAGTTCACAAAGATCTGCATTTACCTAGATATCACGAAAGATAACTTCAACACCTTGAGAAAAGTACTCTGTGTCTGGAAAGTGTTTTTTGTTTGTTTGTTTGTTTTTTGTTTTGTTTTGTTTGTTTTTATCTGGCTTATTTACGCAGTGGCAAACATTCACTAAGAAAATCCTAATTAAATAAACTTTATAGAAGCAAACAGGTGTGTGATAAATTATTACAAGTCACAGCTTGACTAGCTGGTCAGTAATCTTAAAACACTATTTCCACACTGCCAGATTTTAGGCAACCTGATTCTACTGTGTGTTTTTATAATAAAAATACAGCTCACACAACTCACATAAAGTGACTGTAAATACTAAAGAAAAATTTAAGCACTCATCCATGAGTTTGTGTATATTCAGATACCAAGTCAAGAGGTATGTTACACATTAAGTCAAGCCATCAAAAGATATCCTGGTAATTTGATACATATTATCCTAGTCATTACATCTTTTTTGATTAAAAACACTGGGAGAAGAACCTTAGAGAGAAACTGACATATTTATATTATTGTGAGAAACCAGAGCAGAAGCTTAAACATGATCATGGAGGAACAAGCTGAAGCAGAAACCATTAGAAAATACTGTGGGAATTTTTACTATCATTTTAGTGGAGTGAATTATCCCTAATTACAAGATGCAAATAAAGTGTGGTGCCCATGTTAATTGCTGTGACTAATCAGGAGAACTTTCTCTGTGTTCCTCTTCACTAGAGATGGAGAGTCTAAATCTGCCCACTCATGTGCTCCCATGTCCTCTCTCTTTTACAATTTTAAAACATATTTTTGCAAATAGTCATCTTTCATGATGTGGCCAATTATGATATATCTAGTGGTGGAAAGAAAACTGTTTTAAATTTGGAATAAACAGAAAAATTCTCATTTTAAAATAGTTTGATTGAGGGAATTTGGGAAAAATGAACAGAATAGTGAGTAGTGGAAAGGATAAAATTTCATTCATTAAATTTATGCATGAAATAGTAGAGTGTCTACTTTTAAAAATTTAGTGTGTTCACTAGTTATTGTGTAATAACTACTGTGTTTTCTAGATAAAGTAGTTGAATATTTTATTTTTGAATAGAATATTTTCTATATCTGCTTTAAGATATAAAACACAATGTCTCTTGTGTAATTTTCTTTTTAAATGCAGTTACAATAATCATAGTGACAAATATACATAAGTAAAATGGAAGGGGATGCCATCCCTGTTTTTTTTTCTAGTAACAGGAAGAAATCATCACATTGCTTATTTTAAGAATGATAAAAATAACAGTTTGTTTGAATTGAAATCAAAACCCCTATTATTTTAGTTTGCTAAGGATTTAATTCAGAAATGAGCATAAATTTAATCAAAACTTTTTTTTGAAGGTTGATTATATGATTGTCTCTTTATGCCTGTTAATAAAGCAAGGTAAGACTTTTACTTATGTTTATATTTCATGGTTCGGTCTTGAATATGTTATCAAGATGGCATGGTGTAGAAGACAGTGGGATACAGATGTTCACAGCATTGCCTCTTCCTATGTATCTTTGATGTGTCTGATGACATCTGGCTTATCTAAAAGAGTGAATTATAGTGAACACTGACAAGACAGACCTAGAGGACCCTGTAGACTTACTTTCAGGTTTTATGTGTCACTTGGATTTTTTCTTTGCCCGAAGCATTCAATATTGTCCATAATATACACCACACTAAAGACATTTCATGACATATTTGGATCTATTACAATATTTTACCGTAGGCACAATAAACTGTAGGCATACTGCACCATGTAAGGTTTATCCTTATGATATTCAAATGCTGATTTCTCTGGCCTCATACCTTGTTGCAGTTTCGGCACAGCCTTGTAAGGTTTATGTCAAAAATCCCTTGTCTCAAGTCTGTATAAAAAATACTCATTATTTGTGCTTGGTTTGATTGAAAAAAAGCTGGAAAATTCAATAACTAGGCAATAAAGAGAATAAGGTGAAACTTTTGCTGGTGAGAGAAGCACGAAGAGTAAGAAAGAAAAACAAGCTGGGTGGTGGTGGCACACACCTTTAATCCCAGCACTTGGGAGGCAGAGACAGGTGGATTTCTGAGTTTGAGGCCAGCCTGGTCTACAAAGTGACTTCCAGGACAGCCAGGGCTATACAGAGAAACCCTGTCTCAAGTAAAACAAAAACAAAAACAAAAACAAAAAACAAAAAACAAAAAACAAAAAACAAAAAACAAAAAACAAAAAAGAAAGAAAAACAAAAAGAGAGGGTTGCCATGAGGAAGTATTCTAGAGAGAAATTGTGGCAGAAAACACCTGGAACCCAGAGAGAAAGACCAATACAAAATTGCTAGTATCTCAGGGATATTTTTTTGCTTGGAGGCAGTCAGATTAGATTAGAGGATTGTAATAGAATTATAATTCCTAGTTAGTGTACTTTAAAATGAAAAGTATCTTGATTCCTCTGTACTATTTTTGAGGAACTACCTAGTATAAAGAAAAACACAGCCGCTGTGTTAATTTACTGCATAAATCTATATTAAAATTACCATGACATTTTACTGTTCTTGCTTGTAGAATTTCTCTTCTTTGTAGAATATTGTTGATGATATCTTAAAATTTTACACATATCTAGCTTGACAAATGATCCCTCTTGCCTTCTGTTATGGCAGAACATGAATATACACTGGAACACAGCTGAGGATAAGTTTGAGCCAGAAAATCTATTTAAAATTATCTATCTACCTAACAATCATCTATTCATCTATTATCAATGCATTTATATATTTACTTATAATTACATAAATGTGCACTATATTTATTAACATTTTTCTGCTTGACTCTGTACCTCCATTTTCTAGCATGTGCCTTTATCCTCTTTCAAATTCATGATCTTTTTTTCTTCAGCTATTGTTTTATAAACACACACAGACACTCACTCTATTGAGTCTGTTTAGTTTTGCTCATTTGCATCTGTGTTTATGATGACCACATGAAATTGGTAACCTATCATGGAGCTCATGGTTGGAGAAATGGACTCTCCATATTTCAGCAACAAATGCTTACTTGTAGCTCTTAAGTGTGGAAAGTTTAGAAATTTTGCTGATCCACAATGGCATTGAAACTGGTGGTGCCAAGGGCTTGGTCTTTCGAAGATTATACGCCCCATTACAGGGGAATTCTAGGGCCAGGAAGCAGGAGTGGGTGAATTGGGGAGCAGGGCAGGGGGAGGGTAGAGGGGATGTTTGAAGAGGAAACTAGGAAAGGGGATAGCATTCAAAATGTAAATGAAGAATATATCTAATACAATATTTATTTTAAAAAATAACTGGTGGTGCCATTATTTAGATCTTGTTTTAAATGGTCATATTGCTGTCATTTCATGTATGAAACTATATCCAGAGGACACTATCTAGCAACAGGCATCCTAGTCTTCTGGTTCTTAAATTCTTACTGTTACCTCTTCTGTGATTTTTCACTGAGCTTTGACTGTAGTGATTGTATTGCAGATACATTAATTGCAGATATGATAATTGGAAATTGGGGACAGAACTTTAATTAAAGAGAGTTGAGAAAGTGTAATGCCAAGATACAGTGAAGGCGGGGAAATAAGTAATACTAAGCTCATTTGAAAAAGAAAACACAAAAACACACTACTTTATAATTGTACAAAACACAAATATAACAGTATTTTATAGGTGGCTTGATGTATGACTAAAAAGCATCTGTATCTCTGGAATGCCCATTCAGCAAGGATGACAACCCAGAAAACTGCATTCCTGGATGTTATTCACTTAATTACCATGAACAGGAGTTTTGAGAGTCTTATACATTTTCTGTACTTCCTGAGAATTTAAGAGTCATTAGCATCTGGAGTCTTATAAACATCATAACACCATCATTGATGGAATGTGTCAAGTATGAAGAAATAGCTATCTACACAGTATATTCTACAAATACTGTTTTTTTTTTTTTTGCATTGTAGCATATAAAATAGTGTGCAGAGTAGATGGTCAATCTAAGTCTTAAAAAAGGAACTATTTACTAAGTTCCAGAAGTTTGAATAGGAAGCCCCTTGCCCCCAATAGGCTCATATACTTTAATGCTTAGTTACTAAAGAGGGACAGTATTTGAAAGGATTGGGAGGTATGGTCTTGCTAGAGGAAATGTGTCACTGGGGGTGAGATTTAAAGGATTGAAAATCCTATGCTCTTGCCTCAAATTCTCTCTCTGCCAGTAGATCAGGATACAGCTCTTAATTACTGCTCTATGACCTTCATGCCACCATGCTTCCTACCATGATGATAATGGATTCAACTTCTGAAACTGTAAGCAAGTCTCCAATTAAATGTTTTTATTGTAAGAGCTGTCTTGGTCATGGTGTCTATTACAGCAATAGAGAAGTGACCTAGCCAATAACAGAGATTAATTTTACTACAAGAAGATAATTATGCTTCCAGATTGTACTCAGTTGAATATATGGTTTACAACAGATTTAAATATTTAAGTCATGGCTCTAGAGTAATCTTTCTATATTAGCAACATGTCAGTTTCTGAGAGATATGGTATCTTTGTGGGATTAAGATTCAGCTCTCCATGATAGATAATATTCATTTACCCAAAGCAAGTTTAGCAATTTACAGTTATAGAGAGTGTTTACGTGCAAAGGAAAACTGGCTGGAAATTTTTCTTAGAGTACACTTTGAGAATAGACTGTAGATGAGAGCAGATGTAGGGAGGGGAAGCTGATAGCTAAAATCTAGTTCCCTAATTGTTTGATTGGCAAAAGAAAGATGGCAGGAGCTAATCATTGGGTAATGATATGGAAGAGGTATAGTCCGGATCCCAGAGATGAATATAAAGAAAGGCTTTTGGAGCAGGCGGTGGAGAGAGAAGCAAAGGCACAATGCAGGCCAGGGGGTTGTTCGACCTAGTGGTGGCCTCCACCACCAGAAGAATTCCAACATAGAATAGCTGATGAGTTTAGGATTATAGATTTGGAGCCCAGCAGTTGTGACATTTTGGCTGATTTTAAATATTAAGTTTGTCTGATATTTTCCATTCATTACAATTCAGGTAGGCAAGAGAGAGTGTGCAGCCATTTGGCAGTTGGTGGTGATCAGCAGAGTCAGCCATGGTGGGGAATGGGTAGTTGTAGAGCGATTGCAGCTCTGAGCATTTATGGGAAAAGTGTAAGCTAGCCTTGGGAACTGAGTGAGAAGGCAATTGTGCCAGGCAAGGAACAAGCAGATACTGGAGCAGCTTGGTTAAGCAAGCCCTTGGGGCTGTGTGCCATTGCCAGCACTTAGTTAGAGCAAGTGTAGATAATTAAAATTACACACAACAAATAGATCTGGTTAGAACAACTGGCAAGGCATTGCTCTTCTTGAAGGGAAAAAAAAAAAGAGGAAGGAGAATGGTGTGTGTTATCTGAATTTTTTTGAAGCCTCAATATTTAGAGTTCTACTGGAATGATTATATCAAAACTGTCTATCATACTGAAGATAATTCAAAATGCTAAGAGTCCATCCTTTATGTGTCTTGCCAAAGTGACCAGGAGATTCATTACTAAAAGTGAATGTGCACAAGTTTGGGGTAAAACAGACTGTCATGAATGAGAAACTAGGCTCAGGGCAGCTACTTGAATTAGTGATCTGACAGCCCAGCATTCCTACAGAGATAGATGTCTGGCTTTTTTTCTCCAGGCTAGCTTTAGACTCTCTAGGAAGCAATGGACGACTTGTACTCCTGACACTTCTGACTCTGCCTCTAAATTGCTGCTGAGATTAAGTATTTGGTAAATCACATGTGATGTTAAGCTATTATTTTATATCTGGTCTATTTAAACTGGACCCCTTATATCAAAATAAAAATATGAGTATGTAGTTCAGAGAAAATTGTCTATATTAAAAAATTAAAGGTTGTAAAGACTGAGATCATTTCTTTACTGAATATGAATACTTCATCAGATAACAAATTGCTCATTTGATAGAAATCTCCTTCAATTGATTTCATTTTTCTTCTCTTAATACATGAGGGCAAACTACCCTGGATAACTTTACATCTAATAGCAGTCTCCATAAAGTCTCTTAGAAAATTCAGGGAAGTAAAATGCTATTAAGAAAAGGTATTAAGAAAGAAGGCAAAGTATCTTTACAAGTCTTGTTTACTGATGCCACACAGCATGCAACCTAATTTCAGCATAGAATCTGAAAGCATAACAAAGGCCATTGAGGTTGATGCATTGAAAATTTAAGCATTTTATATGTATGTGTGTGTTTATATGTACCAATAGGTAGGAGCATGACCATGTAAGAAGTGGGTAACAGATAGGCTGGAAATGGAAGCATAGGCAGTTAGGATTGATCATGTGTGTGCTGGGAACTGGCCCAGGGTCCTCTGCAAGACATAAAGTGCTTTTAAACCCTGTGACATTTCTTCAGCCCCATGGCAGGTTTACTATGGTAGAATTTACACAGACAAAATTCACATCTCCTAGGGGGAAGTCTATGCTCTCATCACTTAGGTAAGTCCTGCCATAGAAAAGATGCTTATTCCCCCCATTACCATAAACAGTTCAGTTTTGGTTCTTTTACTTTGATATAACCCCTCTTCTTTTCCTGACAGATAATGGTCTGGTTGAGTTTTTGTTTTGTTTTCAATGCCTCAGCATTTTTTAGAATGTGCTGCTGCGAGTGATATCATATTGTGTAGCTCTTAGGATTTACTTAACTCAAATAATAAATAACTCTTTGAGTGTGTTTTTTATACTATTGTGTATAGTCCATTTTATTGAGAAGTTGTTCTATTTGAAAATTTTGACTGAAAAATTTGTGTATTTCATTATCACAATTATGAAAATCATTGGTACATATTAAGATTTTTGATATACATCACAATTTGCACAATTTAGATACACTTGTTGTTTCAAATGCATATCTATGCATGAATGCATTGACGTTAAAGGTAAGAATCGGAATATTTTCTGGCTTTCTTCTGTCCCATGGAATCCTACAGCAACACCTATCTGCTTCTAGTCATTATAAAGTCACTTGACATTAAGTTTTGTGTGTGTGTGTATGCACCAGGTCCTCCTCATATATTTTTACATGTGTACACATCACTCTATTTCACTTGCTTATCTGTTCTGAGAATTGTATTCCCTCAGTCATATGATAGAACATGGGCTTTTATGGGCCTGACTAACAGTTTCTCATTCTTCCTTTGATTTATGTATGTTGTGAAGCTTCAGAATTGTTATATTTAACTGCCCTTGTCATATGTGGGGACAATGTAGTAATTGTGAAAAAATATATTGCTCTGGCTTTAATTTACATTAACTTGATGATTGGTAGTTTCAACCTCTTTTTCACGGGTCCTTTTCTTGGCATTAGTGAATCTTCCTATTTGGTGTGTACATAAACCACTAAGGTTTGCTTTACTTAATTGGATATTATTCTAATTTTAATCAAAATGTATGCATTTTTATGTTTCTAACTTGATTAACATCTCTATACCCAAATGGCCTCATTTAACACTTTTTATGATAAAAAAATGTGCCTGTGAACTCTTTCAAAAATATTGGTGGTTTAAAATTATTTTCATAATTGTTTATTAATTCTACCCAGTTTAGCTTTAGGTTTTGCCAAAATTAAGGCATAAGATGGAAGAGTTTGATGGTATAGGAGTCTGCAATACTAAAATAGCACAAAAAAGAAAATACTGAAAAATACCAATACCTGCACACCAGAACAGAACTCAGTAACAGTGTCCTGATCTTTGAAGGGAATGAAGCTGCAGCAACTCTATCAGCATGGAGAAGAGAACCTGTCTTAGGAGGCACTAGAAAAAAACTTAGAAAAGTTTAAGAATGACCTGAAACATCAGTTAAATCTTAACATGCTGAAGCATTTGATTTAGTTTTATGCAAATATTAGTTAATTTTCTGTTGCTATTATAAAAATTCCTGGGGAAAAAAAGCAACTTTTGGGAAAACAGTCTATTCTGATTACATTTCCAAAAGCAGTGTAGTCCTCTATGGTGGGAAGGCCTGGCAATCAGAATGCTGTGCATGCATACAAACCACAAGCCCAGTCATCACATTCCTCTCCAAACAAGCACCAGAGAGTCCAAAGAGGAAGTAAGCCCGGCTATAAAGCCACAAAACCCAATCCCAGTAATGTCTTTCATCAAGGTTCTACATTCCAATTGTTACTGGATCGTCCCAAACAGCATCATCATCATCTAGAAACCAAGTATTGAAACAAGTGAACCTAGGAGGTGATTTTACATTCACACAATAGTATGTCCTTCATTAATGACAAGACAAGTAAGAGCAAGAAAGAAAACAAGATATTCCAATCTCTAATTCTCATTTAACTGAAGTCAGACTCTTCATATGGCAGAATGATTTGCAGTGTTATCTAGGTACATATCATTCTCTATTGACTTCTCATGATAACTGAGTCATTACATCACTATTAGGTGATTATTTCTTTATAGTTTTTCTTAGGATTTTCCTGCTGTGACCAGACACTATGACCAAGGCAATTATTATAAGGACATTTAATTTGTGCTGGCTTAAAGATTCAGAGGTTCAGTCTATTATCATCAAGGCAGCAGCATGGCAGCATCTAGGCAGACATGGTGCAGGAGGAGCTGAGAGTTCTAAGTTCAGAAGGATGGCTGTCATGTGGATAGGAGAAGGATTTTATTGTTCACCTCGAACAGTGACACACTTCCTCAAACAAGTTTACACCCCCTCCACCAAGGGAACACCACAACTCCCTGGGCCAAGCATAGTAAAACCACCACATTCCACTCCCTGGCCCCCATAGGCTTATTCAAACACATGATTATGGGAGGGGGGAGGTACTTAGCCATAGAATAATAAAAAAATATATTTAGTCCAACTTCCAAAGTCCCCATAGTCTATAGCAGTCTCAGCAATGTTAAAAGTCCAAAGGTCAATGTCTTTTCTTAGATTCATCACTTAGTTGTCATCCTCAAAGCAAGATAGGAAACTAGCTGGGCAAACTCCAAACTCTGCATATTCATGTCTGAGGTCAAAGCAGCCTTCAGGTCTCCAACTCCTTTTTCATCTTTGTTGACTGCAAATATCCCTTTCCTGGGCTGGTTCTACTCACTGTTAAGCAGCTTTCTTTGGAAGATATCTCATGGTTCTGTCATCTATAACATCTTGTGGTCTCCAAGTCAACTTTAACTTCACAGCTTTTTGTTCTAATGTCTAGAATCCATACATGATCTTCTGGACTTCTCCAAAGGGCTTGCATCACTTCTCCAGCTCTGCTCTCTGTAGCACTCTAGGCTCTGGTTGATTCCATACCATGCTGCTGCTGTTCTTGGTGGTCATACCATGATATTGGCATCTTCAATACACTGGGATCTTCTTCTGCAATTATGCTTCACCAATATCTTCTCATAGGTTTTCTTCATGGTGCCAAAGCAAAACCATGAAGAACCAAAAGCATGACACTTCAGTTTTGTGCCATCACCTGCAACCGAAGTTGCACTTCACCTATGCCTTTCCATGGCCTATCACAATGTCAAGCCTCGGCTGCTCTCCATGACATCTTCAAAACCAGTACCACCTGGGCAATTCTTACACATTACCAAGTCCAGCTACAGCACATATTACAATCTTGGCTATCTCTGGAACGCAGGTTCTTTGTGCTCTCAGAAAACTATTTCCAGAAGATTTCATCTCAGTGATGCTGGTCTTTTCTTAATCACTACTAATTTCTTAGCTCTAACCAGTAACCAGCATCAATTGTCCTAGTAGAAACTTCTGTTTAGTCTCTAAAGCCAGAGACATGTAGCCAAAGCTGCTGAGTTATGCTGCTTGCTGCCCACCCAGATTCCCCATTCTATTATCAGCTTTGTTTTCCAACTCTCTCATTGGCCAAACTTGACAGTCATATACTTTGCTCTGCAGATTGACCTCAAACTCAGAGATAGCATAGCTCAGTCTCCTGAATGCTGAGATTAAGTGTAGACCACTATGTATGTTCTTTATCTAGAACTTACTCTGCCCTAGGAAGGCATGAACTCAGATATCTGCTTGGCAATGTCTCCTTGGATAATGGGTGTATGTCCTTGTGCCTGAATCTAAACATGGCTGGGTATGATCTTGCCCCAAATTCAGTTTTATATATTTCTCCTTGAACCTAGGATTTTGCTCAGTTTTCCTTTCTGGAATCCTTCATTTCTTGAAACATACATTTTATATTTTTATTTTTCACTCTTGCTCTTTTTCATTAAAACACTCTTTAGAAGAGTGAACTTTTAATTAAGTTCCATATGGTTTGTGGATTATATGATAGGTATTCTGAGCTTTTGGGCTAATATCCTCTTATTAGTGAATGCATACCATATGTGTTCTTTTGAAGTTGGGTTACATTACTCAGATTTTTTTTTTACTCCCACCCATTTGCCTAAGAATTTCATGAATTCATTGTTTTTAATAGCTGAGTAGTACTCCATTGTATAAATGAACCACATTTTCTGTATCTATTCTTCTGTTGAGGGACATCTGGGTTCTTTTTCAGTTTCTGGCTATTATAAATAAGGCTACTATGAACATAGTGGAACATGTATCCTTGTTATACATTGAAGCATCTTTTGGGTATATGCCCATTAGTGGTGTAACTGAGTCTTAAGGTAGAACTATTTCTAATTTTCTGAGGAAACACCAGATTGATTGACAAAGTGGTTTCAGTCCGACCAGCAATGGAAGAGTGCACCTCTTTCTCCACAGCCTCACCAATGTGTGCTGTCACCTGAGATTTTGTTCTTAGCCATTCTGATTGGTGTGAGGTGGAATTTCAGGGTCATTTTGATTTGTCTTTTCCTGATGACTAAAGATGTTGAACACTTCTTTAAGTGCTTCTCAGCCATTCAAGATTCAACTCTAGATGCCTCAATCCTATGTAGAAGGCAGAAGAAAATAGTCACAAGAGGTAGAGGAAGGTAGGGACCTAGGAGGGAGACGATGGGTAGGGAAAAAGATGCGAGGGGATCAGGTATTAGGAGGAACAGGAAAAGTACATAGAAATTGAATAGAAATATGTAGCAGTGGAGGATGGGGACCTAGGGGCAGTCACTAGAATGTTCCAGATGCCAGGGGAGCGAGAGACTTCCCACACCCATCTGGGATGACTTTAGCTGAAATACCCAGCAAAATGGAGATACAACCTATACAGACCACTTCCAGTTGAGGGATGGGGCCACCCATCCATCTCAAAATTTTACCCAAAAATGTTCCTGTCCAAAGGAAAGACAGGAAAAAAAATGGAACAGAGACTGAAGGGAAGGCCATCCAGATACCACCCCACATAGGGATCCATTCCATCAGCAGACACTGAACCCTCACACTATTGCTGATATCAAGAAGCATTTGCTGACAGAAGTCTGACATGACTGTTGCCTCAGAGGTTCTACCAGCACCTGACCAATATAGATGCAGATACTTACAGCCAATCACCCCACCGGACTGAGTCAGGGGATACCAATGGAAGAGCTAGGGAAAGGACTCAAGGAGCTGAGGGAATTTTAACCCCACAGGAAGAACAATAATATGAACTAATTGGACCACCCAGAGCTCCCAAGGAATAAACCACCAACTAAAGAGTATATACATGGTGGAACCCATGGCTCCAACTAAGTATGTAGCAGAGAATGGCCTTATCTGGTATGAATGGAAAGGGGGGGGGGCTTTGTTCAAATTGAGGCTTGATGCCCCACCATAGGATGATGTTAGAGTAGTGAGGTTGCAGTAGGTGAGTGGGTGGCAGAACACTCTCATAGAGGCAAACGGGGAGGAAGATGCGGGATAGGAAAGGCAATTTGTGAAGGGATAACCAGGAAGGGGAATATCATTTGAAATATAAATGAATAGAGTGAGCTTTAGTAACCACATAACAGAATTTAGACCAGGCAGCTTTAAGACTTTCTTTGTCAAAGCAATTAGTCTAAATCTCTTCACTTAAGCCTCAGGCACACTTTTCAGACAATGGCAAAGAGCAGCCATATTCTTTACCAAAATATCATAAAAATAGTCTTTAGACAACATAGTAATATTCTCCACCATTGAAACCTCTTGGACCAGCAGATCTATACAGTTCAAATCTACCTCAGCAGGAAAGTCTTCCATATCCCTGGTTAGATGGCCCATTAAGTCACACTTTAAGAATTCTACTGCTTCCCAAATCCAAAACCCTAAGTCCCAGATTCTTCCAAACCAAAGCATGGGCAGGTCTACCACAGCAATACCCAACTTATGGTATCAACTTCTGTTTTAATTAGGGTTTTACTACTGTGAACAGACACCATGATCAAGGCAACTCTTATAAGGACAATATTTAATTAGGGGTGGTATCTTAGTCAGTGTTTCTATTCCTGTACAAACATCATGACCAAGAAGCAAGCTGGGGAAAAAAGGATTTATTCAACTTACATTTTCATATTGCTGTTCATCACCAAAGGAAGTCAGGACTGGAACTCAAGCAGATCAGGAAGCAGGAGCTGATGCAGAGGCTAATGGGGGAGGGGGGGAGGGGGGCTCGTGCTACTTACTGGTTTGCTTCCCCTGGCTTGATCAGTTTTTGTTTGTTTGTTTGTTTGGTTGGGTTTTTTTTTTTTTCTTATAGAACCAAAGACTACCAGCCCAGGGAAGGCACCACCCACAATGGGTCCACCCACTAATTGAGAAAGTGCCTTACAGATAGATTGCATTTCATCAAGAGAGGCTACTTTCTCTTTGATAACTCCAGCTTGTGCACGTTGACACTCAAAGCCAGCCAGTGGCTTATAGATTCAGAGATCTAGTCTATTATCATCAAAGTGGCAGCATAGACACATCCATCCAGGCATGTTGAAGGAGGAGCTGAGAGTTCTAAATCTTCATCTAAAGGCTGCTAGATGATGGCTTTCATGCGGTGCAGAAGAGGTTTCATTGCCCACTTACACATTGACACACTTCCTCTACTAAGGTCACACCTAACTCCAACAAGGTCATATCTCCTAATAGTGCCACTTCCAAAGCCGAATATATTCAAACCACCACAGAGCTCAAGTACTTTTATATTAGTGTTTTAAAAATTACTAGTAGAAAAGACACAAACACTAACAAATTTTTATGAGTTTCTGTTTTTGTCTTGTCATGATTCTGTATGTAATAGCCAAATAATACCAAGAGGCTAGTCATGAATATCTATAGATATAAGAGGGAATCTATGTATGTATGTATGTATATATATATGTATGTATATATTGACCCAACTATATATTTGTGTATGTCTAAATATTTTAATGTCACAAAAGAATTTATATCCTTATTTTGGCTGAGTTTCCACTCACAATGTTAGAGTAATTTCTCTGAATATCATTTTCATGTTCAAAGACATTTCTGAGATAAACTTCATAGATTGATAGTTTTGATGGGTCAAGATTTTCTACAGACTGAGTATTGGAAGTTTCTGCAACATGCTGAAATTTGAGAGACGAAACTTAATGAAGGAAACATAACAGCAATCAGGTTTTCATGATCCTTCCTATATTTTATAATTTAGCATTTTCTGGAAAATCTAATACTTCTGAAAATCATGAAAGATAGAAATATATGATTGATCAAATAGGATCTTTCCCAATGGATCAATTCTCAGCAGATGTATATACTTATGTTGACATAAATTCAATCAAGTAGCTGGAGGTATTCAGCTAGGTAGTTTTACAGTGCTATAGATAAAAGATAAAACATATTCAGGAAAAGACGTTTTAATCTATGTTTTATTCTGTTCTCTTACAATTTTCAAATATTCTCTCCCACATTCTTGCTCTAACTATTCACAGTGTAATATAAAGAAGATTAGTCTGAAATCAGGATTGGAAGTATGGAATATAGTATATAAGCAGCCTTGAATTTTGTGCCCATCATTGTCTCATGATTGCCCGAATCTTTCAGATTCCATGATGGAAGAATCTGGTAGAGAGTAGAACATTATTTATGGGTATTATGATACAGAAACTTGGTCTTCATGTTTGGGTTAAATTTGCTATTTGTACTTCTGAAGACAGTACAACTGTAAAAAAAACCAAACCCATATTGAGTCATGTTAAACCCATTTTTTGAAAAATCAACCATACTAGACATTCATTTATTTCATCATTCTTGCAATGATAAGGGTATCAGTCTTTGAAATCAGACAATAATATATATCATAGTTTTACTGACACACTAAGAGCCCATCCTTGTAATTTTCTGTGTTTTGTTTTAAAAAACAGTGAGTAAATCAGTGAACAAAATGTGGGTTCATCCAAAAAAACCATTCTATGTACAAATTAAAATAATACGATAAAATTCAGAGTTTCCTCAGGATTATCTATTTAAGTAATGGTAAAACTGAAAAGTTCAATCTTCTTTCTAGCAAATTGTTAAACATACTATTATTATTTGTCGCTTTCATGTCAGACTATACCTGCTGAAAAATTATGTGACCAAGAAGGGGGTCTTTGGAGGATATCTAACCAACTTTTGTCAAATGTGAAGAGCAAAAGTTGAACAGTAACCAGTGACAGAGGGCTCAGAATTCATCACTGTTGTGTTTTCCTCTAAATTTTCTCATAGTGAAAAACTGTCATTGTTTGACACCAAGAAAATATTTTTCCTTCAGGGTAGATTTTGGTAACATGCAGATCATCACACATTCATCCTGATCTGCAAATGATGCAGGAAATGAAGAGCTACACAATGTCTTGTTCATAAAGCACTCCTGTAGATTAACTGTACCTGGATACTATTTAACCTTGATAAGTGGATCTAGATAAAATCCCTTTAATTTTGATGAGGAGTGACTGATTTCTTTGCCCACTTTCATTTAGTTCATGTACTCTGCATTAGTATGCACTATACATTAGTAAAAATCTAAACCCACATAAGTGTATGGAGTATTTATACCACAACAGAAAAAAGCATGAAGAAAATGACAATCTCGCCATTTTCATTGTTTTTTACACAGAAAACTCTCAGTTTAGTACAGACATATCCTGGCTATATTTTACATGCAATCAAGAGATTTAAACACAAAAATAAATAGGATATAATCATCGCTTCTAACTTAGGAGCTTTGTACTGAACACTGTGAGAACACAGACCACAAAATGATACTAGACATCATCCTTGACAATGGTGCACAGCAATATAAGTGCACCAATTAAAAACAAGATTATTTTCATTTCTGAACTATTTAGATAATTTCCACATCCTATTAAAAGTATTTCCTATTACCTACATAACCATATTTCTGTATTGGAGTTAGAGTCTGGCTACTTTGAGGGTTGTTATTTCTTCCACTTTTCTCCACTCCATTTCTTCTACTCTTTCAACCTTCTAACTCTACATAGGAGAGAACAAATGATAAAGGGAAAAGAGGACTATGTTATCTTTAGACTTATTCCTTCTGATTAGGAATATTGGATTCCTTGGGGAAAGTTAGATCTTTACCATCAGGATATCTTCTTATTGTGTCTTTGAACATGACTACTTAACAAACTGTGACCAGCAGCAAACAAAGGCAACCAACTACCACATAACTGACCCTTCCTCTCCTGGCTTTTGTATTTATATGCTTTGTGAAAAGTCCCTACAACTACACTGTCACACAATTGCAGAAACTATCTGCTGCTGTCAAAATCATGCCCCTGCTAGATCAAGAGGCAAATCATAGTCAGCTTCTGTAGACAATCTGAAGCATACTCACATGCATACCTGGGATTAAGATGAAAGACAGAGAGAGAGAGAGAGAGAGAGAGAGAGAGAGAGAGAGAGAGAGAGAGAGAGAGAGATCTATGACAAAATAATTATTCAGTTGAAAAAGAAGAAATAAAGAGAACCAAGATTAACACAGTATGTGTGGGACCATTAAAGGCAGCCTGGTTTCTGGTTGAGCTAGGTTTAAAACCCCGGATATCCCGCAGATAACTGCAAGGAATGGTAGGCGTTTTGTCATGCTCCTATACACCAGGCTCCTGACATGAGGCTGCAGCTCTCCACTTCATAGGTCTGTGGCCATCAGTCACATAAGGGCAATGCCAAAAGCCCCTCCACAGGTAGAGGACATTACCACAGATCATGTAGCCTCAAGAAAGATCTCCATTTTAATGATGTACCTAAAGGTCTGAAGGGATTATCCAATTATGCTTCCCTTCCCAAATATTCTTCCTGTGAAAAGGTATTTAACCCCTGGCGCGCCCTGAGAAAGTGGGGTATGGTTTTACTCATCACCACTCTCTGCCATGACAATGGCAGCAATGGAGCAGGCCTTTTTCTAAAGAGCCAGCCTCCTAGTCTCCCACAGAATGCTTCTCATTGCTCTCAGCCAAGATCTCCACCAAACCAAGCCATCTGCCCAAGCAAGCCAAGGACACTCTCCTCCACAAGAGATGCAGCCAGAGCCTTCCTCCAGCCCCTTTCCCTTTGGTCGTGGATTAGATCCAGATCATGGGTCCCCACTCCATTCTCAGCTCTTTCGTGGCATCCTGTGGCATCTGGGTGCCCAAGAGTCTAAGAACCTGATGTTCTCAGACTCAATGCAGATCCAGGAGCCTGTGCCAACTCTGGCAGTCTGTGGGGACCTCAGACCGCGCTCCTCATCCCCAGACTGGGGTTCCTGATTTCTCATAGCCCTACACCCACCTGATGACAGCATGGAGAATAAGCAATCAAAACTTCCCTCGTGGCACTCCACCCAAGCCCCGACCAGACTCGGGACCCCACCATTTAGCCCACAAGTCTGCCATTCTCTCAGTGGGGAATCTTCTTCAGTGGATTCAATAGATGGACTTCATGCTAACTACTGATGCAATGCTATATGTGCTAAAAAGCTTCTCAAAGTTGTAGAATAATGTTAAGAGACCTGGATATGTGTGGTGGTAGAAACATCCTGTGGTTTAAATGCCTCATTTTAGTGTAACCTTAAATGGAATATTTACCACGAGTTCACATCTATATCTCAATCACATTAATTCTGGGTAATGTCACTTTGTGACTATATTAGGTCCCAGAAAAGTATAACACTGGCCCAAGCAGGTGATCTTTCAATTTTGACAAATTTTTGTCCAGTTTTAGAGATTCAATAAGGCATACCAAGCAGTTCCACTGAGCTGAGAATGGTAATTAGTTTCTAAAACTTTATTAGAAAAGTACTGAAATTTTCTCCCAGAAATAAAACATTGATAGTTTGATTTATTACAATATTTTCAATGAGCAGCCCATAAATCAATGAAGTGAGAAACAGCTGTTGCAATTTATTGTTTAGCAGTTCACTAGAAGCTCACTGTGTTCTAGACACTAAACTGATATTTGCACATATCTCAGTGACTATGATATTGTTATCCTTTCAAAAGACTGTCTAATGGAGTTAAGAAGATACATCATTTAAAATTGCAAAGAGTAATGAAATGTAAGTATAATTCTTTGGGTTTAATAAATTTGGAAGTTTGTCTACTCCCTGGATCAATAAAAGGCACTGTTATATAGAGAGAAGGATGTGGGCTGGCTAGAACAAAATGTTTAATTTCAATGAGTTTACAGAGGACATAATGAAGCTTCTATCCCAGAACAAGCTAGAGTTCATTTTGCTCAGAATTTTTACTGTTAATGCTGATGAAACTGCAGGTCCAAGCAGATGTGGACCTCCACCAAAATCTTATCAGCAAAAGATGTGCATTGCTATCTAGTAGTATTCACACATTAATAAACTCTACAAAATAAGTAATTTAAATTAATGAACTTTACAATAGTAAAATGCACTACCAAAGTTACAGTACCTAATTTTGCACCATTGAGTGTGAATGAGGAATGATTAGTGTTTCAAATTCTTTTTCTCTTTGATTAACTATTCAAAACCCTGCATTTGTTATTTTTTATTTGAGTTCTCCCCTACTTTGTATGTCAGGGAATCAATCTTGATGAATGAAAAGGCTTTTACCTTTAATAACAGTTAACACTGAAAGAAATACATGATGTAATCTACTCAGGATGGTGAGAAAGAACATATTATGTAGGTTAATTTGTATTCCTAACAAAAGGGAACAGTATATCTGGTCAGAAGTATAAAAGTGCACATAATAAAGATTTATATACATAATTTGAGATATCTATAAAAGTCAAATGTTCATGGCAATGCTACTCAGGACAAGAAATTGGAATTTTTATGGCAGGAGGGGAAACCACTATCCACAGGAAGAACTTACTGGTCTTCATTGCATCTTCTATTCTTTCTTGATATCATCAAAAAATGGTATGCAGACAATTTCTTTTCAATCCAGTTTCTTGCCAGTCAATTTAACTGGTTATGAATCTTAATTTCATAAAAAATCCAGCATCATGACATCTAGAAGAGTTTTAACAGTAAAAATGAATACTATATATTCAACAAGTTGGCATACAAAATGACTATCACATGTTACAAAAGACATGCTAATGTAAATCTTCCTGCTATTGTGGTACATCACATGGCATTTTACAGTCATTGAGTTAGTTAAAGTTGTCATATTTAAGATCTAGGGAATAAGTGTAGGAAAAATTTTAATCTTTGACGATATGGTTAAGTCACTGACTTGATGAATTCTCATCCACTTTGGAGGTGTGTTGTGGGTTTCTGTGCCAACAGGTCTATTGTGTATATGCTTGAGCAGAGACAGGAGGTCATCTTCACCTGCTGCTTTTCAGGAACTGTAATAGCAAATAGTATTTGAGTGAGGGTCTTTTAATGACTGGAATCCACCAAGTATTCTAAAATACCCTGTTAAAAGAACCACTATGATATGTTTGTCTCTGTCTACCCAATATGGAGATTAAAATCTTTCTCCTCTACTCATAGTGTTTCAATATTGAATGCACATTCTGTGTGACTAAACTCAGGGCCTCAAACTTACAATACGTTTTCTATCACCACAGATTTTTCAAGAACCTTTATATATATATATATAGATAGATATAGATATAGATATAGATATAGATATAGATATAGATATAGATATAGATATAGATATAGATATAGATATAGATATATAGATATAGATAGATATAGATATAGATATAGATATAGATATAGATATAGATATAGATATAGATATAGATATAGATATAGATATAGATATAGATATAGATATAGATATAGATATAGATATAGATATATACACACACACACACACGCACACACACACACACACATATGTCTCTGTGTGTGTGTGTGTGTGTGTGTGTGTGTGTGTATGTGTATTAGTCAAGAGACCTGGGTGCTATTAAAAGGTGTTGCATCCTGAAACTAACAGACCCACTCTAGGTCATCTAGCATGAGCATTATTTTTTAGTATTAAAATATAAACACTTGTAAAATTAATGCTATGTTTCATTTTTTTCCTTGAATACTGCCTATAACTATACCAAAAGGAGAAAGTAGTGTATGTATAACTTAAAATTTTGATTCACCAGTCCGTTCTTAATTGGCCTAATCTTGAGACACCAGAATTTCTCCCTGCAAATTATTTGAAGAGTGAAAATTGATTTGAGGTGTCTGGATAAATACAACACTCTGTCATTCAAAATATTTTAATTAGCTAAGTCAAAAGCCCTTTTAGTAGGATTTGAATTTAATAGTAAAATTAGGATCCATATATTAGAGAAAAAGAAAGTGTAGAGTCTGATTTTCTGAGTCTGAGTCACTCAAGACTATTGTTTCCAGTTCCACCCATTTACCTGCAAATTTTTTTTTGTTTGTTTCTATTCCTTTTTAGCTATATAAATTTCTATTGTGTATAAGTACTATTTTCATTGCTCATTCATTACAACAACTTTCATTACAATCTTACTCAATGTTGAAAAATATTTAGGTTGCCTTACTTCCTAGGGTTGGGGGTTTTGGTTTTTAAATTGTGTTTCTGTGTGTGTGTGTGCGCGTGTGCGAATTTGTGACAGTTCTTTTTGTTGTTATATGTTTTATGGGTTTTAATTTTTTGCTTCCTTCCTTCCTTCCTTCCTTCCTTCCTTCCTTCCTTCCTTCCTTCCTTCCTTCCTTCCTTCCTTCCCTCCCTCCCTCCTTCCTTCCTTCCTTCCTTCCTTCCTATTCTTCATTTATTTTTTCTCATATAATACATCCCAATCACAGTTTTTCCTCCCTTCAATCCTCCAAGATTCCCCCTGGCACCTTGTCTCCCCTTCACCATATCTCCTCCTCAATTTCCCTTCAGAAAAGAGCAGGCCTCCCAGCATATCAACAATTAAAAAGTTAAAATAAGTTTAGACATACGCAATTATAACAGGAATGACCATATAATTGGTCACAAACCAACCCTCAACCAATACAGGAAGATTGAAATCATCCCATGCATCCTATCACATCACCATGGATTAAGGCTGGTCTTCGATAACAGCAAAACAACAGAAATCCCACATATATGTGGAAACTGAACAATTCTCAACTCAATGATAACTCTGTCAGGGAAGAAAAAAAAAGAGAGAGAGAGAAAGTGAAGATTTTCTGGAATGTAATGAAAATATTAACACATCATAGCCAAACTTACAGGACACAATGAAAGCAATGCTAAGAGGAAAATTCATAGCAATAAGTACCCTGGTAAAGAAATTGGGGTGATCTTACACTAACAGCTTAATAGTGCACCTGAGAACTCTAGATGAAAAAAAGAAGCAACCCATCCAAGAGGAGTAGACAGCAGGAAATAGTGAAACTCAAGGACAAAAATCAACCAAATTGAAACAAAGAGAACAATACAAAGAATCAACAAAACCAAATGCTGGTTCTTTGAGAGAATCAACAAGATAGGTAAAGCCCTAGCCAAACTAACTTAAGTCAAGAGGCATTAACATTAACAAAATCAGAAATGAAAAGGGAGACATAACAACAGAAATAGAGGAAATTCAAAAAATCATCAAACCCTACGACAAAATCATACACTCTACAAAACTGGAAAATCTAGATGAAATGAATGGATTTCTAGACAGATACCATATACCTAAGTTAAATCAAGAGCATACAAACTATCTAAAGAGGTCCATATCCCATAAGGAAATGGAAGAAGTCATTAAAAATTCCCAACCTATCTGCATCCCTGAGACGAGGCTGATCCAGAGCCCATTGTACACGGGTCCCACCAGGAGAGCTCTGTTCTCCCAGGACTGTTTTACTCACAGGCTCGGAGGACAGAGAGCCACTTTCTGCCCAATAACTGTGTGGAGCTGGATGGCAAGGAGTATATGGAGCACAAGAAAAGTAAAGCAGCTGGGATGCATAATGACCAAACTCCAAATACAGAAAACAAAGAAAGATTATTAAAAGCAGTAAAGGAAAAAAGTCAAGTAACATATAAAGGCAGACCTATCAGAATTACACCAGACTTCTCACCAGAGACTATGAAAGCCAAAGATCCTGGACAGATGTCATACAGACCCTAAGAGAACACAAATGCCAGCCCGGGCTACTATACCCAGCAAAACTCTCAATTACCATAGATAGAGAAACCAAGATATTCCATGACAAAAACAAATTTACACAATATTTCTCCACAAATCCAGCCCTTCAAAGAATAATAAGTGGAAAACTCAAACAGAAGGAGAAAAACTCCAACTGAGAAAAAGCAAGAAAATGATCTTCTTATAACAAGCCAAGAAGATAACCACAAAAAAGAAATCCAACTTTAACAACAAAAATAACAGGAAGCAACAATCTTTTTTCCTTAATATCTCTTAATATTAATGGATTCAGTTCTTCAATAAAAAGACATAGACTAACTGACTGGATATATAAATGGGACCCAACATTTTTCTGCATACAGGAAATCCACCTCAGTGACAAAGACAGATACAACCTCTGAGTAAAAGGCTTAAAAACAATTAGCCAAGCAAAGGGTTGAAAGAAACAAGCATGAGTAGCCATTCTAATATGTAGACTTCAACACCCAACTCTTAACAATGGACATATCATGGAAATAGAAACTAAACAGAGATACAGAGAAAATAACAGAAGTCATGAGACATATGGATTTAACAGATTATCTGTAGAACATTTAATCCTAAAACAAAAGAATATACATTATTGTCAGCACTTCATGGTACCTTCTCCAAACTTAATCATAAAATCGATCACAAAACTTAACCCTCAAGAGATTGGAGGCCCATGGGTGTTTAGAGGTCAGATGGGGTGGAGTGGACAGGGGCATCCATGTGAAGATGGGGTATAGTCAGGAGGAGGTGTGAGATATAGGGCAGTTGTGGGGTGGGAGGGGAGGGACAGGGAATGGAAGATGGAGTATAAAAAATGAATTACAAATAAAATTAAATAAAAAACAGGCTTCAAAAGATACAAGAAGATTGAAATAATCCCATGCATCCTATCAGATCATCAATGTGTAAGGCTGGTCTTCATAACAACATAAACAATACCAAGCCCACATACATGTGGAAGCTGAACAACCCTCTACTCAGTGATAACTTGGTCAAGGAAGAAATAAAGAAAGATATTAAAGATGTTTTAGAGTTTAATGAAAATGAAGGTACAAATACCCAAACTTATGGGACACAAAGAAAGCAGTGTTATGAGGAAAACACATAACTCTGTGTGCCTCCAAAAAGAAACTGAAAAGAGCACACACTAGCAGCTTGACAAAACATGTGAAAGCTCTAGAACAAAAAGAAGCAAATTCACCCAAGAGGAGTAGATGGCAGGAAACAATCAAACTTGGGGCTGAAATCAATCAAGTGGAAAAAAAAAAAACAAACAAAAAACATACGAAATATCAACTGAACCAGGAATTTCTTCTTTGATAAAATTAACAAAATAGCTAAACCCTTAGTCAGAGGAACTAGAGGACACAGAGACAGTATTCTGAGTAACAAAATCATAAATGAAAAGGGAGACACAACAATAGAAGCCAAGGAAATCCAAAAAATCATCAGATCCTACTACAAAAGGCTATACTCAACAAAACTGGAAAACCTGGATGAAACGGACAAATTTCTAGACAGATACCAGGTACCAAAATTAAATCAGGATCTGATAAATGATCTAAACTGTCCCATATACCCTAAACAAATAGAAAGAGTAATTAATAGCCTCCCAACCAAAAAGAGCCCAGGATCAGATGTGTTTAGTGCAGAGTTCTATCAGACCTTCAAAGAAGACCTAATACCAATACTTCTCAAACTATTCCACAAAATAGAAACAGAAGGTATTCTACTCAATTCATCCTATGAAGCCACAATTACTCTGATACCTAAACAACACAAAGACCCAATAAAGAAAGAGAACTTCAGACCACTTTCCTTTAGGAATATTGATGCAAAACTACTCAATAAAATTCTCCAATACCAAAACCAAGAATACATTAAAACGATCATCCATCATGATCAAATAGGCTTCATCCTATAGATACAGGGATGGTTCCATATGTGGAATTACATCAACATAATCTACTATATAAACAAACTCAAAGAAAATATCCATATGATCATCTCATTAGACGCTAAGAACGAATTTGACAAAATCCAACACCCCTTCAAGATAAAAGCTTTTGTATAGTTCTTTTTTTTTTTTTATTCCCCTTGGTTGATTTCAGCCCTGAGCCCTGCATCTGCTCCTCTTGGGTGAATTTGCTTTCTTTTGGTCTAGTGCTTTTAGGTGTGCTGTCAAGCTGCTAGTGTATGCTCTCTCCAGTTTCGTTTGGGAGGCACTCAGAGCTATGAGGTTTCCTCTTAGGACTGCTTTTCCAATGTGTTGGGGTATCCAATACTCACTGTGATGGAAGTACTGTGTACTGATGATGTCAAGTAGTCTATTTTCTGTTGGTGAGATTCTTGCATTTGCCTTTCACCATCTGATAATCTCTGGTGTTATATGTTCTAGCTGTCTCTGGCTGGAGCCTGTTCCTCCTGTGAGTCTGTTAGCTTGTGTCAGCACTCCTGGGAGACCACTGCTCACCTGGCAAGACCAGTGCACAGAGGGCTGCTGAACAGCCTCCTGGCTACAGATGTAGGTATGTAGGACCCTTTTCTAGAAGTTCTGTTGCTTGTGCTCTCCTGAGCATATTCACTTTACAGAGACACCAGAGGGAAAATGGTGATCTCACCTGAGTCCTGGGGCTAGAGCCCTCCATGGAGGCAAGCTCTCCTCTGGCAGGGAAGGTGCACAGAGGACTGAGGATCAGTTCCAACTCCTGGCTGAGGATGAGTGCCCCGTAGGACTGTGTCCAAGAAGCTCTGTTCCTTCTGCTGTGTGCATGCTCTCTCCTGCACAGAACTCCCTCAGAGCAATGTATGAAATTCTTAGGCAAATGCATGGAATTTGAATATATCATCCTTGAAGGGGTCTGCAACCCTATAGGTGGAACAACAATATGAACTAACCATTACCCCCAGAGCTCATGTCTCTAGCTGCATATGTAGCAGAAGATAGCCTAGTCGGCCATCATTGGGAAAAAGGACCCTTGGTCTTGCAAACTTTATATGCTCCAGTACAGGGGAATGCCAGGGCCAAGAAGTGGGAGTTGGTGGGTAGGAGAGCGGGGGGTGGGGGGGTGGGGAGGGTATAGGGGACTTTCAGGATAGCATTTGAAATGTAAATGAAGAAAAATCTAATAAAATATTGAAGAAAAAAAATGAAAATATCATCCTGAGTGAGGTAACCCAGTCACAAAAGAACACACATGTTGTGCACTCATTGATAAGTGGATATTGGCCCAGAAGCTTGGAATACAAGATACAATTCACAAACCACATGAAACTCAAGAAGAAGGAAGACCAAAGTGTGGATAATTCAATCCTACTTCGTAAGGGGGAAAAAAATTACTCCTGGAAGGAGTTACAGAGACACAGTGTGGAGCAGAGACTGAAGGAATGACCATCTACAGACTGCCCCACCTAGGTATCTACCCCATTTACAATTACCAAACCCTAACACTATTGTGGATTAAGTGCTTGCTGACAGAAGCCTGTTATAGCTGTCTCCTGAGAGGCTCCTCCAGTGCCCAACAAATATAGAGGTGGATGCTTACAGCCTACCATTGGATTGAACACAGGGTCCCCAATGAAGAAGCTAGAGATAGCACCCAAGGAGCTGAAGGGATTAGCACCCCCATAGGAGCAACAACAGTATAGATTAACCAGTAACACAAGAGCTCCCATGAGCTAAACCACCAATCAATGACTATACATTGTGGGACTCATTGCTGCAGCTGCTTATGAAGCAGAGGATGGCCTAGTCAGTCATCCATGGGAGAAGAGGTCCTTGATCCCATGAAGGCTGTATTTCCCAATGTAGGGAAATGGCAGGGCCAGGAACCAGGAATGGGTGGGTTGGTGAGCAGGGGGAAGGGAGGGAACAGGGTGTATTTGGAGGTAAAATAGGAAAGGGGATAACATTTGAAATGTAAATAAAGAAAGCATCTAATAAAAATTCTTTAAAAATAGCAAATAAACCTAAATCATTTATGAAAAAACCAACCAACCCACAAACCAAAATAACCTCCCAATCAAAAAAAAAGCCCAGGGCCAGAAAGATTTAGGGCAGAATTCTACCAGACCTTCAATGAAAACCTGATACCAATATTCCTCAAACTATTCCATAAAATATAAACAGAAGGAACACTAACAATTCCTTCTATGAATCTTCAGTTACTCTGATACCTAAACTACAGGAGGAACCAACGGAAAAAAAAGAGAACTTCAGACCAATCTTGCTTATGAATATCAGTGCAAAAAATAAAAGAAAAAACTCAATAAAATAGTTGAATTCAAGAACACATCAAAGCCATGATTCACCAAGATCAAGTAGGCTTCATCCTAAGGAATCAAGGTTGATTCAATATATGAAAATCCATTAATGTAATCTTCTATATAAATAAACTGAGAGAAAAAAAATCAGATGATCATCTCCTGAGATGTAGAAAAAGCATTTGACAAAATACAACACACCTCTATGGTAAAAGTATTATAGAGATCAGCAATTTAAGGCACATAACTAAATATAATAAAAGCAAAATACAGCAAACCAACAACAGCCAATATCAAATTAAATGGAGAGATACTTGAAGCAATCCCACTAAAATCAGGGACAAGACAACGATGCCTCCTCTCCCCATATCTATTCAATAAAGTGGGTGAAGTGCAAGATAGAACAATAAGACAACAAAAAGAGATCAAAGGGATACAAATTGGCAAAGAAGAAATAACAATATAACTATTTGCACATGGTATGATAGTATACATAAGCGACTTCAAAATCTCTACCAGAGAACTTCTCTAGTTGAAAAACAATTTCAGCAATGTGGCAGGATATAAAATTAACTCAAATAAATCAGTAGCCTTCCTTTATACAAATGATAAATTGGGTGAGAAGGAAATTAGGGAGATAACTTCCTTCATAATAGCCACAAATAATGCAAACTGTCTTGGAGTAACTCTAAGCAAACAAGTGAAAGTTCTGTATGAAAATAACTTCAACTTTCTCAAGAAAGAAATCGAAGAAGATATCAGAAAATGGAGGGATCCCCCATGCTCACGTATTGACAGAATTAACATAGTAAAAATGGCTGACCTACCAAAGGCAATCTACAGATTCAAGGCAATCCCCATCAAATTCCCAACATAATTCTTCAAAGTTATGAAAAGAGCAATTTTCAAATTCATCCCGAAATGCAAATAAAACAAAACAACAAAAACAACAACAACAAAACAGAGTAGCAAATAATAAAAAGATCAACAATAAAGGAATTGTTCTGGGATTCACTATCCCACACCTCAAACTTTATTACAGAGCAATAGTAATAAAACTGCATGGTATTGGTAAAGAGACAAACACATTGATTAAGACCAGAAATAAAACTGCACACTTATGGGCACTTGAGTTTTGACAAAGAAGGCAATCAAATAAAATGGAATAAAGAAAGTATCTTCAAAAAATGGTGATGGTCTAACTACCTATTGGTATAAAGAAAAATGAAAATAGACCCATATTTCTGATCTTGCACAAAGCTCAAGTCCAAGTGGATTAAGGACCTCAACTTAAAACCATATACACTGAATCCAATAGAAGAGAAAGTGCAAAAGAGCCTTGAACTCATTAGCAAAGGGGGGAATTTTCTAACTAGAATTTTAATGGCTCATACTCTAAAATCAGGAATTGATAAATGGGATCTCATGAAATTGGAAAGGTTCTGTGAGGCAAAAGACAGAGTCAATAAGACAAATCAGCAACATACAAATTCGGAAAATAATCTTCATTAACCCCACATCTGATAGAGGACTAATATCCAAAATATATAAAGAACTCAAGAAGCTAACCACCAAGAAAACAAACAATCCAATCAAAAGATGGGGTATAAAAATAAACTGAAGTTTCACAACTGAGGAAACTGTAACGGCTGAGTAGCACCTAAAGAAATGTTCAAACTCTTAGTAATCAGAGAAATGCAAATCAAAACGACCCTGAGATTCTACATTACACCAATCAGAATAGCTAAGATCAAAACCATAGGTGACAACATATGTTGGAGAAGAAGTGGAGAAAGAGGAATACTCCTCCATTTTTGGTGGAATTTCAAGCTGGTACAACCACTCTGGAAATCAAATTGGAGGTTTCTTAGAAAATTGGAGATAGATCTATCTGAAGACCCAGCAGTATCACTCTTGGGCATATACCCAGAAAGATGCCCCACCATGCCACAGGAGAACATGGTCCACTATGTTCATAGCAACCTTGTTTGTGATAGCTAGAAGCTGAAACAATCCAGATATCCAACGACAGAAGAATCAATACAGAAAATGTGGGTCATTTACACATTGGAATACTATTCTGCTAATACATATGAGGACATCCTAGGTTTTGCAGGCAAATGGATGAAACTAGAAAATATAATCCTGTGTGAGGTAACTTGAACCTAAAATGACATGCATGGTATGTACTAATAAGTGAGTATTAGCTAAGAAAGAGAGAGTGGGGAGGGAGAGGGGGAGGAAGGGGAGGAGGAAGGGAGAGGGAGGGAGGAAGGGAGGGAGGGAGGGAGGGAGGGAGGGAGGGAGGGAGGAAGGAAGGGAGGGAGGAAGGAAGGAAGGAAGGAAGGAAGGAAGGAAGGAAGGAAGGAAGGAAGGAAGGAAGGAAGGAAGGAAACCCAAGATACAGTCAATAGAACTCAAAAAGGTCAACAAGCTGAAGGGTCTAAGTGAGTACCCCTCAGTCCCACTTGGGTCGAAGAAAAAGCAATCACATAGGGGAAGGGACCGAGGGACCTGGGAGGGAAATGGGACAGGAGAAGTTGGGGAGAGGGGAACATGATGTGGTATTGGGCAGAGGAAGGAATGGAAACAGGGAACATTGGGAAATAGGAGGTTGGGGGGACCCTCCAGAAGGTAGAGGTGATCTGGGAAGTGAAAGATTCTCAGGAATCAAAAAAGGGACCTTAGACAAGATTACATACAGTGGACACAGGAAAATTATAGAGCCCATCTCCAGCAGAAAGACAGGGCATCGAGTGAGAGCTGGGTTACCATCCCACAGTCAAAATTCTGATCCATAATTGTTCCTGTCAGAAAGAACTGCAGGGATGGAAATTCAGAGGAGCCTGATGAAAAGAAGGTCTAGTGACAGGACCAAAGTGGGATTCAGCTCAAGGAAAGTACTCAATCTCTTACACTATTACTGAGGCTAAGGAGCATTCAAAAAAAGGGACCTATCACGATTGTCCTCTAAAAGACCCAACAAGCAGCTGAAAGAGTCAGATACAGGTATTTGCACTCAATCAATAGACAGAAGTTGCTAAAGCCCGTGGTTGAATTGAGGAAAGGCTGGACGTCAGGTGAGAATTCTTTGTTTAGCTCTAAGCCCCATTTTTAATGGGGTTATTTAATTTTCTGGAGTCCAGCCTCTTGAGTTCTTTATATATATATTGGATATTAGTCCCCTATCTGATTTAAGATAGGTAAAGATCCTTTCCCAATCTGTTGGTGGCCTTTTTGTCTTATTGATGGTATCTTTTTCCTTGCAAAAGCTTTGCAGTTTCTTGAGGTCCCATTTGTCAATCCTCTATTTTACAGCACAAGCCATTGCTGTTCTATTCAGGAATTTTTCCCCATGCCCATATCTTCGCGGCTTTTCCCCACATTCTGCTCTATAAGTTTCAGTGTCTCTGGTTTTATGTGAAGTTCCTTGATCCACTTAGATTTGACCTTAGTACAAGGAGATAGAAATGGATCAATTTGCATTCTTGTACATGATAACAACCAGTTGTGCCAGCACCATTTGTTGAAAATGCAGTCTTTCTTCCACTGGATGGTTTTAGCTCCCTTGTCGAAGATCAAGTAACCATAGGTGTGTGGGTTCATTTCTGAGTCTTCAATTCTATTCCATTGGTCTACTTATCTGTCACTATTCCAGTACCATGCAGTTTTTATCACAATTGCTCTGTAGTAAAGCTTTAGGTCAGGCATGGTGATTCCAACAGAGGTACTTTTATCCTTGAGAAGAGTATTTGCTATCCTAGGTTTTTTGTTATTCCAGGTAAATTTGCAGATTGCTCTTTCTAATTCGTTGAAGAATTGAGTTAGAATTTTGATGGGGATTGCATTGAATCTGTAGATTGCTTTTGGCAAGATAGCCATTTTTTACAATGTTGACCCTGCCAATCCATGAGCATGGGAGATTTTTCCATCTTCTGAGGTCTTCTTTAATTTCTTTCTTCAGAGACTTGAAGTTTTTATCATACAGATCTTTCACTTCCTTAGTTAGAGTCACGCCAAGGTATTTTATATTATTTGTGACTATTGAGAAGGGTGTTGTTTCCCTAATTTCTTTCCCAGCCTATTTATTCTTTGTATAGAGAAAGGCCATTGACTTGTTTGAGAAGCACCTGAAAAAAATGTTCAACATCCTTAATCATCAAGGAAATGCAAATCAAAACAACCCTGATATTCCATCTCACACCAGTCAGAATGGCTAAGATCAAAAATTCAGGTGACAGCAGATGCTAGCGAGGATGTGGAGAAAGAGGAACACTCCTCCATTGTTGGTGGGATTGCAAGCTTGTACAACCACTCTGGAAATCAGTCTGGCGGTTCCTCAGAAAATTGGACATAGTACTACCTGAGGATCCTGCAATACATCTCCTGGGCATATATCCAGAAGATGTCCCAACCGGTAAGAAGGACACATGCTCCACTATGTTCATAGCAGCCTTATTTATAATAGCCAAAAGCTGGAAAGATGCCCCTCAACAGCGGAATGGATATAAAAAATGTGGTTTTTAGCAAATTGTATCTTATATCTTGGGTATCCTAAGTTTTGGGCTAATATCCACTTATCAGTGAATACATATTGTGTGAGTTCTTTTGTGATTGTGTTACTTCACTCAAGATGATGCCCTCCAGGTCCATCCATTTGGCTAGGAATTTCATAAATTCATTCTTTTTAATAGCTGAGTAGTACTCCATTGTGTAAATGTACCATAATTTCTGTATCCATTCCTTTGTTGAGGGACATCTGGGTTCTTTCCAGCTTCTGGCTATTATAAATAGGGCTGCTATGAACATAGTGGAGCATGTGTCCTTTTTACCGGTTGGGACATCTTCTGGATATATGCCCAGGAGAGGTATTGCTGGATCCTCCGGTAGTACTATGTCCAATTTTCTGAGGAACTGCCAGACTGATTTCCAGAGTGGTTGTACAAGCTTGACCCCAGAGCTCTTGTCTCTAGCTGCATATGTATCGAAAGATGGCCTAGTCGGCCATCAATGGAAAGAGAGGCCCATTGGACTTGCAGACTTTATATGCCCCAATATAGGGGAATGCCAGGGCCAAAAGAATGGGAATGGGTGGGTAAGGAAGTGGGGGGCGCTATGGGGGACTTTTGGGATAGCATTGGAAATGTAATTGAGGAAAATATGTAATAAAAATATTAAAAATTTTTTTAAAAATGTGGTACATTTACATAATGGAGTACTACTCAGCTATTAAAAAGAATGAATTTATGAAATTCCTAGGCAAATGGTTGGACCTGGAGGGCATCATCCTGAGTGAGGTAACACAATCACAAAAGTACTCAAATGATATGTACTCACTGATAAGTGGATATTTGCCCAGAAACTTAGTATAGCGAGATATAAGATACAATTTGCAAAACACATGAAACTGAAGAAGAACGAAGACCAAAGTGTGGACACTTTGCCCCTTCTTAGAATTGGAAACAATCACCCATGGAAGGAGTTACAGAGACAAAGTTTGGAGCTGAGACAAAAGGATGGACCATTTAGAGACTGCCATATCCAGAGATCCATCCCATAATCAGCTTCCAAACGCTGACACCATTGCATACACTAGCAAGATTTTGCTGAAAAGACCCAGATATAGTTGTCTCTTGTGAGACTAAGCCAGGGCCTAGCAAACACATAAGTGGATGCTCACAGTCAGCTATTGGATGGATCACAGGGATCCCAATGGAGGAGCTAGAGAAAGTATCCAAGGAGCTAAAGAGATCTGCAACCATGTAGGTGCAACATTATGACCTAACCAGTACCCCGGAACTCTTGACTCTAGCTGCATATGTATCAAAAGATGGCCTAGTAGGCCATCACTGGAAAGAGAGGCCCATTGGACATGCAAACTTTATATGCCCCAGTACAGGGGAACGCCAGGGCCAAAAAATGGGAATGGGTGGGTAGGGAAGTGGGGGGGATGGTGGGGAGGACTTTTGGGATAGCATTGGAAATGTAATTGAGGAAAATACGTAATAAAAAAATTAAAAAAAAAAAAGGAAAGGCAGGTCGAAGTTGAGGAGGAGGGGGACCCAGGAGGAGGACCAGCACTCTCAATTAATCTGGACCCCTGAGATCTGTCAGAAAATAAATCGCTATCCAGGTAGCATACACCAGGTGATATGAGTCCCCCAACACAAATACAGCAGAGTACTGCTGGGTCTGGGTTTAGTCAGAGAAGATGCACCTAACCCTCAAGAGACTGGAGGCCCCAGGGAGTTTAGTTATGTTGTGGGCTGGGGGTTGGAGATGGGGACATCCTGGTGCATTTCTATGTTCAACTAATTTCTGTTTAATCACAGTGAGCATTATACTAATGTCTGTTTTTCTATTAAGAATATTACCATTTGAAATACATTAATTTCCTTAGTTTTCTTGCATAAATTCAGGGGAAAATTCACCAGACAATTCAGTAAGGTTTTTCTCCTCCTTTGAATTCATTTTCTATGTTGTATGTACAGTGAAAGCATGAATAAATTGAAATATTCATTAACATCTTATCTGTACTTCAACCATCAGTCAGTAATTTTAGGATGAAAATCAAATCTAAAAGTACCAATGCAATTGTTTTTTCAGCTTTATTACCTTTACCAATTAAGCTGCTAGCTAGAACTATCTCTTCTGCTATTAAGTATGAAAGATGTCAGAGAAACTAAAGTCTTAAACCAGACACTGAAGAGGGTTACCTTTCTCCTTTCACTATTTCTTATCCTAAATGAACTCTAGGAGTTAAATTGACCACAAGTCAACCAACACAATTCAGATCTACTTTTTTTAAATTACCATTATATTTACCTTTATTGTGTAGTTTTAGTTGATGACTTCTATATGAGAGTTGCTGTAGTTCAAATGAGAACGGGCTGATGACTTTATGTCTGAATATTTGAATATTCAGACCCCAGTTGGTGAAACACTTGGGAAAGTATTAGGATGTATTGGTGGAAAAAGTCTGTCACTACAATAGGCTTTGAGGTTTCTTTTCCTTGTCTTGTCTTGTCTTGTCTTGTCTTGTCTTGTCTTGTCTTGTCTTGTCTTGTCTTGTCTTGTCTTGTCTTCTCTTCTCTTCTCTTCTCTTCTCTTCTCTTCTCTTTTCTTTCCTTTTCTTTTCGGAACTGTGGCTTTGAAAAGCCATTGAGTATGTCTTTTTTTTCTATTTTATTAATCATTCCATTTGTTTACATCTCAAATTATATCCTACTTCCCAGTTACCTTTCCACATTCCCCCATCCCACATCTTCCCTCTCCTTCCCCTCTTCTTCTATGAGAGTGTTCCTCCACCTAGCCACCCTCTCCTGCCCCACCACTTCAGCATCCCCCTATGCTGGGGCATCAAACCTCTACAGGACCAAGGGTGTGCATGCATATCCACTAAGAATAATGGTCTGGCTAAACACTCATCCTTTGTTACTAGCTTTACAGGTTCATGGAGAGTTAAAAAACATAACTAATTTATCCTTTAAGTTTTGTCTAGATAAGCATAGTTGATATTTTATCTTCTGTCCTTGCACCTATAGTGAAAATAGTTAGCTCCTTTTTCATTTCCTTTGCTTAACAGTTTTACAAACTCTTGGAATGTGCTCTAGGTTTTACATGCCTGTTTTCTATCTCAGAAGCAATTAAACCATGACATCTGAAGCTTGGCAAAGTTTCCATTGCAGTTTTGTCATCAGATAATATGTAATAAGCAGTCCCAGTATAAAAGAAGTTCAAGTGTCTTTGTCTGGGTTGCCATTCTGAGGTGGTGGTGACTCCTGCATGCTTATTGTTTCTGCAGAATAAACACTCTTTGTTCCTGCATAGTATTTGTGTCTGTGGTCTTCCTTCAGCAATTCTCAAACACTAACACCTACAACACTTTAAGCTCCAAATTATACATTTTTATAATTTGTTTTTGTCATGGTTTTTTTATCACAATAATGGAAAAGTAACTAAGGCAAAAATTGTAGGGAACCTTCATTGATGTAACATATCCCACAGGGGGAAAATGCATTAATGGTCCCATTATAGGAACAGAAACCTTCAAAAACTACTTTAGAATATCCGAACAGCTTTCATCCATTTAAGCATTGCTAGTTACCTTTGGGAATGCTTACAAATGTGTGCAAATAAGCATAATAATTACATTGCTTTATGTCCTTCGATAGGCAAAGGAATTGACTTTTAAATGCTTCACTGTTTTATTGTCCTATACTATAAATCCTACCCTTGTTTTCCTGGTCATGTGATTCTCCCCTATTTTATGGCCACAATTCCTTTCCATTTTGAACACAATTCCTGGAAGTATAATGAATAATCATAATTCTACACATTTTGCCAAGTCTTTTTTTTATTTGAAGTTCTTATTTATTTATATATTTATTTTACAAATTTTCAGTGCTTTAATTACTGTCAACATTTTGCTCTCCTAAATCATCTATGCCTTATACCATTCTGAACTTGCAAAATAATACAGTTGGTAGAATTGGTTTTCTTTATCCCTCTGCTTACTGAGCCTGGACAGCCACAGTCATAGTTAGCATTTAGGCCAGTTACACCTTGTATATTTCTAGTATCTTTTACTTCACTCCTCCTCTGAATGGAGTGGGGGAGGGTATAAGGGAGTTTTGGAGAGGAAACTAGGAAAGGGGATAGCACTTGAAATGTAAATGAAAAAAACATGTAATAATAATAATAATAATAATAATAATAATAATAATAATAATAAAGAAACCATTAGTACATCCAGTGCTACATAGAGAGACCCTGGGGAAGGGGAGGGGAAAAGATGAGGAATATCTGGTCACTTTTCTAGTTATACATTTCTACTGGATTTACACAGCAAAGCAATAGTTGTGTTTTCCAGGTCTTTCTTTTTTTACAAGGTAATTTGCCAGTAGCTGGCCAATGATGTCTGTCTTTGGATTTCTGACAAATTTCAAATGCTATCACAAAGGGAACCATGAACCACACCGAGTCCTGGCCATAAATTGCCTTGCAACTGAAAGCAAATTTGCTAGCCTATATTAATAAATGTGGATGAGCTATTTTAGGGAACAGTTTTACAGGGTATCAGATTCTCATTGCTAACTCTACTGTGTGTTTATTTTATTGTGTTGCTTATGGGAATTGTCTGTCAACTGAGATGAAATCTATGTGCATTTGTGCTAAATAGCACCAGTTGCTTTTTCTTTAGATTCTTTTTTTCATTCTCTTTGCTTATTTCTGGGTATCCAGAGCTTACTTTTTAGCAATGAATATTTATTTATTTATTTTTTATTTATTTCTCACTTTTTAATCGAATCATTGGGCTAAGTATCAAAGCCAATAAAATACTTCAAGCAACAAAATATCCAGGGAGTAAAGCTGCATCCAAAAATAATATGATGTGATGTGTACAGTGGATATAATAAATAGTAGGTGCCTTGGGAGAAGAGGGGAATCTAGTAAGCTCTGTTCATGATGGTCAGATTCCAGACACAAAAGAAAAACTCACACTTCTTCTACACTTACAAAGGGGTCATCTCCCTGATGTAAAGTCAATGCCTGTTTTATGCACCCGCATTCATGTTCTAAAAATTAATTACTTCCTAGGCACTGTATCAAGGCATAGAATTCTAAGGTCTAGTAGATGAAAACAAAGACCAGATCCATTATTCCAATGAGGAGCCAGATAAGAGAACCTGATAGCTGATCTTGAGTTTCACAATAGTTTCACATGGTAAGAGGCTGCAGAGAGAAGGAACTTCAAAAAAGCAAGCAGTGCAGTTCCAAGCTGCTGAGTGATAAGTGGCTACTATAGGCATGAATTCTGAACCTGGAAAAACAAAACCCAACTGGGAAAGCATTGCCTCTGACTAGAATGCATAAAGTGCCAGACAGTGCTTAACTCTCAGCTACTGAAACCCAGATACAATAGTGACCCCAAAAAATCAGAAAGTAAAAACAGAAATGCAGGCTTGCATTTAGTGGTAATAAAATGCACTTCTAGTGATGCCAAACACAGCTCAGCTCAGACTTTTCAATTAAACACTGGTATTGATACATAATGTTGAAAAGTCCCTATGCCAGCTTAGAAAACACAGGCAATGTAAAGTGTCATAGTATGACTCTCAAAATGTTATGCTGACACAAGACTACCAACTAATATCCTTAATAAACTCAGAACACTCTATCTAAGGAAATCTAGTTATATTAAAATTAAAATTCATTAGTATATAATTGTCAGGGACATTTTATTCAGTGAAACCATGATTGATTTAATAGCAACAATCAGTCAATGTATTTTACTGTCTCAGTTAAGGTTTCTATGGCTATGCTGAGACACCATGAACAAAAGGCAAGTTGGGGAGAAAAGGTTTTATTAGGGTTAAACTTCCATTAGGGTTAGATGTTCCAACATTTAGCATTGAAATAAGTCAGGTCAGGCACTCAAATATGGTAAGATTTTGGAGGCAGTAACTGATGTAGACACTACTTGTGGGTACTTCTTACCTGCTTGTTTCCCATGAATTGCTCACTCTACTTTGTCTTAGAATCCAGAGTTGCTAGTCCAGGGATAGAAGCACACACAATGGGTTGGGTCTCCCTCAACAATCCTCCCAGGGATAGAAAAGGCCTTATAATTGAATGTCATACTCAAGTGAGGTTCCTGCCTTTCAGATAATTCTAGTTTGTGTGTTAAGTTGACATATCTCCAAACAGCACATTCACTGTAAGTGGAAACAAGCTCTTCCCCATGTATGCAGGTTATAACAGAACCTCAGGATTTGACCTAATTTAGAAATAATGTCTCTGACAGTTTAATTAGGAAGGGATCTAAAAATGTAGCTTTCCTGGATTTAAGATGAGCTCATGTTCAATGACTGGTATTGCTAGAGAAAACAAGGGAAAACAGAAGCAACTTAGATGAAAGGATGGACCATCTAGAGACTGCCATACCCAGAGATCCATCCCATAATCAGCTTCCAAACGCTGACACCATTGCATACACTAGCAAGATTTTGCTGAAAGGACCCAGATATAGCTATCTCTTGTGAGACTATGCTGGGGCCTAGCAAACACATAAGTGGATGCTCACAGTCAGCTATTGGATGGATCACAGGGCCCCCAATGGAGGAGCTAGAGAAAATATCCAAGGAGCTAAAAGGATCGGCAACCCTATAGGTGGAACAACATTATGAACTAACCAGTACCCTGGAGATCTTGACTCTAGCTGCATATGTATCAAAAGATGGCCTACTTGGCCATCACTGGAAAGAGAGGCCCATTGAACTTGCAAACTTTATATGCCCCAGTACATGGGAACGCCAGGGACAAGAAGTGGGAGTGGGTGGGTGGGGGAGCGGGTGGGGGAGCATGTGGGGGACTTTTGGGATAACATTAGAAATGTAAATGAAATAAATACCCAATTAAAAAAAAAGCAACTTAGAGACAAGGAAATGGAATAGTATCAAATGAATAAAGAGATGCAGACAGCATGGATGCATCTACAAGCCTAGTGACACCAGGATTTGTTACCAGCTAGAAACTGTCTCTCCAAAACAATCAGAGGAATGTGACAACCTAAATATACTGAGTTGAATCCTCTGGACTCCAAGAATATGGCCTTTTAAAGCATTGACAACAGATCTATGACTTACAATACTATAGGAAAATAAATTCTGATGTGTTAACCCATTGAATTGTCCTCAGTACTATATCAGCTATAAAAGTACAGAAGAAAAAACAGTCATTAAACACTTAAAAAAATTAACAAAATGATCACATATCTATAATAAAAATCACCAACCGTCCCCCCAGAAAAACAGGAGAACTTTCTCAATCTATGTATCTTTAAACAAAAAGCTAAATGCCTATATGAAATTCATTTCCAAAAATAAAACAATAACTTCCCTAGATGCATGGAGATTAATATAATTCTACTCACTGCATTATAATGTATGCACTAATTTGGAAGAATGAAGATCAGTTCTTTACAAAGCTAACATTGTCTCTGTTAGTTTAAAACTGGGAAAAATCTAGATAACTTACATTTTTAAGTAGAATTATTTATATTGATAAAATCACTTTATTCTAATCAATTCATACATTAAAACTAATTACATAGTTTTAAGGAATTTGGCCATATACTTGCCCATTCCCAAACTCTAAGCATCTCAATCAAGTTCTATGAAGTTGGAATGGCCATTCTGAAACCATGAAACTTCATTTAAAGATTTATAATTTTATTATCACCTATGTTTTTATTCACTCTTAACTTTTATGGTTCTTGGTACATTGATATTTAGGAAAGTTTATTTCCTTAACAACAATAAACCTAGGATGTATTTGAAACTAGAAGAACACTAGCTTTGTAACCTCTTTCATGACTCATGGTTCCTTTTGCCAATAAGTGAATTTATTGATTTTACAAAAGCACGGCATACATGTATCTTACCATTGTTTTGAGCTATTTTCTGTAGTTCCAGGAGGCAGTTAAAATGTTAACATACAGGTTTTTATATGAAATCTCAGATTTTTTAATGTTGTACATACACTTATCAACACAATACACATAATACTAAATATATACACAATATTATTTATAAAGTTTCACTGTACATTAAAATAATTAGTAAGAACTATTTAATTGCTATAAAGTTTATCAACTGACAGAAATTTGGGAACTAGAGAAGCACACACTGTAATTATTATTTGGAAAAAGAAATGGTTATGGTCCTTTGGAGAAATGTTTTATAATACACACTAACAACTATTAGGGATGTATGGCCTTAAGGCTAAGAACTAGTCCTAGCAGGACTATATAGTCTAAATAAATTACTATGTATATATTTTTTCCTTTAAGATCAAAGGAAATCATTTATATTTAATTTTATGGCACATGCTTTACACTAGAAAAAACCTGCAGGGAAATTGCTCTTCTCATTTTGTCATTTACTGCTATGTATAATGGTTTTATACATGGAAAACTATATAGCATATGAGAAGAATAAAAGGTAACTCAGGAGAGGTACATTAGTAATAATAGCAATGCTTTGACATTAAGAAGGAATGTGAGGGCTAGTCTGGAGTCAACAAAGTTTCCCTACCATGTGCAAGGTCATGGGTTCAATCTCCAGTGCCTTGCACAATATGAAATAATCCAATGTTTTTGACTTTTCTTGAAAGTCCTTCAACATTGCTACGGTTGTGAACAGAAGCCCATGCAAAGCATTCATTAGAGTAGTCTTTCCTTTGAAATCATGCATGATAATAACTTATGGATTTGTTAGAAGTAACAAGAATAATCACAAACTCTTGATCCATAAAAGAGTACAAAATTGCCATTACCCATCAAAAATGCAATGTAGCCAGGGGAATGCTTTATTCTTTAGAAATACATAGAAGTCATTCTCTGAGAGATGATTCTCTGGGAGACTGTGGGGGTTTTGTTAGTATTCCCATTTCTTATGCTGCACACCACAAAGGCCTTACACCTGCCCGGTGGGATGAATGCATCAAGGAAGCAGAAGTAAGAAGCTGGCTTTATGCACAGCAGGATCCCATATTTTAGATTTGCTTAAAACATTTTTCTCCATGTGAATAATTTTATGGTTAGTGCAAAATGGACAAAGATCAACTAAAATATAACCACATCTATTATTCAGATAATTTAACGACGTACCAAGAATTTCCATGATTAAATTGAATCATTGTGGTTCTCTGATCTTTGTGTCTTATGTGTAGCTAGGGAACAAGACACCTAAACAACAAGGACCAACCAACATTCTAGGAAAAAAAAAAAAACATGTTTTTTGTAATATCTGCCAGGACATTTCACCAGTATGCAAATGGACTTTCCTCTTTTTTTATTTTTTAATAAAATCCTACTGACTAGCGGTTGGGGATTTAGCTCAGTGGTAGAGCGCTTGCCTAGCAAGCGCAAGGCCCTGGGTTTGGTCCTCAGCTCTGGAAAAGAAAAAAAAGATGAAATAACAAAATCCTACTGACTATAATAAAAGAGAGTTGATATGCCTCCCAGTCTTCAGAAACAACAAATAGGATCCTTTAAGTATCAAAGATTATCTTTGTGAGGATCAGGAGAGAATATCGATATTAAAAATGGAACTGCAAATTGACCTTTGTTACAGTTATCCTGCCTCAGTTCATCTCAAACACAGGTGCAATATGTAAGCCTATTATCTGTAGCACTGAATGCATTGCTAGGAAGCATGAAGCCTTTGGTTTTATTAACTACTTTTGTCTTTTGCTAAGCATTGACTGTGTTGAAAACCTCTATGAACTACATAATGATACCTTATATCCCTTGACTGGTTATATTTTCCATTCAGCTGTACAAAGTATGGATTTTTATGTAATTCCATAGCACATGATTTAAAATAATAAACTATCAAAATAAGATCATCATGTAAAAAAATCCCAGCTATAATCTGTCAAATTTGTATCATGAGTGCATAGTATTCTCAGCACAATGTGGTTCAGTGTGCATAGTGTACAACTGAGGATTAACTGTATGCTTCAGGAACCTGAAGACTAAAGAGGTGTGAGCACCAATTGCAAACACTAGGCAGCAATTCTATGTGAAATGACACTGCAGGGTCAGAGTACTCTGGAAGCCCACAGTAGATTCAAGTAAATTGATGGAAAAATAAGGGAGTAATTGACTCTTAAGTTGGAGCTAAAGCGTAAATGTAATTTAGAGAGTTAATAAATTCGTATCAATGATGTAAAAAAATCTGATGCCAAAAAAGCAGACATAGTAGAAAGTTCTATTCTGGGGAATATAAGTCTGTGACTGGCAAATATAGTGTGCCTTGAAGTGAGGTACCTTGAAGTGAGTCGTGGAAGAGAGACGCAAAAATGAATATGAGAAAATAAAAACACTACACAAGCCAATTAAGGGAAGATTATAAAACTCCATTCTAGGGAGGTGTCAGGTTCCCTTTATGATTTGATGAATGAATACAAGGCACATGTATTTTTAATGAAAAAGAAAAGTATTGGTCACTATAAGAATAGTAGATATTTGCATTTAATCTTTAATCTTAGTTCTGTGTTAAGAAAACACTGAAAGTTCTTTTTCTTAAACTCTATATCTGTCTCTCTATTAAAACAATAAAATCAGTAATATCATATTTCTAACTATGTGGGAAAAGGTGTAAGCATCCAGAAGAGAAATGTGACTTTGTGCCACAATGTCATTTTAGCTTTTCATGGGTTGGCCAGAAATTTTCAGTACGAAATTCGTTGGTGCCTACCTCAGACTGCTTCAAGTATCCATATTAACTTAGTACATTCAGTTAAATATTGGATGTATATACTATCTGTACAATAGAAACATACTATATTGGTGTCTCTCATTTACCAACTGATCATATAGGATAACAATCACACAGGCAGTCAACATCAGTTAAATGTATGTGGTCTATACTGAACAGAGCTTAATCATGGATTCTAAACAAAATTAAATTTAAAAATGAAAATGTGTATTTATAAAATTAATTATGATTAAAATATTCATATCAAACTCAGATATTTGATTAAATGAAATAATTGCACAAGGTTAACATTGGTATGCTAAGAAATCAAAGACTCTTCTGTCAGGCCTGGTTTTTGTCTAAGTCTTAGCATGTAGGCATTTTAACAACTTCTCTTTTATTACCAAGTCAACTAAAAATATTCACTATCATCAGAAATATATACAAGTGACACAAGAGCCTTGCTTTTCAACCATTGTGGTATCCCAGAACAGCAGAGTATCTTCTGTAGGCAAGAAGTATCCCTTCATCCCCTGAGGTGTTACTTCCTGCCATCTTCATTCACTGAGATAGGGTCATCATGATGAAGTCATTGACCTCTGCTTCTTTTCCTTATATGCATGAATGCACAGTCATTTCCCTTCATCTCTCATCTCTGTTTCCATCATTTTTATTTTCAACTTTAGGGTCAAGAAATGCAGCAAATTGCTTTTTGGAGAGATATGCTTTCTGTATTGAAGATATTATCTCACTAATACCTGTTTCAGTGGGTAAAATAGTTCAGGCAACAGTTTATTCTATTCTTTAAAGTGTAAGGAGGTTAAATGACTCATCTATGGTACTGAAAGTAGAGGTTCAGCATCAACAACAGGTTCCATGTATAAGACAGATGTTTTACAGAAGGAGAGTAAATTAAAAGCTATTGAAGTTTTCTCAGACATGGGTATAGAGACATCATTTGCTGTAAACTAAGAGCTCAGAGATTAAGGATTCCTGGGGAAAAATTATATAAGATACATACCATACACTGAGTTTTTTGGAAAGGTTCCTGCTGGGTTCCAGCCTCAACAAGAGTCAGGGGTCATCAAGGACAAGGGATACCTGGCAGGTAAATAAGAAAACACACAACTGAGATACAATACTGACAGGTTGGTGTTTTGGCATGTGAACTCTTGAAATCTGGAGTTAGGGTGCTCATGTAAACTTGACTCAGCCCCAGTCTTTTATTGAAATCATGTAAGGAAATTCGTTTACAAAATTCATAGGGGGTGGGTGGGTAAATGAGTCTCTATTTTCCTGGGCCAACAGTTTCTTGTGACAGAGTAATACATATTTAGAAGAGAAAAAAGGGAACTGTGCAATCTCAGACATAAAAATTTTACAATAAACACAAAATTTTATATCTCCTGACCAGTGAGGTTGAGGGCAGCGCTGTTGTGGTTACAAAATCAGTATCTTTCAGACATATGTGAGACAATACGTTTTCATAAAAGGGCAAACATGAGCTCATACTACTGACCCTTCAGTCATTTTAATTTTTGGACCCCATCTTTCTGTCTACAAAAACATCCTCACTAACCTGTATAAAGGATTCCTAGGGGCCTGCCACAGTCATCCCTAAACCCAAGGAACCCATTGCTAACTTTCTGGGAAATACCTGTATATTATTCCATCCTCAATTTTATGATAAAATTATCCTATTTTTATTATATGGAATTGAGGCTAAGACTGGGGGTACAGCTGCAGAATTACTCAACTCTGCCTACAGCTCTAGGTTACTTTCATTTCTACCTAGAGTGAGTGACTGTAACATATATTTCTCTTGAATTCATGAGCAGCCTTCACTTTAATATTATTGGTAACATCTAGTTTCTGCATATCTAGTGGGCTCTTACTAGATTTAGCCAGGTCACTAAACACCGGTTTAATCAAGGAATGAAGAAAGAAAAGGAATAGTAAATAGATAAAGAAAATAATAAGTACTAAGAATAATTGCAGAAATGATATCATGAGTTGCTTGCCTAAAAAAGCAGGCATTGGGGCCTCTCAAGTACTCATACTGAGGCCCACAAAAGGTCATAGCCTTGTGCTTTTAATCATGGCACCCTCAGCAGGTTTTTCTTCCTTGTCATCAGGGGTCCCAGGCATCTCTGGCTTAATGTGGGATATCCTCAACAGGTTCTTCTGAGACATGATTCTATAAGAAGGAACTGGAAATGACTCCACTTTCAGCGAATTATCCGCACATGCATGTACCGAATGTTTCATGTGTTTAGTTTGTGTTATGTTTATATAGGCATTATCCATGCTGCAGCAAGGCAGTCTGTGAGAAAGTATTAGGATGAATCATAGGCAATGCGTGATAATTATATAATGTTCAGAATTGTCTGCTTTGTAAAAGTGATTGAAATCTGAGACCTTGGTTCCTTTTAAAGAGGTAGAATACTGTACAAAATACTGTACAAAAACTGAAAATTGGATTCCAAGTAAAGACAACTTTTGTGGGAAGATCAATTCAACACTGTCAAAGAATCACCTCATTATTCACAAAGTATTCCAATTGTTTTCCTATGTTTATTAGTTTTATATGTGTGTGGTTTTGTGTGTGAATGTATGAGTATACATCGTATGCATATGGTGGTATAAGAAAAATTGGGAGACTTACTTCTTTCCTTCTACTATGTGAGCTCCAAGAATGAATGGAAATCAGGTCATCAAGCTTTGCAATAAGAACCTTTGAGTGCTAAGATATCCCAAAGCATTTTAGAAAAAATTGCTTCATAACTTATCTTTAGAAACTACTAATCCGACTTTTCTTTTCTTATAGTTGGGTAGGTAATTCTTCACCTGTATTCTCCAGATTATAGAAGCCATGCACATGTGTCCTCACTGCCCTTCTTCACCCCGCCTCCTAATCGAGCCCATGTACTCCCTTACTGTCCTGAGCCCACTCTCTTCTGTCTACAATAGTTCCCTTCTATCATCAGGCATAGAATGCCTTGGCATGTGCTTTATCTTCTTTCTTCCATGGTTTTTATGAGCTAGTAACAGTAACTATTTACTTCGTCCATGAAGGTGTTCCTGTCTTTAGAAATTACCATATATATATATATATATATATATATATATGTATTTATACTTATATTTATATATATTTTATTCCTGAAAACCAACCTTCCTTTTTGGCTTCATCTAATTCTCCTGTGGAGTTACTGTTACTTGAAACACTGTACAAAGATTTAATAGATTTAGTTTATTTAGTTCATTGTCCATATTTCCCATGTAACAACATGCCACTTCCCCTGGCTAATAGCTTTGCATTGCACTATTTATCAAACAAAATCTTGAATATGGGTTATGCCTGTGTGAGGGGTTATTGGCTAAATGAAGTCAAACCACTTGCATAATTAGTAGAATTATTGAAAATTAAAAAAAATGTGATCAGTATTTCAACAACATTTTCATGAAAATGCCCCTCCTGTTATGAGCACATAGAAAAATGTTTCATTTGTTTCATCCATAGATCAAACAGTGTAAGCTCTCTGTAACTGATTTCCTTGGAAGTATGAAAACTGGGGTCCCTGCACCCAGTTGGTTCTGATTGTTGCCAGTGACCAATAGATGGTCAGGGAGAGAGAGGCAGGACTTTAGGATTCACAGTCAAGGGGACTGAGAAAAAAAGAATTGCCATTCTGGGAAAGAAACAGGTCCAGACTTGAGAGCTACAAAAGAGAGAGCACACAATCATGTAAGAGTTGAGGAAGAGTACCCCCAGACCGTGCAGCCCTTAATTGGGTCTAGGGTAGCAAAGGTGGAATATAGATTTATTAAGTAATAACTCAAGAGTATTGAAGAGGAGGCATTAGCAAAGATGAAGTTTGGGAGTGGTCCAGCCATTGAACTGATTAAGGCATATTAAATATAAGGCTGTGTGTGTGTGTGTGTGTGTGTGTGTGTCTTTTATTTGGTAACTCAGAACATGGAGGGTCGTGGGGCAGATAGCGAGGAACTCAAGCTGCAGCTCCCACCGCTTCCAGGATGATTTTGAGCAGTGTTTGTAGCATATAGCAACACCACACAAATATTTTGAGTATTCTTCTGGGGAATTTTACCTTTTTCATATCATTAAAATTAAATTTCACTTCTAGGAAGGGGAAGAAAACTAAACAGAAGATTAACTTTTGGTGCTACCCCTGACTTGATAATAGCAGACTCTAAAGTAGAATAAGTTTAAACAGACTTTCAATGCCTCTGCTACGTATTTATTTTCATAAAAGACTTGTCCCTCTTTATCTTATTCAATCACCATCTCTCATTATCTTTTCCATGATAGTCACACACAATGAAACTTAGAGCACTAGAGTGAGATCACTGGCTCTTGTATTAGCTGGTGATGGTTTAAGGCTTCTGTGCTACATCAAAAACCAGCCTCTTATTTAATTTTTACTACCTATCTCTACTTTCATCTGCCAAGGCTTCTTCAGTTCCTACTCATAGTCTGTTGGGTACTTGTTCTTGCATGTATCTCTAGGGACAATGGGATAGTGTATGCTAGGCTCTGAATACTCTGAGAAGTGTAACTCACTGCCTGCTCTAGGTGTTCAAGGAGGTAACTCTAGTCACCTTGATTATCAGTTGGCACTATAGTGTTTCCCATGCTCAGGCATTCATTCCATCCTTCTTTTCTGAAGGTAGCTTTATCCCCAATATACTATATCCAGTCAGAGTCTAATGGCAAATGTGCCTGTGGGAGAGGATGGAAATCTGACTATGACTCATGTTCATAATATTTGAACTGAAATATCTTAAGTCCATGTTTCAGCTTTGTTTTTATTGAGATTAAAATACATCAAGATTATTTCTGACACTTTCAGGATGCTTATTTCTATGAGCCACTTGTGTGTTGGGTTACAGGATTCATTTCTCCCAAGGAGAGTACTAATAGTCCTCACAAAAGGAGGATGTGTGAACTCTCTGCACATGATCTTTAACCTCCAACTCTGGGGAGGCTCAATAAACTCCTGAACTGTGCCCTAGTTGTTTCATTGTCTCTACTGCTTATTACTATCGTTTGGCCTCAATATGTCATAGAAGGCTCCTGAGATACAGTATCCAAAGTATTTTTCTGACCTCCCCACATCCTCAGTTTGGTGGACATTTTCATCTATGATCCTTATATTTGCTGTTGAAATTATGAACGGAAAATTTTATTAAATCCAGACAGGACACTGTTCTTGTGAGACTACTATGTGGAATAAGCTATACACACATGTTTTGTTCCATTGATTTTTCTACAAGAATGGATTTTATAATATTTGGCCTACTTTGGAGATAAAGAACTGGTTTCGGAGTAATTTAGAGTAATTAGACTCTAAAGTGAACAGATGCAAGAACTGCATGTAGAACACCAGATGTTGCTTCCTTCATTGAAGGATTTAAGTATTTTTCTCTCTGTTTAAAATTTAAAAAGTCAGTATGCTTATTCCTTTAACCTTTTATATTACATTGACTATGTAAAGCAATGTTTACTATGGTTTGTTCACATTCATTCCTCCTGACTGATTGTTTCCCCAGGTAATACTGTTGGTCCTCTTCCTCCTTTTCTTCCCCCTTCCTCATTCCAAAACCTGTATTTTATACTTTCATGCTTTTTAAAAAATATACAGATTCAACATATGAAAAAATTCAAGAATAATTGTCTTTCACAAAACATGCAATATCTATAATAAGGAATGATAATCAGTATAGTTATTATTATTATTACTATTACTTAAAACTGTATTGTTGGAGAATTTTTTAAAGCTTCTGAAATTGAAAATACCATCTATGTTAGTTCAAATTAAGGAGAATATCTCCCCAGAGGCCAGATTCTCATGAACGTTTCTTTAGGATAAGCTCTTTGCCCACATCTCACGGTCAACCAGCTAGGGAAGTACAGGAAGATCGGTCAGTCATTCTTAGAAACTGCTCCAGGATGTGGTCACATCTTAAATGTTTTATTGAAGGGAAAAGCTATGAAAACACTTACAACATTAATTTCTTGTCTTATGGATTAGTTTTGCCTAATTTTAGTGTGAAATTTACCATTTTCAACTATTTATGTCATAATTATTAACTTTTATTTTTTCAGTAAAATGTAAATCATACATTTTCTGTAAATTTAAAATTATTATTCTTATAGTCTAAACTAAAGCAGGTTTATAACACATATTTTTGCTTTATAATAAATCTTTGTAATCCTCTGAGAACATTTCAGCCACATAAGAAAAGAGATGTTGGTTTGTGGAAGTTAATGCTTTTCCTTTAAAAAGCTGCACCTCCCATAAGCAGCAGTCCTGACTACCAGGTGCCTCCTAACCCCATGTGTAATGAGTTTCAGTTGTAATTCCTCATTCTCACTTCTAGAAATCATGCTTAGGTCTCTTGGAATCTCACACTTGCCTCATTTGAGAGCGGCCTGGTGGTCTGTTCTTTCTGACAGTCATTTGCACTGCTTAGCACCAATCATCTCATAATCAGAGTTATTGATGCTTGGAGGTTTTCTCAGTCTCAGCAGCAAAGTCACACAATGCAGGATGAGATGGAGCTTCTTGATTTCTGTCCATGAGGGAGTTTGTGACTTCAAAGGGATGTGACAATAAGCATGTCTGTGTTGTTATTGTCAATGATTATACCTTGGTATAATGGTGAGTATCATGTACCAAGCCCACAATGTGTGCTGAATGGAATCTTTATCACATTAACAAATTAAACATCCCCACAAGCCATGCAATTATAACATCACTAGTATCAGGCTCAAGTCACATTTGAGCAAAAAAAGGAAGTATGGGACAATGAGGTGATCTGCACAGTGTTGCATTTTCCTCCTAATGGGTAGTATTCAGCTGCTGAAACAGAGAGGAGCTCTACAGTGAATCCCATTTGCAAACACAGGAAATGGCCCTTTGAGTTGTTAGCTAAGGGTCTGTATCTAAGGGACTCACAAAACAGACATTTCCTGAATCTCTTTGCTTCCTCCCAGAACATGCAGTTTAGACCGTATTACTGAAGACAACACACAAAACACAGAGGAACTGAGTCTGAATTGACATGTGCCACACTTTTAATTAATGCATTTAAATGTATTAGAGATAAGTGAAGATGGCATGCAGATAATAAAATAGAGATGAGTCCAGACTGCATCAGGAGGGATGAATATGAACATGGCTGTGTTACCTACATTGCTTATTTCTTAATGAAGTGTTTCATACCTCTGCCATGTCTCAACATCTTTCAAATCTTAGCCTCACTGCCTTTTAAAGGAGAATAGGGCTTAATTTAGCTTACAGTCCCAGATTAGACATAGTTGATGACAGCAGGGAAGTCATGGAGGCATGAATGTGAGTGCTGACTGGTGGTCAGGAAGCAGTGAGATCACATTTCATGCACACACATCAACCAAACACTAAGAACAGGAAGTGGGAGCCAGGCATGGTGGCACACACCTTTAATCCCAGCACTTGGGAGGTAGAGGCAGGTGGATTTCTGAGTTCAAGACCAGCCTGGTCTACAAAGTGAGTTCCAGGACAGCCAGGGCTATACAGAGAAACCCTGTCTTGAAAAACCAATAAATAAATAAATAAATAAATAAATAAATAAATAAATATTAAAAATAAATAAATAAAATTTAAAAAAATAAATAAAAAATAAAAATAAAAAAAGAGCAGGAAGTGGGGGCAGTCTATATAAATCAAAACACACCCCAGATTTCTTCATCAAGGTCTCACATTGTAAGTGTTTCTTTTTTTCCTTTCATTAAAAGTAGATCATTTTCTCTTACAATCTATCCTGGCTAAAGTTCTCCCTCCTTCGATTGCTCCTACTTCCACCCTTTCTTCACTCCCCTCTGGATCCACCCCCTTTCTATCAATCATTAGAAAAGAACAGGCTTCCAAGAAATAACGACCAAACAAAACCAAATAAAATACAACAAGATAAAAACATGAGCCATCACATAGAATTTGGACAAGGCAAACTAACAGAAGGAGAAGAGCCACAATCAAAGACATTAGAATCATATACACACTTGTTCACATAATCAGGAGTCCCATAGAAATACTATATGGAAAGCCATAATATACACATGGAGGACCTGGTGCATGTCAGCCCTGTGCTTGCTGCTCAGTCTTTGTTAGGTCAACTGAGCATTGCTCAGTTAATTTAAAGAACCTTCAGCTCTAGGTGTCCTCTATCCCCCCCTTACCAGCTTTCTGCTTTCTCTTCCAAAAGGTTCCCTGAGCTCTGACAGAAGGGATTTGATGGAGATATTCACTTTAGAGTTGTTTGATCCAAATTCTCTCACTTGGAAAAACCTGTGACTGTGGGTCTTTGTATTTATTTCCATCGGCTGCAGGATGAAGCTTCTTTGATGGCGGCTAAACAAGGCACTGATCTATGGGTATAGTAGTCCACATAAAAGTAAAATGCACCCACACAAATATAAACAAAATGATTCCAGGGACTCAGCATTTTTGAGGGCCCCTGTACTCCAATTAAACACTCACTACCACATTGTAGCCTCACCCCTTATCTGATTCACTTGCACTCCTGAAGAGACATTCATGCAACAGCTGTATTGAGAAAAAAGCATGGAGACAGAGCTCCAATATACTTCTATTTTCTGTGTATGGAATCAGATATATTTATGTCTACTGGCAATAATCACACAGAGAGAAAAAAGATAGAATTGCTGAAGGATGTTGCTAAGATTTATGTTCTAGATAAATTATGCTCCCTGGAGGAATCCTTAGATTAACTAGCTGTCATCCCTTCCTGGCCTTTCTCCAGACTGGTGTAATCATGTCCATAGGTGAAGCAGTAAGCATGTTAGAGTCAGATCCTCTTGTCAAATCTTTCCACCTGGGAAAGTGATACAAATTCGTTTCTCTGTTGAGATCATTTGTAATTGCCCCGAAGTTAACTGTGATGACCATTTGCTAGAACCAGAACCACTTTACATTTTAATAGCCCATCAGTGTCCCTGTGAGCACCCATGAGGATTGATGTAGTAGCATTTCTGAGCTATGGTATGCTAGGAAAATGAGAAGATTTGTATAAATGAAAGCCAATAAATTCAATGCCACAGAGGTCCCCTTTTGCATTTCTACCCGTATTCACAGAATAAGTCTATACACTTTGTAGTAGCCCATAGAATTTTATTTTTCCATAGTATTGTCCTTTCCTAATGGGCTACAATGTGCACAGTAGAAATTTTGAAACAACATAGCATATCAGGAAAAGTAAGTCAATACAGTTTTATCTATGAGATACCTTACACAGAGGCTTATTGAGAATCTCTACAGTATAAAATAAGCCATGATGTTTTTGAAATCAATGCTTGTACAGAATCAATGTAAGTAAATAGGGAGAAGAACAGTAGCCATTTTTTTATGATGGATAATGCTACCCTCGTCTTTACGATGTTGAGAAATACAGGGGAAATTAGTCCTTCCATAGATGGTAAATTCAGATGAACTCAGAATGTGGTCAGCACCATCTAACAGATTGTGCTCAGATGGACCGAAAACAAAACAAAAACAAAAACAAAAATGAAGGAGGAGCCCATAAACTCACCTCTCTTACTGCTGTCATGAGGACAATTATTCTCCTTCACCACAGGTCCAAATACAATAGGTCCATGCACCAAAACTTCTGGTACTGAATAAAAATGAATATTTCTTCCTTTTAAATGGTTGCCTTCATATTTTTGTAAAAGCCATAACATTGTGAGTTGTACAGAGAGTACAAGGTCTACATTGAGCTCTACATTTCTCGCTGCAGCAAGCTATTCTGAAAATGTTTCTTAATTTTGAAATGATAGTGTAATGTTAATGTTACATATAGACTAAAATAAGCTGTGCAATGCTTAGTTTTGCTATCATAAGTAATATAATGTTTTATATATATATATATATATATATATATATATATATATATCTCCCAGTTTGTTTTAGGAGTTTATTTCCAAGACCCACTACAAATTCCAAATCTGAAGTTGTTTATCATAGAGAATATGCATGTGACTTATACACATCATCCTGTATGCTTCTGTTTACTTCTTTTGCTACGAATACCCAATACAATGAAAACTTTTGCAAATGCTATATTGTTTAGGGCATAAGAGAAAGAAAGATTTTGCAAATGTTTAGTATAAACTCCCTTACTTCAAATGTTTTCAATCCATAATTACTATGACTCCTGCATACAGAACATATGGACACAGAGAGCTGAGTGTATTGCCACATAATCTGTTAAATCAATTATACAAGAGAAAGAAAAAGAGAAAGAGAGAGAGAGAGAAAGAGAGAGAGAGAGAGAGAGAGAGAGAGAGAGAGAGAGAGAGAGAGAGAGAGAGAGAAGTTTCACCAATTCACGAGGCCCAGACTCTACAGAAATTGCATTGGTAAGTAGGCCTCTAGGAACTGATCAATATAAACTGAAGTCAGACAAGGGGAGCCTCATTCTGATAAGGCTAATATCAAGACTCTTATAAATGTATTGTTTTATTGCAAGGATCTAGCACCTCCACAGTCTGTTCCTATAAGTATTTAAACTAAATAATAAAACCCACAACCTTTACCTCTATGGCTACAGATCCTTAAAAAAATATTGAATTAAAATAAAATTCCAAACATTTTGGGACAGTAGTTTAGGTTAAGGTTCGAGGTTTGGAATCTTTTTAGATTCCAAAACACACACACACACACACCACGGGGGTGGGGGGGGGGAGCAGAGAGAGAGAGTGAGAGAGAGAGAGAGAGAGAGAGAGAGACAGAGACAGAGACAGAGACAGAGACAGAGACAGAAACAGAAACAAAGAATAAGATGGAAGAGGTGAAGAGTCAAAGAATTTGAATTACCCAACTTTATGTAAAACAGACTGAATGAACAAAAATCAATAATTAGAACAGAAATGAAATTTCTGGTTTCTCTGGAGGGACTTGATTCTGTCACATGATGCTTTTCTGGAAGCTGTCTTATGAGAGGATGTTTTGCTGAAATCATACTTGTACTGTTTTTCTGGAAACATTCTGGTGTAAAGGGCATGTGATAATTTGCTGAAGCAGACACTTGAAAGGACATGTTATATTTGGAAAGAGTGCTAAGTATGACATAGCAGACATTGGAAACACTTTGGCTTTGGCTTACTTTGCTGGTCTTTCTTTGGCTTCACTGAAGATGGTCTTCATTGACAATGCTCTGACATTGGTTCACCATGCTTTTCTTCACTGCAATTTGTTTGACATGACTTCATAGAAAGAAATGCACCACAGAACTTCTGGTGATTTTCTGGCTGCTTCTTGCTCCTTTCACAGACTTGTGCTGATGGCTGAAGCCTGGCAGTTTCTTCTGTATCTGTCTCTGCAACTGATACATGTTTGTTGTTTTACTAATGGACTGGACTACTGACAACGAAGACACTAGGTACCCCCAAAGAACTATTTCTTAACAGGTTCACAAACCCTGTTTCATAGTAATCTTTCTTTTCCATTACCTCTGGTGGGTAGTAGGCTAAAAGGAAGGTTGAAACATTAGAAAAACATAATGAAAGTATGTTTAGAAAAATCTTAGCTTGCATAAGCTGAACATCACAGATATTTGTTTATCATTTATTTTAGAGAAAAACTTTTGAAGCACAGAAGAGGACAATACATGAACAATGAATGATTAAACAAAGTAGATGGAGAACTCAATGTGTTGTTCTCAATATGTGAAACACTGAAGGTGAGGATGCTATGAAACTTGTTTAAAATAAATGGATTCTTCAGTGTTATTTAAGAAGCTAGACAATATGCATGTGAGGTGAAGGTAAAGTGTTTCTTTAAATATAGCAAGAGGTATGAATTGGTTTGCCAGCAGATGAAATTTTGCACCCCTGAAAAACATGGTGTGTGCTGAGAAAAGCAGATGTTGCTGACAGGAATACCTAAGCTATAAATAAAAGACAGTTATCCAGTATCTCCTCAGCAGAACTCCTAGAACACTTCACATGATGGTTAGGAAGAATCCTACTGAAGAGATCTACTGATGATATCTGACAAAGTCCATTCCAGTGTCATAACACCTGTGTCAAGGTCTCACTGAACATCACAAACAGACAGAAGGCTTTATGCAGCTGTTAACTTTTTTCAAGGAACAGACAGAAAGAAAAGCAAATGGACACACGAAAATCAAAGAGATAACCATGCATTGGGTATGCACAAGGCAGTGAAGAGTCCTTGAAGCCCCACACCTAAGAAGGAACAAATCTCATCAAACCCTACTCTAAATCTGCATCTGTTTTCCACACTGCTGCACTAAACTTTCATAGGAGACCAAAAAAATCTTTTTAAAAAATGATCACCCCAGGGCTGCCCTTTTACAAAGCAAGATGTAAAGCATGTGACTTCAGCCTCCTCAATCTGACTTGCCTCCAGTCCAGTGCAGTCTTTTCAGAGCCCGGCTCACTGCATGAGGAAGAAATAAACAGCCAGTGTAACTACAGTATTTGAACTTGGGTGGGAAAAGGCGATGGTAGAAGCAGTTCCAGCTCATTATTACTTTGCCTGCAGCATTCTTGAGATTAGAGTCTTCCATAATGCTTTGTGGTTATTAACAGAAAATTCCTCTTTCAAGGACACTAATATGATAATCTATTAGAAGAGGAAGAATGACCCAGGGCCACAAAACCTACACAGCACATTCACAATGCACATATATCTTAACTTATATTAACCTCCAGTTAAAACAGGAAATAGACCTAGGAGACAATTAGTGTCAACTCAGCCCACCTGACTCAAGCACATGCTTCCCAATGTTGAGTAGTTAAGCATGTGTCTTGTGCAATGAGACCAGCCTTCTTCAAAACTCCAAGCACTTATAATTATATTATGCTTCTAAAAGAATATAATCACAAGCCGTCAGATTTACTCATTAACGAAGAAAATGATTTTGTTTATTTTTCTTAATGTGAAAGAAGGTCGCCATGGATATGTACAAGGAAAGAAAAATACATTAGCATTTCCTCCTCCTCCTCCTCCTCCTCCTCCTCCTCCTCCTCCTCCTCCTCTTCTTCTTCTTCTTCTTCTTCTTCTTCTTCTTCTTCTTCTTCTTCTTCTTCTTCTTCTTCTTCTTCTTCCTCTTTTTCTTCTTCTGTAACAATTCTTTCTAAATTCTCTATTTCATTAGGCTTCTGGTGGTGAGAGCCCATATATACACTTCCTGTTGGGTTGATGAGCTGCAGTGGTGAGCTCCCATTAAGTATTTCCCCTCTTTCCATAATTCAGTGTAGCTCCCATTCAGATGCAACTACTGACAGACAGTGGTCAATGGAACCTTGGCAAAGATAACTGAAACAGAGCTTATATAGTGATTTCAGTTAGGGCTTTACTCCCTTGGAAAGTGATTGGAATATATGGAATAGATAAAGGATTCACTTACTGAGGAGAAACGGACTTTGTTAGACAACACCTACATGAGAGCAAGATTAATTCGATTTTCCATTATCTTATTATTAGGTAACCTCAGTTGCCACTGGACATGGGCACTGAGAACAGTAACATACTGAGAGAAATACACTGTGGTTCCCTTAAAGTGGTACAGTTCAGGATGATTTGTTAGGTGTCATGTGTTTATTGCTCAAATGTGTTTTGTTTTGTTTTTTAAACAGCTTTGTGACTTGCCTTGATCAGCAGGAATGCACCATCTTCTCCACAGTAAGAGCCATTAACTTCATCCGTAACAATCTTTGTCAGCATATATGTAATAGTTTTTAATAGATAAATGCCAGAAAACAAATAACAGTCTTGCACATTTATACAACAGCTATGTTAGTCTGCTTCACACAACAAAGATGAATTAGTGCAAATGGATACAAAGGCTTCTTACAATGAATTGTATATTTTAAATGAAAGCACATCACAACTTAATAATAGGTATTTTCTGAGCAAATGGAAAAAATCTATGTAAGAAGAAAACTGAGTTTTCCCTGAGTCAGTTTGATTCTGAAGCAGTCCAACTGTGGATTCTCTCTGTCTCTCCGTCTCTCCGTCTCTCTCTCTCTCTCTCTCTCTCTCTCTCTCTCTCTCTCTCTCTCTCTCTCTCTCTGTCTCTCTCTCTCTCTCTCTTTCTTTCTCTCTCTTTCTCTCTCTATCCCTCTCTCCCTCCCTCCCTCCCTCCTTCCCTCCCTCCCTCCCTCTCTCCTTCCTGTACTTACTTTCTTTCCTTAACATTTGCAGGTCTCTGGCAGATTCTATTTCACTTGTTTAATTATAGTCTGTCTCTAATATTACAAAGATTTATAGGAAAACTAGGAATAATTTTTTCCTGGACTGTATTGTTATTGATGCTTCTTTAGCAGCTATGTTTTCTTTTTTACTTCTTTGCCTTTTTTTTTTATTCAGGAATATAAGCAGACTTGGTACAGAAGAGAGATGAAGATAAAACTATGCTATATTCCCAGTTGGCCTCTAGCTCTACTTAGTAAGAAGTAATTGAAGGACCCAAAAGACTATAGAGTATTATGTAGAAATATATTTAGTTACATCCTCACCATCACACCAGGTTATATTCAGTCTTTTTCTGATTTTTCAATTCAAATGTATATTTTAATTTTTTATGTTTGTACAACAAGCGCTTAACTAACCCTTCCACCTTCTTCTTCAAACCTTCCCATATCACCTTTTACCTCAACCCCCTGCTCAATATCAAATGCATGGCCTCTTTTTTGTTTACACACACATGCAAATGCATGTATAAATACACCCTGCTGTGTTCATTTTATGTTGCTCTTATACATATATTTTAAGGCAGACCAGTTGGTATTAGTTGGTGTAGACTAATTCTCTTTCTCAGTAGCCATTAACTATCTGTAGATCTTCATCAGAGTGGTATTCCAAGAGGCTCTTAGCTGTGTAAAATTGGCAGTAAAATTAACCATGACAACAACCAATGTAACATCTGCTGCAGTGACTACTCTCTTTAATGCCCCATAATCTCTTCTACTCAGATTCAGTGCAAGTTCTTTACAATGCTATCAAACTTGATTTGAGAACTTTGAAGACAGCTTCTTTTCTAGTTACATGAAAGTTTTAAAATTAAGTGTGAGTACCCAGCCCTGACCTCAACTATTAGAGGGATGTTTACTTTCCATCCATTCTGCAGTGAAAGTTTGCTAGGTGTTATGTGATGAACCCTGGAACAATAGGTAAGACAGCCACCCATTAAGAAGATACAAAAAATAAAAAATAAAAAGATGAGTATATAAAGTTGGGATAGAGTAAAGGTTGGGGAAATAGGAGGAACTGAGGGGAAGGAGTGGGATTACATTTAATTAAAACACAATAAACTCATGTATGAAATCATCAAAAAATAATGGCTATCATGACTCTGAGAATTAGTACAAGACACCAATCATTTCTGTGGCAGTCTGTGAAATAGAATTGGTTTCTATGACTATCCACTCATTTCCTACATGTGAATGCCTGAGGGATGAGCATGTGTTTATACTTGTTTTCAAATGTGTGAGCACTTCTGCATATGTGCAGGTGCATATGTGCAAATGCTTGTTAAAACCCCGGGGTTGAAGGTGGCAGGAATCCTCTATCATTCTCAGCTTCACCAATTGAGGCAGAGCCTCTGACTGAAGCCAGAGCTCAGGCACATAAGCTCCTCTAGGTAAGTATCTTGCTTTTTTGTTTGCCCTGTTTTGCTCAACCTTCCCATTGGAGTCAAATGCATGTGTTTATGTGTTGTCAGCTTTTAAGTTCATTCTGGCAGTTGTGAAAAATGTACTAAAATTCTAATTCTGTATGGAATTGAAAAGGCAGGCCATCTGTTGGTTTTATGAATGTCCTGGTAATTAGTGATTTATTCTTCCTTGGCCCGTGCTTGATATTTAAAGCCTGGCACTATACTTCTCTTACCACTAGATTCACATTTCCTACCTCATATGCAGTATCACATAAGTGAACATATCCTGAAAAATACATTCAGTTCATTCCAAATACCATGCTCTATTATGGTAACAGCTTTATGAAGTTTTCCATAAGAACAGAACTAAAAGGTAATCATAAACAAGACACATGGGTGGACTCATCAGGTAGAAAGGCTATTTCAAAGGGAAATTTTTTGCTATCAATCTTAGATGTTATCTGATTACATCTTTAGGCTTGGGTTGGAGGGGTGCAGCAGATAGCATATATACTCCAAAAAGGCTTGTTTCTAAAGCACAAGGATTTTCGGTCATGCAAAAAAAAAAAAAAAAAAAGAACCAATGAATAGTTACTTGTGGGGATTAAATAACCCATAATTTGACTCTGGACTCGGAGTAGTCCAAGTCTCCACACTCATTGAGTTGATCAGCACTGTGGAACGCTTAGTGCAGCTATGAATTTTTGTTGTTTTACTGGACATTCCAGGTTATACTTTGTATTTGTATCACACTTTTGTGTAAATCAACATTTTTTTTCTTGTTACAGAATGAAAAGTAAATTTTAATGTCTTTCCCAAAGATTTTACAAGCTTCTTATCTCAAATGCTTCAAAACACAAAAAAGTTTGAAATCTATGCACGAGGAACTCGTTAAAGTCTATCTCTTGTCTAAAATAATTTACATTATGTCTTTTTTTGTGGAAACACTGTTGAGATGTGTAAGCATATAATCTTATGGACTGTGGACCAACTCTGGTTATCTTCTACTAACATAATATTCTGTGTGCATGTGACAATGCTTTGGCAGAGCAGAAAGCGAGCCATACAACTGATGTGCTGGAGACATGGGTCAGGAACAGGTAACAGGAAGCTAGCTGTATGCAATAGCACAGCTCAACTATACTTGGTGACATCTCATTCTAGCATCTGTCTGCCTCTGGTTAAAGGTATACCACAGATCAAAGACAAGATCATGTCAAAACCACAGCAGTTGTTACAGCATCTTCACTGAAATTTCACCTGTCTTCATGTGTCAACACTTAGATTTCTCTCATAATTGACAATGGCTTGACAGGGAGGGCAAATCACTCAAGCAGAAATTTTTCTAGATTCAATTCCAGCACTTATCTGGAAGTCCTGAAGGATTATTGTGACAAAGAATGTTGTATTGTTAGCATTTTCTAGTATCAACTTCGTGAGATGCCACTCAAAAAATTAAATATTTAAAATTTTAACTTTTGTAATATATCCATCCAAACATGGGTTTATTATTAAAATGTGTGCTATCGTACAATTCATATGTTCCCTATCAAAGGCAATTCACATATTGACATCATGTGGAAGAATGAAAAGGAACTTGATTATTAACATGCATACTTCAACTGAGGTTTTCTGGCTGCTGCATTCCCAGGAGCAAAGAGGAGAGTATTATTTTATCACTGCATAAATAAGAAACTGGGAGGTAAAATATATTTTGATGGTCAAAATGAAAAGATTAGAAAAAAATATATTGAAATAAGAATTTAAAGTGAAGGATGTGTTCAAAAGTACTCTCATCTTCTTTCTACTAATTAAAGACTGTGAAGAAATTACCTCCTTGCAGGGTCTGTAAGTCACATGAATTTAAGATGTTTCTCATCATAAAGCTTACTTTTCAATAGGTCATTTGAACATATAGTGGAAAAAGTTTAGCATATAATGTAGGAATTAGACACTAAAATCTGTTGACAGTAAATTTTTTGTTTATTTTTTGTTTTCTTCATTTACATTGCAAATTTTATCCCCCTTTCCACATTTCCTCTCTGAAACCCCCCATCCCATCCCCCCTCCCCTTGCTCACTAACCCACCCACTCCCACTTCCCTGTCCTGCCATTCCCCAGGGGCTTCAAGCTTTCACAAGAACAAGGGCCTCTCCTCTCATTGATGTCCCACAAGGCCATCCTCTGCTACATATATAAGGCTGGAGACATGGGTCCCTCTGTGTGTACTCTTTGGTTGGTGGTTTAGTCCCTGGGAGCTCTGGGGGTACTGGTTGGTTCATACTGTTGTTCCTCCTATGGGGATTGAAACTCCTTCAGCTCCTTGTGTCCTTTCTCTAACTCCTCCATTGGGTATCTTGTGCTCAGTCCAATGGATGGATATGAGCATCCACTTACGTACTTGTCAGGCACTGGCAGAGCCTCTCAGAAGAGGGTTATATCAGGCTCCTGTCTGTAAGCACTTGTTGACATCCAAAACAGAGTCTGGGTTTGATAATTGTACTAGAGATGGATATCCAGGTGGGACAGTCACTGGATGGCTTTTCCTTCAGTTTCTGCTCAAAACTTTGCCAAAGATACAATTCACAGACCACATGAATCTCAAGAAGAAAGAAGACCACAGTGTGGATACTTCATTCCTTCTTTGAAGGGGGAACAAAATACCCATTGGAGGAAATACAGGAAGAGTAAATTTTTGAACTCAGGACTCAAACAATACTTTTGCAGAGAGGAGAGAAGAAAGATTGAGAGTGACATCAGCAGAAGAATACAACCAATATAATTCTGTGTTTAGTAATTTTAAGACAGTTTCATAGAATCTTTTAAAAAGGGACCACTTGTATTGGCTTCTTTAATGAATTCTGGAGAATTCTGCAAACATATACATGGTCTTGCATCCCCATGTAACCAGTTTTGTGTGCTATATACTTAAAGGAGAACATTATGCAAAATACTATGATTGAGGCTATAGATCAATGCATATGAAAATAAAACATTTAAAATATTGTAGGAATGGTTTCCTATTTAGCAAACATCTTTGTAAACTTGATGGGTGTATAAGTTATTACAGAATAGTAATTAATACATATATAGTCATAAGTGCATAAAGGACTGGAGATTTAAATTATAATAAAATGATTGGTTTTATAAATGTTATTAATACAATCATATTTAAAAACACATATATGTCATAGTATAGTTGAGTGAACCTGTACTAGTCATAAAATAGAGGCCAATGGTACAATTCACCAATCAAAAGACAAACTTTTCTGCCTAGCTATGAATCAAAGTTCACTACAGCCACTTCGCCAAACGATAAATGAAATTGCGTTGGACAAGCTGTGAGTATAAGATGGGAAATGTGTCTGGAGATCAAGAGATGAGACATTAGAGGGATCCTGTCAGAAGCTGCAGTAGAATCTCTTCTATATAGTAAACCAGCTCGGCATATGTTATGTTTATGTAGAACTTTATACCTCAGTAAAAGAGAAAAATCACTTGTAGATCCAGTCAACACAAGAAAACCACACAGAAGTGACTGAGCAAGTATTAAAACACTATTTCTATAAGGTAGACAAATTAATAGAAAGCATATGAACTTGGAACTAGACTTGCTTCAGTCGTTATATAGTTGCTCTTGCAGAGGACCCAGGTTCAGTTCACAGCACCTTGTGATGCTTCACAACTTGTAACTTTGGATGTTAGAGAATAATGTCCTGTTCTTGACTTCTCAGGCACAGCATGCACATGCACATATCTACACAAAGAGGTGGACAGAGGATAAAGAGAGACTCATTCACAGTTAAAAATAAAATTAAACCTAAAGGAGCATAAAGTTTGCAAAAATCATAAAGTCACACCTGAGAAATCTAAACTAATAAAGAATATCTTTCATAAGTAATAAGATATCCCTTGTTCCATTGATACTTATCCTGGGTTATTTAGAAATAGATTTGAATGATTTATGAGACCTCCAGCTGATCTTTCTGCTTGATTTTGTGTAGATTGTGTTCTGGTTTCTTATAAATTACTGGATGCCATGGTCTCTTCTGGACACTATAATAAGTTTATTGTATCATTCAAAAATCAAAGGTTTATTTCTGATATATGTGGAAATTGTCTTTCTTTAATACATCCAAAGTTTTCTCAACACTGTACCCAAGAATCAAAGGAAAATATATTCAGTAGATGCATGCTCATCATATAATGAAGAAGTTGATTTTATTTGTGATGTCCTGAAATTACTTTCAATGTAAAAGCAACAGATAGGATAGGGAAATGCGGCTATTTACTTCATAAAAGTGTGATTGCTTGCCAAAAAGCCCTACCACCACAAGGCACCATGTAGCTTTCATTGAGATATGTGCTTTGTCAATCGAATCAACCTGTCCCCTGTCCTCTGTTTTATCTCGTTTATAATTGTTTATTACTAAATTTGTCAAGCCTGCTGGTATTTAAGTATACTTAAAGCCATGCTATAAATATGTCAGAACTCTTGGTATTTTTCTTAAAACAGGAGAAAAACTGTAATTAGTTGGTTTCTTTTAAAACATCAGTTAGTCTTACAGGGTACAAATGAAAGTCCATTTTTTAAGACAAAAACTAAGACTACATATTATTTCTACTGTGCATCATGAACACAGCACCTCCATGTGGACTGCAAATATTTCTTTTGAAAGCTCCCTCAACTCCCTCCTCTACACACACACACACACACACACACACACACACTCATGAGCAAGTGCGAATATGAGAGACAGAGTGAGAGAACAAGAGAGATAGAGCAAGGGAGAGAGAGAGAGAAAGAGAGAGAGAGAGAGAGAGAGAGAGAGAGAGAGAGAGAGAGAGAGAGAGAGAGCTATTCACATAAGGTTTGAATACTATTTGTTCCTGTCTGTTAAATGAAAATTTACATTTTAACATAGTCTCTTGCTTTTAGTGGTGATCCAAAATTCATGAAAAAATTACAGAATGATCTCAACTCTAGATATGTCTGATAGGTATTACCAATAGCTAAATGGACAGTAAATGTGTTAACATTTAACTAACTAAAATTTTACTGAAGAGTTTAAGGGCATTAATGCTTCAGCATCATATACTGCTGTCAAACAGTGTAACCTGTTTTAACAGTGAAATTTTGAAGTAATCTCCTAGGATCAGGGGGAAGAATGTTGCTTGTTGATGGTAGATGGACAGACACACAGTATTTCCTGGTCATCCTAGGAGGGCCCAATGCAGTCCTCAAGAACACTTGACTAATCTCCAACACACACACACACACCAGAGACATTGCAGGGCACTGACAATTTTCTAGAATGACCCTTAATTAATCCTGGCAGATGTTTGCTTTTTAATCAAACACCATCACACTTGGGGTAGCAGATGCCCAGATGTCTTTAGGGACTACATAGGATGTGAATGCTTCATAAAATTATTTGGTTTATTTTACTACAATTGATGTTTGCTCCCTCAGAGCACAGCCTGAACCATGGATGTTACAACATCTCTCCACAGCATCATCAACCACTATCACCAGGCTTTTTTTTTCTGTTAAAGATCAAAAAACCAGAATCTGAGAACAAAAATTATTTGATTAAGATCATAAATAAGCTGGATCTGAAGCTACCCCTGAGCTGTTAGATTTCTTATTAAATTAATGAAAAGGTTCAATTAAGCAGAGGACAGAGAAGAGGTCTTTATATTTTTGTTGTCTATTAGACTGAGTCCTATTTTATAATACCAGCTAATCTCAATGCCCTCAGGTCAAAAGTTTTAGAGCTCAGCCCTTGTTCATGTTCTTGGCAAGGTAAAGGCAGAGCCAGACTGAATCAGGGGTGTCTTAGTGCCTTTCTGTTGTGTTGTGAAGGCCCATCTCTACCACAAATAATCATGTGTGGCTTTATTGATGGAGAACTCTCAAAGTCAATGAAAAGTCAGATAGCTGTGGTTAAGGTGAGTTGGAGGTAACTGAAACTACCAACACACAGGTGCTTGATTACATGCTTTAATTTGCAAAGGCAGCTTATTTCTGACATTCTAAAGCCATTTGTGATACCTTACAACAGTGCACCACAGCCTCCATCCCAAGACTAGAAAGTGGTCTTATCTCCATAAGAGACTTTAAGATCTGAATCCATCATCATGTTTTTCTAAAAAACAAGTGATTAGATACATGCCACCTTGTGTCTGTCAATTTGAATGTAGGCACAGGGTGTCTGAATTTTGTTTCAGATGCAGCTTTTGGGAGGGATGAGTTTATCTGTCTCACAAATTCTGACCACTGTCTATTGTCAGAGGAAATCAGGACAGGGTCCCAAGCAGGAGAAAAGACAGCTGACATGATGGAAGCCTGCTTCCTCAATTGCTCTCCAAGGCTTTCTCAGCTTGATGTTATATTCCACATGGGGCTACTTGTCCAGAGGTGGCCCCACCCACAGTAGGCTGACACCTTCCACACTGATTTTTAATTAAGAATATGCCAATCACACATGCTCACAGGACAATGTGATGGAAGTAATTCCCTAATTGAGAATCCTTTCTGTCAGGAATATCTAGGTTCAAGTCAAGCTGACAAAAAATTAATCAGCATATACGATTTGCTTTAAGGCCGTTCATGTAAATTTGCTATTAACTCAGGAGAAGGCATGCAATAAAAAGTGCAGGACTGTAAGCATTATTGTCCTTCATGCCCTAATTGAGAGGTCCCTCTGGTCAAGTCAGAGACATGGTGGCATACAACCAGGCTTTCAGTGCTCCCCCAGAAGCAGCCTGCCAATAGTTTTACGTTGGGACTTGAACCACTTTACACATCTCTTTTCATTCCATGTGCTATTGAAGAGATGGGTTGTTCTACAGGTTGTTCTTACATACAGACCCTGACTCTGCAACCACTCACAATCTCATCTGCAGATTAATAATGTTTGCCACGACAGAAAACAGACACCTTTTTTAAAAATATAGAATTAAGAATTATTTTTTTATCAAATTAAGTTAGGTACAGCATTTTCAAATATGATATCAAATACAATACCAAAAATTATGAAAGATCCATTTCCAATATTTTATTGAAAAGTAAGAGTTAACTGAATTTCCTGTGCTCTTAAAATTTACAAGATATCGAGTAAGATATTACTATAACGTTAGTAAAACAGATGTGGAAACATACAACTTAGAGAAAAATAAAGTGGTAAAATGGAAAATTAATTTTGGTTCTATTTTCTCCCTTTGCAAGTTTCAAAGCTAGAATTTTATAATGTCAGGTACAACTTTCAATTTAAGGTCAGGTTATTGAGTGCATTTCTTCCATCTGCACTGCTATTGAAACCACCGTTGACAGAGTGAAATGAGAAAAAAAAATCCCAAGAAACCCTGTGTAGAATGCCAGCTGCAATCACATTTTCATAAACCTTCAGGGAATGTATTTTCACACCCTAAACTTTGTGAGACCAGTTGTTTTAAAGTTTAGCAAGAATCCTGGTGACTTTTACATATTCTATATCTGTTAGAAATAACCCATGCATTTCCACCTATTGCAAGCACAGAAAAATGTAAAATTTTAGTTTTGACTCCATGGCAATCACCTGCTCAGGGTCAAGTCAAGTGGGAGTGGAAGTGGGAGGTGAGGCTGTTTTTCTTTGGTGACCTTAAGTTGAGTGCACTGTGACCGCTCAGCTCTGACCATGGTTGTTAATCAGTGGAACAGAGGACCCATTTCATGGCACTGGTGACAGGGGGTGCTTAGAGAGAAAATATATGTACACTTACATGCAAATACATTTGCTTAGCATTATACAGCAGGTGGCCATGGCCAATAACAGCTGTAGTGTTCTGACAGCACTGCATCATCTGCTTTGAGCACATGTATGTCCAGTAAAGCAATCCAAGTACTTTTAAAGTGAAAAATATGCATTCCTACTGGACTAAAATTCCTAAAAACAACTAAATAAGCTCTAATTTCTCTTTGCCAGTAAAAGTAATAGATACATCTTCTGTCCCTCTGGAAAAAAGAAAAATCAAACCAAGGCATATATAATGTACAGTTTCTGCCACAGCATTTTGTTTTCACCAGAAAGGTCAAGAGTGAAAAATACTGAAATAGCCTCAAGTGCTGACATGCTTTTAAATTGGGTTCCTCATGATTATTTGACATATGATTTACATATAAAAGCATAAGCAAACTGAGGACGTCATTTAGATCTACCTTTTGGTATAGGGCAGTCATAGAGTTTAAATATTTAAGAATGTGTTATTCTAAAACAAGAACTATGAGACATGCTGAAGAAAATAATTCAGTTGCCTTTATTTGCAAGGCACAGTTACTTACTGAATATCTATTTCTAATGTAAACCATTTAGAAAATAATTTGTTATAAAATAATGTGAAATTATGAAAGTAAAATTAGACTGGTCATTAAAACCTGCATGTCATTCCAAGGTTATACAGTGCTAAATAATTATTTCTTTAGCATAACTGTACTTCCTAAGATCCACGCAAATAATTTTAATTCTGAAATTTCCTTCAAATTTGAAAGCATTATTGTGATGGTTTGTATATCCTTGGACCAGGGAGTAGCACCATCTGAAGGTGTGGCCTTGTTGGAATAGGTGTGACCTGGTTGGAATGGGTGTGTCACTGTGGGTGTGGGTATAAGATCCTCACCCTAGTTGCCTGGAAGTCAGTCTTCCACTAACAGCATTTGGATGAAGACATAGAACTCTCAGCTCCTCCTGTGTCATGCCTGCCTGGATACTGCCATGCTCCCACCTTGATGATAATGGACTAAATCTCTGAACCTGTAAGCCAGCCCCAATTAAATGTTGTTTTTCATAAGACTTGCCTTGGTCATAGTGTCTGTTCACAGCAGTAAAACCCTAACTAAGACAATTATATATTTACTTGTTAGCAGTGAGGCCTCAAAATTCTAGAGGGAAAATAATTAACATTGAGTTCTATCTAATTAAATCAACAAAGGGGATCCCCTTGATGCTCTGCTGTGTACGAAAATTAGGACTGTCTCATTTCCAGTCAATTTGATCCAAGATTTGCTGTGAAAGAAAAATGAATCTTCCCTGAGTAAGGGAAAACTAAGCACCATGGCCTCATTCCAGCACTCTGATCCAGAAGTCCATATGTCCTAAGCATAAACTGTCCCAGTGTGTGACAGAATCTAATGCAGGGTTCCCTCCATTGGGTTGAGTACCTTTGCACAGCTAGATAGAGGGGTTTTATGATTTACACTTCCACAGGTTAAGAAATATTCAAGTATTGACATCAGCGTCTACACTACTTCTTAAATCATACTAATATTATAAGATTGGAAAGAATTAGGGTATTGTGATCGCTTTAATGCATATTTACTATATTATACTTAATATGTATTGCATATCTAATATAAATTTAATTTATATGTAATGCAACATATACTTTATATATCAATATATTGTAAATACATCTGCACAAAATATCTTATCTAAGTATCTGAAAATATTCTACTCTATTAATTCACTCATAGTTACTGGATTATTATGAAATAGCCTGGGCATAGCAAACATAACCGCTGGGAAACAAATGCCTCGGGTTTCAGGTCATTTTTATTTCTGAGAACTTTGAATATAAATAGTGTTGATGTGAACGTGTATCTGTAATTTAGAATTTGTCTTTGTTAAGAAACAAAAGTACTGACTAAATCGAAATGGCCCGAGCTGGAGGGAGGGCACAGCAGTTAGGAGATCTTTCTGCTCTTTCAGAGGACTAAGATCAGTTCCAACCACCCATGTATCAGAGCTCACAACCATCATTTACAACTCCATCTGAATGGGATCCCATGTCCTATTCCAGCCTGCATGAGCATTGAACTCACACACACACATACATACACAATACACCAGAAACACCTTACCACAACCATACACATGAAGATATCATAAAGTAAATTGAATAAATTGTAAGGTAAATTTTTTTAAAAGATAAAAGTTTCATTTTTAGTTTGGAGTTGGATAAAGGGTTACAGGAATTAAATTTTTGAGATGCAGGTCTTTGTTTAGTAGCAGCATAGAAGAAATAAGAGTACTTCCTTCTTTTCCAGAAATCACTGCATGTTGATTCTCTAAACTATCATACCTGTGAAAAACAAGTAATTTTCTTTTGAATTTGTTGTTTTCAGCTGGTATATAGTTTGCTAATTTAATTATAGGTAGTAGTTATCATGAATATATCATTAATTGTATATTTAAAAGGCTAGAAAGAACGAACATTCTTCATTATACATTTTTCAGTAATATATTGTTGTCATGAAAAATGATCAAATAGTAAATCAGAAATATTTTGGGATTTTTTTTAATTTATGAAATTAAAATATTTTCTCAGTTAATTATATAAAAATCTGTTTCCATGCTCCCAAATAACAACACAGGAAGGAATAAGTCAGCTTCAGTGATCTTACATGGCATTTCAGACTCAAAATACATCTTTGTTACACCAGTTATGGTGCTACCCATATTTTTGAGATTCTACAATGTTTTCTGACACTTATAGTGCAAGTCAGTCAAGTAAAATAAATGAGAATGTCAAACCGGAACATTTATCAAGTTACCAGTAGGAGAGCACTATAACATAGGGGCTCTCCAACTGCTATTACAACTGACCACATAGAAATAGCTTTACCTATAAGCATCCTATCTGCTGATCGACATGCTTAAACTCCATCTGGCTCACAGGCGGTTCCGCACCCTCTTCCTTTCTATCATCTCTGTTGTCTGTCTAAGCTTTTTATGTGACTAATGCTAGGCAAATAGCAGTGGTCTGGGTTGACTGTTTACAAATTTAGGTTTAAATCCAAGATTTTTCTTCTTTATGAATATTACATACTGATTTTCAGTGGCCTCAAAACATATTCTCCCACTTATATTACTAAAGACTTGATCTTTCTCCGTTAATTATAGCTAATAAAAAAACTGTTGGATTTATAAGAGTCTATTTTCAGTCTAGGCTGCTCACACTGACTATTAAAGGATGTTTATGGCATATCTCTTGATAGAAAGACTTACGGAAACCTCACAGTCGCAAATCCTTGTTTCATGAGGATGCTACTCTTTGAACCCATATATTCTTGCTTCCAAATTTTACTGCATGTGTTAAAAATGGAATCACTATATTAATTATGATGCATTATTTTAAATGAACATAATTAGTCATTAATCATAATATCACTAACTTAACCTTAGTGAACAGAGTTTAATACAATCTAGGCAGTTCACATCATAGCTTTTGCTTTTGGCCTATTTCATGATTATTCTCAAAAAGCATCTGTTTCCTGAACTCTGAGTAGCATTAGTGCAGCTACTTCGTGGGACACTGATCAGCATGCACAGGAGGTTCACGACTTCCAGAGTCTGCTTTGCCAAAACCTGTTCTGCACTTTATCATTGAGAAAGCCCATAGGCAACACACTTGCATCGCTTGGATTATTGCATATATTGCTTTACAACAGGATAAGGGTCTTCTTTTTATGAAAGCAAAATTATTTCCTGATTACAAAATAATGAAAATATTATGTCTATAGCCTGGATTCACTGCCTTTCAGTGGATGTTTGGCATTAATGTCAACTTCACAGAATCCTATGAGGAACAAAGCTGTTTTCACCATAGCATCTGGTGAAACACAAAAGACTCCCTGATATCTGTCCAAATGTGCCATTTGATTTGACTCATTTTCTTTCTCAGAACCTTTTCAATCAAATGGAAAGCAAGAATATGTCAGATTGCATGGGATCATAATTTTCATTATGAAGCAATAATTATGACCTCTAATAGGCAACAAAATCATAATTGCAAAGTAAGGATTGTGTATTTAAAGGCGACAGGAGAGAAAAGTGAATTATTCGTGACAGAAAAATAAGCAAAGTCAGAAAGACTAAGAATGTGTAGGATAGAAAGATTAGTCTCTATCCTGTTTCTGTTTGTTAGTCTTAGTTAAACTCTGGCCCCTTGTCAGACCATAGGTTTCTCTTTAGCCTATGCTAGGTAAGCGGATCAAGACTGGAGAGAATTAACTTATAGAATAGAATTGAAGACCCAGAAATGAACCCACACACCTATGGTCACTTGATCTTCGACAAGGGAGCTAAAACCATCCAGTGGAAGAAACACAGCATTTTCAACAAATGGTGCTGGCACAACTGGTTGTTATCATGTAGAAGAATGCGAATCGATCCATTCCTATCTCCTTGTACTAAGGTCAAATCTAAGTGGATCAAGGAACTTCACATAAAACCAGAGACACTGAAACTTATAGAGGAGAATGTGGGGAAAAGCCTTGAAGATATGGGCACAGGGGAAAAATTCTTGAATAGAACAGCAATGGCTTGTGCTCTAAGATCGAGAATTGACAAGTGGGACCTCATGAAACTGCAAAGCTTCTGCAAGGCAAAAGACACCATCAATAAGACAAAAAGATCACCAACAGATTGGGAAAGGATCTTTACCTATCCTAGATCAGATAAGGGACTAATATCCAATATATATAAAGAACTCAAGAAGGTGGACTCCAGAAAATCAAATAACCCCATTAAAAAATGGGGCTCAGAACTGAACAAAGAATTCTCACCTGAGGAATACCGAATGGCAGAGAAGCACCTGAAAAAATGTTCAACATCCTTAATCATCAGGGAAATGCAAATCAAAACAACCCTGAGATTCCACCTCACACCAGTCAGAATGGCTAAGATCAAAAATTCAGGTGACAGCAGATGCTGGCGAGGATGTGGAGAAAGAGGAACACTCCTCCATTGTTGGTGGGATTGCAAACTTGTACAACCACTCTGGAAATCAGTCTGGCGGTTCCTCAGAAAATTGGACATAGTACTACCGGAGGATCCAGCAATACCTCTCCTGGGCATATATCCAGAAGATGTCCCAACCGGTAAAAAGGACACATGCTCCACTATGTTCATAGCAGCCCTATTTATAATAGCCAGAAGCTGGAAAGAACCCAGATGTCCCTCAACAGAGGAATGGATACAGAAATTATGGTACATTTACACAATGGAGTACTACTCAGCTATTAAAAAGAATGAATTTATGAAATTCCTAGCCAAACGGATGGACCTGGAGGGCATCATCTTGAGTGAGGTAACACAATCACAAAGGAACTCACACAATATGTATTCACTGATAAGTGGATATTAGCCCAAAACTTAGGATACCCAAGATATAAGATACAATTTGCTAAACGCATGAAACTCAAGAAGAATGAAGACCAAAGTGTGGACACTGTGCCCCTTCTTAGAATTGGGAACAAAACAGGGATGGAAGGAGTTACAGAGACAAAGTTTGGAGCTGTGATGAAAGGATGGACCATCTAGAGACTGCCATATCCAGGGATCCATCCCATAATCAGCTTCCAAACACTGACACCATTGCATACACTAGCAAGATTTTGCTGAAAGGACCCAGATATAGCTCTCTCTTGTGAAACTATGCCGGGGCCAAACAAACACAGAAGTGGTTGCTCACTGTCAGCTATTGGATGGATCACAGGGCTCCCAATGGAGAAGCTAGAGAAAATACCCAAGAAGCTAAAGGGATCTGCAACTCTATAGTTGGAACAACATGATGAACTAACCAGTACCCCGGAGCTCTTGTCTCTAGCTGCATATGTATCGAAAGATGGCCTAGTCGGCCATCACTGGAAAGAGAGGCCCATTGGACTTGCAAACTTTATATGCCCCAATACAGGGGAATGCCAAGGCCAAAAGAATGGGAATGGGTGGGTAGGGAAGTGGGGGGGATATGGGGGACTTTGGGGATAGCATTAGAAATGTAATTGAGGAAAATACGTATTAAAAAATAAAATAAAATAAAAATTAAAAAAAAAAAGAATTCTTTGGTCCACCAATGTAGAGACATCAGTTCTTGATGACCTGGCTCAATGTGTTGGAGTAGGAGATCAGGGTGTCAAGAGAGTGTGCGAAGCAGATACTTTGCTGCCCAGAAGGAAGTGTATTGACATTATTGTACTCACAAAAGGGGTCAATCTGTGACAGGCAGAGTGGCTGAGAAGTCATGGTGTGTTTTGCATTCTAGCTTTTACACCCAGCACAGGTGGTGTTTTAGTCATTGAGTTTCCTGAGTTGAAGTGACTTCCCTGCGCTAATATATCTTTATATCTTAAAACCATCCTTGCAGATGTATGTTTGAGTTAAATAGTTGTTTGGACTGAATCATTTCACCTAGGGAAAAATAAACCAGTTGGAATAGTTTTAAGAAGTATGCAAAAAAGATGTTACAGATTGTTAAATTCCAAGTGACTGTTAGCAAAAATGTAAGTATTTGGTTGATCATGGGATAACAGAGATAGCACAAACCAAGAAAGCAATAGCTACAATCATTAATTAACAGCAAAGTTAACTCTTTTTTTTTTTTTTTTTTTTGGTTTTTCGAGACAGGGTTTCTCTGTGTAGCCCTGGCTGTCCTGGCACTCACTTTGTAGACCAGGGTGGCCTCGAACTCAGAAATCAGAAATCTGCCTGCCTCTGCCTCCCGAGTGCTGGGATTAAAGGCATGCGCCACCACGCCCGGCTTTTTTTTTTGTTTGTTTTGTTTTTTTTGTTTTTTTGTTTTTTTGTTTTTTTTGTTTTTTTTGGTTTTAAGTTAACTCTTATTATAGGAAAAATTAAAGCCATTCTTAGACTGATCCATGCTCTGACATTTATGGAAGGTAGAAATTGCAAGGAGTACTATCACATAGAGTCAATCTGTGGTGGTTCAAAGTCACTTTTGACAGTGTTTCCTCCTAAACTCAAAGTAAGACCAGCAATGGCTAAAGTCATTTCCTGTCTCACAGTCTTCTACCAGGGATGTCCACTGTCTTCTGCCCATCACTTTGCAGTAAATTCTCACCTTCTCAGAGTCATTTGTTAGGGAGTACACACTCAGCTCTCCTGTTTTTCCCTAGCCTTATTCCTGATACATTGACAGTACTAAGCTTACCTGCAGGAACTTTGTAGAATTTGGACTTCCCTAACACCATAAAATTTAAGCTAATTCCTTATTATTAAAAGTTTATGTGTGTGTAATATACTTGAGTAAATATAATATTGAATTTATTATGCATCTACTTTATGTATTTAGTCTATTCTGCCTATATCACATAGTTATCCATGCTCATACCTGTGGTATTCATAATATCTAGGATATGAAGAGTGCCTAGATGTCTATTGGCTGATGAATGGATAATGGAAATGATTTGTTTATACACAATGGAGTTTTATCTGTAAAAATTGAAATGATTAAATGTTCAAGTCTGTAGATGGAGCTGGAAAATATATTGAGTGAAGTAAAAGATACAGAATAATAGATGTGGTGTGTTCTGATTAGAAAATAGATATTATCATAGTCAATGACATTAAAAGCCAAATGGACTTGATTCCCACCATCCTGGAGAACAAGATATTCATTGGGGTGAGAGGTTTTGTTCTCTGCCATGGAGAACTGTCTTTTAGATGTGTCCTAATATCAAAATGGAAAGGGAAATTTCTTTGTTCTTTGTTTATAGAAAATGATGAAGGTTAATATTATATAAATGTAGTACTCTTAAATATTTGAGGATAATTAATATATATTGGATTTAAAACAGGGGAAAGTTGTAGAAAGGTTTTAATAGTTACCTGTCCCTCTTTTTCCAAGTATGTTTGCTATAATGTCTCTGGTTTCACAACATGGAAAATCAGGCATTATCATCACCTAGTTTCCTTTATAAGCAAAGTAGAAAGCAGAATATAGCACCCCATATCATGATTACAAAAGATTTCATGATACCTCATGCCAGCTAATGTATGCTTTTTGTCCATAGGGATTATTTTTGGTACATGACATTTAAACGATAAGAAATTCTCAGACATCTCTGGCAGACCTCTATCTTCCCAATTACACATTCCCTAGGAAGAGCACAATGCTTGAGAATCTTGCCCAGAAGTTTCATCATTCAGGAGAGACTTCTCAAAGCTTAAGAGAAGATTCATTCATCTATAGTCTGTCTTCTCCTGTTACATCCAGCACTCTGCAATATGATTAAGATGATATAAAAGCTCACCAATCTTCAGGCTTTGTGTGCATTCAGGATCTTCCTAAGATCCACATGTGCTTGTCATTTTGAACTTAATTGGTGTGCATGCATTTATTTCTGTTGATATCTTGCCAGTTTATTTTTTGACTAACCTACAAAATTACAAAAAAAAGCTAAGTAAAGCAAAGATAGCTATTCTGACAATTGCATATTTGCACCCAAACTGACCTGTAATATGCCATGTTTCTTATTCCCTAAACATTGCTTACTTTGCCACATCATTAGCTACTATTCATGAATGATAAAATGTGCTTAGAAATACTGCTGTGTGCAGGGCTTGAATATAAACTGTATTATAGCTATGTCAATACCTGCAGACAGCATTGCCTACAGTCAATTCATGCTCTCACATTATGAAACTCTCTCTCTCTCTCTCTGTCTCTGTCTCTGTCTCTGTCTCTGTCTCTGTCTCTGTCTCTGTCTCTGTCTCTCTCTCTCTTTCCAGCGTGCCAGCTCATTTTCTGCACACACAATGTTCTGGCTAGCCTCCCTCGTTATACATTTGTCCTACATGTAGGGGTTGTGCTGTGTCTTTTAGCAGAAGTGAAATACACAGAAGAAAAGGATTAAACTAATTCTCATCCTTAAATTAAAGGATGTGTTTGTCCTCAGCCTCTGCTCTTATCTATAACATTCTGATTTAGCTCAGATTGTTCTTTATGTTCTTAGGTGAAAATTCTTCGTGCCTTTTTCATGACTAGAAAATCTAGACCTATTGTATACTCCCCAGCTTCTTATTTGATCCCATTCCACTCAGTGGGGATTTCAGAGCAGCTGGATATCAAGAGGCTTTAATAACTGGCTGCTCACTCAGCATGAGAAGGCTGATAGCTTATTTTGGGGAAAATCTTCCGTTCACATATAGTGACTGTTAGAAAAGTTATCCTCCAAATATAGGCAAAGAAAAAGACATGATTATTTCCTAGACTTCAACCCCACTCCTGTTTATTTGTCAGAGAGTGGCATTTTCTCAAAGTCAGCCAATCGTCTGTTTACATGTTACAGGCAATGCCTTCCCTATTCTTTTACTAATCATGCACATATGCTAGGAAATTTTGCTCTGGCACATATTTCTGATAAGTATCCTTAGAATTAATTAGTATCTCCTTCAGAGCTGGGTTCTTATGGACAATATGGTTATTGCACAATGTCAGAAGGCTTTTATATTTTATGTTTTATCTAACTTGCGGTCACCTATAGCACTTAGACTGTAATTCCTCTTAGGAAGTTTTATTGTTAATTTTTAAAAGTCTTTTGAGGAGTTTTGTACAAAGTGTTTTAATTACATTCAAATTTTTCACAAATTCTCCCCAAACTACTTCTCTTTCACTGATCACCCAACTTCATCACTTCTTTGTACCCCACACAACAAGTCTAGTTCATGTTTCCTACATATTCTATGTGTATCTTTCTATGGGAAGGTCAACTTACCAAGGGCAAAGTTAAATCACCTATATTCCAGCAGCTATCAGCATTCAATAGCTCTTCAGTTAGGGGTGGAACTTGATGTCCATCTCTCAATCTGCTCCTTCTTATGCTTGTTTGTTATGTATTCATGTGGTCACAGTTACTGTTAAATCATATTTGCAGATGTCTTGTTGTGATAACTTGGCAGTGTTTGCTTGTATTCATCCATCATTCATAGTTGGTGTAGTCTTCCTATGCACTTCTTCCACAGTGATCTCCAAAACTTGGAAGGAAAAGAAGTGATACAGATGTCCCATCTATGAACTGAGTGTTCTACAAATTCTAATGATTTGCATGTTGGCCAGTTGTGGGTCTCCATGCTAAACACCAAAGCAAAGTGAAGCTTCTCTGATAAGCCTTCAAAGATGCATTAACCTATGGGTATAATGATAAGACAATAACAGTGAGTATAATACTAACTCCTTTTATTAGAATAATAATAGGGTGTCTTACATTAGGTCCCATAACCTGTCTAGCCTCAGGCCCAACACTGCAACTCATCTTGATAGATGGGACTTAAATGCAATGAGAAAGTGGTTGTTTACTCCCACGTTGTTTTCGTCACCCTGGAGTAATGAGCACATCTTTCCTGGGTAGTCATTTTTGTGGCTGACAAGATTCAGAGCTAGGTAAGATTAATCACTACTTTTCTCTGGTCATATGCATCTCACCTTGTAGTCCTGTGAAAGCTATGCAGTAGTAATGACACTTTCATGTCAGGTTTAAATCTTGACTTTCTGTGACTCCAATACATGTTGACTTCAGTAAAATGTCTTATGGTCAAGTTCTATATGGTAACACAGAGCATTGAGAATAGTTTAATATTTTTAAGTCTATGGGACCATCTCCTAAGTTGTTGGCCTACTTCTGGAGCTTGGCTTTTTATTTTTTGTCTTTGATGTCTATGGATGCAATGGTGCCTCATACACGGTAACTGCATTTTAAGACTTTCTGTATCTTCACATACATATGTAGCTGCTCCAGTAGTAGTCACCCTTCCATATATCTTTTTACAGATATCTTCTTGTATTCCATCCTGTACACTGTCATATATAAACATATACATCTGTCTTTAAGCAAAGTACTAGGATTATATTCTGATCAATACAAGTACTTCATATATGAGCTAAGGAGGTATTAAACCAGTTGTCAAAAATTTGCTGATATTTTCTCATTTCTCAGAATATCATTAACTATGTTTGATCTAAACTGATGGCCATACCATCAAAACCTTCATATCAATATTGTAAATTAAGATTGGTTTCTCCAAGAAAATATAACAATAGGCAGTCTTGTCATTGTGAAGACAAAGGATATCTTGTAATATGATAAAAGGAAAGTGGGAGGGGAATTACATTTGAAATGTAAATAAAGAAAATATCTGATAAAATATAATTATAATTTTTAAAATGTTTATGGAATGCTCAATACTCAAGAGTAGAATTACTATTTTATTGCACTTTCAACTGTTTAAAACAAAATATTCTATAGTTGTAGGTTGAAATACACTAAGAACTTAAAGATGACTGCCAGATTTTACACCAGTACTTTAATTGCAATACAAGAAAATGAGATATAGTATTGCTTATGAGGAATGTGTTCATTTAAAGGGTCTCATAAGCTGTGGAAGATGGTAGTATAGTGGTAGATCTGCCCAGTCTAGGTGCACAACATGTAATCATATTAACTGTGTTGTGTTTTCATTGCCGGGGCATATTTGGTGTATTGATTTGAATTCAACTAACCTGAGATAAAAATTCACTGACTCCCCCCCACCCCCAACCCCTAAATGGGGCTTGGAGAGTGACCTAGGCTGTAACAGTATGGATTTGAAGCTGACTAGATTTAAGTGGCCTACAGAGAACAGCAGAGAGGCATCTATCCCTGAGAGAGCCTTTCTGTGTTTGCTTCCCTGTATCCTTCGCTTCCCACCCTGCCTTCTCCATATCCAAACAGGGACACAGACAACTCAGATTTTTTTACACTCAGCTTCTCCGTGTGAATAAATAATTGGGAGACAAAGGTACAAAGGACTCCAGACTAGGTAATTAATTTCTATAAAGAGACAACTATAACCTTTTGATATTTGAAGAAGGTTTAAAGATATTTGCTTTAATAAGTCTTACTGGATACTCATAAGGCTGTAACAAAATTTTGGTTTTAAATCCTGATTTAACAAGCTGCCTCTTATAAGTAGGTGTAGTACTTAATGATGGGAAATTTCACCTGCAGTTCAGAACCAGATAGGAAATATTAGTCACTTGACTCCAAGTAGAGAGAGCAGTGATAATCACCTGCTATGAACAGGTATTAGTTAATAGAAGTCTGTGGCTCCAGATAGAGAGCATAACAGATATTATAATGGGTATTAATTAAATAAATGCCTGTGGCTCAAGGTAGAGAGCACCCTATTAAGTCTATGGGATACTCGTATTCTGTCTAACATGGGCTCCATGGGAATTTTGAGTTTAAATCTTGGTTTGACAAGCTGCTTCTTATAAGCAGGTATGGAAGGAAAGGAAAGAGGAAAGAGGAAAGGAAGGGAAAGAAGGGAAAGGGAAAGGGAAAGGGAAAGGAAAAGGAAAAGGAAAAGGAAAGGGAAAAGGAAATAGAAGTGTGAATCAATTGCTTTAAAGATGGTACAATAAAGTCTGCAGGAGACTCATATTCTGTCTAACGTGGGCTCCACAGGAATTTTGGGTTTAAATCCTGACATGACAAATTAGAAAGGCCTAAATAGGCTAAAATGTGTGTGATTTTGAGTATTGTGGTGGTTTTATTGCTCCTCTGGGACAGAGGGCAACCTACAGGTTTTTCTGGTTTCTGGCTGAAGGATATGCTGATTTGGGGAAAGGGTTTTGTCTTTATATTTTTGGAAAAGGTGATTAAGGTGTTTACACCTTCCAGAGTTATATGGATCAGATTTGATATGGGGAGACCCCCTGAGAACTAGATTCCAGAGAATGAATCAAAAAGTTTATCTTGATAATGCTAAAATTTTGTTTTGAGATTTATATATTACAGAATATACAGTCTTGGTGAATTTCATCATCAGACATGCTGAACTGACCTGCCTGAACTTCTGATTTCTTGGTTTTTCATCTGGATCCAGTCAGGACACAGACATCAAAGATTAATACAATCATTGGTGTAGCCTTCTTGAGGCCAACAAACTCCCCCATTTCCCTACCCTTCCCCCTCCCTTCAAAAATATCTCAATGCCCATATTCAGCTTGAAGTTATGAAGAGTTGTCCCAGTTCCCTAAGCTTTGGGGCTAGTGGTGATTATTATAGTTTTTCTTTGATACTAAAAATTTTGAAGTACAGGGCTTAGACCCAGTCCTTCTATTACTGTTATTATAAACTGATCTGAGATGTTTAAGCTTTTGAGTTAAGGACCAAATAGGAAATTCATGGCTGAGTTTAGTTAGGGTGTTTTTGGTTATTTTAATTAGAAATGGCTGAGAGTAGTTGACAGACAACAGTGTAGATTACTCTGCATAGACAGTTGGTTTTCAAAAGCCTCAGAAGACTACAGAATGTGACGTTTAATATTATTTATTCATTTGTTTTTAAGACCAGTCTGCTCATGACAGCTTTCCCTGTCTTAGATTCAAAGAAGAAGCTGAGCATCTTTGAGTTACTCCACTTGTGGCAAAATAGCCACTAAGCAAGAATTGCCTCATTTCAAATACAGACATAATACTGTCCAAAGAAAGGATACAATTACAGGTTAGGACAGTTTGATTCTGCTGAGACAGCATAGGCTAGTCATTAATATTCCTGTTTGTCTAAATCTGTCAGATGACCCTGAGCAGTAGGCTGAAGACCTATGCTCCAGCATGTTGAAGGGACTGTTCAGGTGATCAGCAGTCTCTATTGATTGGCTAAGTTTTGGAAGCAGCTTAGGGTTTCTATATATTTTCAGTTTATATCAGTAGTTCTTGGATTTCTGATGGGGTTGAAAAACTACATATTCTCCTAGCCAACCCAGGCTTTTTACTTTGAGAGGAACAGTTTTGAGAAGATGGTTTTCAGATGGCATTCAATCTAAAGCCAAGACATAGCCAGATGTAGAATTATAAGTCTTTTAAGTAAGGATAGACGAGAGAGGTTCTGTTTAATTAACAAAGATGATGTACTGGGTATTAGGTCTCTTGTACTTTATAAATTACAAAATAGTAATAGTTATGTTCAATTATATCTGAGATAAAATAGTCTTTTTATTGGACAGAAAGGGGGAAAATGTTGTGGATAGCCCTAGGGCTAATTATATTTGATGCTAATTCCATTCTCCTGTGAGTGGTTTGAAACAAGGAATGAGTCAGCACTCAGGTGATTTCCTGTAAACCTGCTTCACACCTTAATTTGTAAAATAAAGGAGAGATGATGATTGGGCAGATAAAAAGGAAGGTGGAGCAGAAAGTGAGGGGAAGAAAAGAAGGAGAAATGGAAGAGGGAGAGGACACAGAGGAGGAGGAAGAAGGAGAAAAGCAGAGCAGAAGCACATGGCCTGGAGAAACTGCAAGTTCTAAGTGTCTCATAAGCTGTGGAAGATGGTAGTGTAGCAATACATCTGCCAAATCTAGGTGCACAGCATGTAATTATATTAACTGTGTTGTGTTTTCATTGCCAGGGCATATTTGGGAGGAGATTTACCACAACACACCATTGCCTGAGAGCATCTGCAAACCTTTGCTTACTTCCTCTCTCTAGGAGCTGCCTGCAGTTGCACATCTTTTTCTTTTTCATGTCCCTACTTGGAGCTGTGTCAACCAATGACTCATCCAGACTGAGACCCTTTCAGCTCCTTCAGTCTTTCCCCTAGCTCTTCCATTGGGATCAGTAGTCCCAGTACAATGTTTGGCTGTGAGAACCTAAATTAGTATTGGTCAGGTGCAGGTAGAACCTCTCATGGAATAGCCATATCAGGCTCCTGTCCACAAGTACTTTTTGGCATCAACAATAGTATGGGGAAATGGTGTTTGCAGATAGGATGAATCCCTTGGTGGTGTGTTCTCTGGATGGCCTTTTCATGAGTCTCTGTTCCAAATTTTTGTCTCTAACTTTCCTTTGGACAGAAACATTTCTGGGTTAAAAATGTTGAGCTGTGTGAGAGGCCCCATCCATCAACTGGGGGCCATGCCTACCTATTGGAGGTAGTCTTTACATGTCATATCTTCCCTTTGTTGGATATTTTACCTGAAGTCATTGCTTCTGGGTCCTGGGAGCATCTCACTTCCTGGTGTTTGGGAATTTCTAGCAGCTACCTCCGGTTTCCCATACTCCATTGCTACCTATTTCTTTTCAATTTTTGAACCTCTGTACTTCAGAGAATCATAAATCTAAACTTTATTTAAAAATTAGTCATATATATCTTAAATCCTCAGAATTCATATCTACTTGTCAGAAATTCTAGTAAACTGAGGGCAAAAAGTTGGTATGAGAAATTAATTAGCACCAGTCCAGCCTCAAAGAAAGTCAAATCAGCCAGCACTGTCATTGTTCTTGTTCTCCGACCATAAAAGGAGCCTAGCTTGACTAATAAGAGTATACCTTTCTTAACTTCAAATTGCTTCCTAAGATTTTTCAACATCAGATCCAGCAGTAAAAACATCTCAACCTAGCTTTACTAACTATTTCATTCTTTTTAAATGTTTTCCAAGGATAGTGGTCATTGTTGACAATTTATGTAACTAAGTTCTTCTCTTGGTGGTTATTGAATCATTAATCTGCTTTAGCAACAATGCCTGAAAGAGATCAAGCATTATCATTATGAGTGCCAGAAATACTCTCCAGTGAGGGCCTAGAAGCACCCTAAGAGTTGTTATATAATTTTTTAGATTAAGAGCGATCTGAGGGCAGCAAGAAGAACAGAGCTCCATAAAAGGATGAAATCCTTAGGAACATGGTCCTTGGGTTTGTATCACACTGAGTCTGGCTATCCATGTGGCTATGGTAACCAGTGGGGATGTTTCATGAGTTCTTAAGCAACTTTTTGTTCCTTTGCATGGCCCTTGGCAATACTCCATCCACTAAATGAGTATCTTTGGTGTATGGGGCTTAGCCTCACCCAACAAATGTATACATCTGTCTATATGTTTATGTATGTATGTATGTATGTATGTATGCACTTGTGAAATTGTTTGTCCAGCTAGTGTGTGTGTGTGTGTGTGTGTGTGTGTACTTGAATTCTCCCTTTCTTTCTCTTCTTTTTCTCTTTAGCTAACAAAGAGTTAACAAACTCTAAGTCTAAAAATTGATCAGCAGCTCCCAGGAGTGAAAGAATAAAGAGTCTGAGTAGTTAGCTTTTTTCTCCATCCCCTCCTGCTTACAGCAAAAGCTAATAACCAGAAGACATCAGCTTTTGTTCTTAGAAAAGCAAAAAGTTAAAGACTGGAAGAATGCCAAAGATAAGCAACTTCGTCTGCATCCTTACACATCACTGAATCTACTCCGCTTCAGTGACATCTCTGGGAAACTCTATGATGCCAGACTGGTTATGGGCATATTTTATTTAAACTCTTATTTAAAATATACTGTATAAGTAATGTGGATTTAACTCTTGTTTAAAAGAAACAGATTTACTTAAAAAAATAGAAGTGTTAAATAGCATCCTTACTAAGGTTACAGGTGACATGCCTTTTGACTTCATTGCCTAATTAAGCCAACCACATAGTATACTTCAAGCAAGGCATTGCCATTTTTTATTTTATTTTATTTTTGTTTTGTATGATGATTAAGTCTTAGTGAAATAAATATATACTAGGGTTAACAAAAACTGACTTAGTGATTTATATCAAATGGCTTATGTTTTTGTTAATGATGTTAAATATCAGACTTCTAAATTTATATAAGGAACTATATATATATATATATGTATATATATATATATATGATGAATAAAGCTGATACATTCTTAAGGTCTACTTGGATAAGAGTAACTGAATTAAAGATAGATTTCCGTTTGTGTTGTCTATGCCCTGGACAGCTCTTAGCTCTACCCTACTTGCTCTGGGTGTTGGTGGGGAGTATGCACAGAATCTGAGAACAGTGAGAAACACTGCTGCAAGCTCATCTGAGCACTGCTGCAAGCTCCTTTAATACCCTCCACCCATGCCCCCATTGGTCCCAAGGAAGTATCTATTCTAAACGGTAGTTCCTGATCGGCTGTCATTATTTTCACCAGCAATTCTTGCTATCTCAGGCAGTACTCAATTAGGTCCTCCTGCAGGAGATGCTTTTGCTCCTGAACGGTGCCCAGCATATACATAGAGGCAGTCCCACCATTCCTTTTACATATCCACCCAAGGAACAGAAACTAGATAACCCAGATACCTGGATTAAAATAAATACTAAAGAAATGGAGAAGAGCCTGCAAAAATGGACAAGAAAGTCCAGCAACAGGCTCAAAGTAGGATTCAGCTCAAGGGGTGGTCCCAAGGCTTTACACTATTACTGAAGCTATGGAACACTCACAAAAAGGAACCTAGCATGACTGTCCCCCAAAATACCCAACAAGCAGCTGAAGCAGTCAGATGCAGATATTTGCAACCAACAAATGGACAGAAGTAGCTGTTGAAATAGGGAAGGCTGAAAGAAGCTGAGGAGAAGGGTGATCCTGTAGAAGGACCAGCAGTTTCAATTTATCTGGATCTCTCAAACACTGGACCACCAAACAGACAGCATACACCAGCTGATATGAGGCCCCATGTGTATGCAGTAGAGGACTTCCTGGTCTGTGTTCATTCAGAGATGATGATGCGTCTAACCCTCAAGAGACTGGAGGCCCCAGGGAATTTAGAGGTCAGATGGGGTGGAGGTGGGGACATCCTCACAGAGACAGGCACTTGGGGAGGAGGTATAAGATGTGGAAGAGTCAGAGGGTGGATTGAGGGCGGTAAAATATGGAGTGTAAAAAAATCAATACTGATGATCTAAAGATCTAAAGATAAAAACATAAATAGTTAAAAGGAAAAAGAAGACATTCTTATGATATTTGCTGTAATCATAGATGAATGTGGTATTCAGGTATCATGAGAAGGTTTCTCCAGCTGAGGGACACAAATACTGAGAGCCACAGCCTGAGAAAAAGAGGGAGGGAGAGAGGGACAGAGGAGAGAGAGAGAGGGAGAGAGAGAGAGAGAGAGAGAGAGAGAGAGAGAGAGAGACTCTAAATGGCTTATCTCCATCACCTCTACCTCTTCAGAGGAGAGGTCAGGGAACCCTGAAGTAGATGCAAAAGCAAAAATAGTATAATTTCCAGAGACTAGACACAATGCTCTCTAAGTCAACTGATGAAAGCTTTTATACACTCATAGAGATTGAAACAGAAATTAGAGGGCCTACAGGGGTCTCCAAACAGGTCCTCCACAAACATAGCTTTCAGTTTAGTACTTTTAAGGGAATCCTGAATTTGTAAAATTGTGAGTCTTGGATTCTTGTATCTTCTCTTAAAATCTTTTTTTGCTATTGCTTGCTTTGTACTACTTTAATGTTATTTTTTTCCAGCCTGGATTTCATTTCCAAATTTGATATTAAGTTTGAAGAAGAGAACCCACTTTAACGAAATTGTCCTATAATCTCCATACTTTATACTTTTACTCCCCCATAAGAAACAAACAAACAAACAAACAAAAACCTTTAAGTATCTTACATAATCACTGGAGAGATTCAATGATAAAGAACATATATTGGTCTTGTAGAAGACTGGAGTTCAATTTAAAGCACCACATAAATTTGCTCATAACCGTGAATGTAGAAATTACTTGAAATGTAACATCCAAATTTCCCTCTCACCTCCCCATCTGCATGCTGTCCACACACCCACCCATTGTTGGGTGACATTTCTTACTTTGTATGAAGGTGTGTCTCTATATTGTGAATTTTTAAATCTGTACTGGCAAAGACCTAAGTGATGGCAGGATTTTGATATTGTGATTTCTATGATGTGTCACCAGGTTTCATATGTTCTGGCACTGTCTTACAGGTGATTTATTATAAATAGAAATCTAATAGGCAATAGCCGGGACAAGAAGTACTGGGGTAGAGCTTCTGGAAAGAAGGGAGACAAGAAGGACAAAAGTAGATGCAGGAGAATCTAAAAGATACTGAAGAAAGCAGAAGAGAGGGGGACAGAGCTGTAAGCAAATTGTGAGATGGGTTATTTGACAAGTTGAAATGAACTTAAATGGGTGGGCTGGGAGATTGCTCCAACAAAATGCCTACAGCTTTAAACTATGTAGAATTCTCTGTACCTTATTTATACTGCAATCGAGTCTGTGAAAAGCCCTATTGTCACTGATGCCCACAACAATGCACACCTTCAAAATGGTATGTGATACAGCTTCTTTGGAGATATGGAGGAGTGAGCTGGGAAGTAGACACTGTAGCTCACAGCCTTGTACTGCAGAGAAAATCCACAGAAAAGTCCACCTGTCTTCTGAAGCGCATGGGTCTTTTGACTTCCCAAGTGCAGCCCAGCCTTCTCATTTATCTCTCTGGTTTAGCTTTTTGAGCTGTGGAAAGAGGTTCCTAGGGCAGCAGTAGAGCCACTGACAATATTTAAGGAGGACTACATAAGAAGGTTGCTATATTGGGAGTGCTGTAAGCATAGAGGCAGAAAATGATAGTTCTGGGACTGAATATCAGGACAGGTCAAGAAACATAGCAGAGACTTTGGTATGGCAAAATGATGGGGAGAATGGCTAGGGGACAGAATACTGGACACTTTCTTCTTATCTGACAGTTTTCCAAATATCCAGTAATAGTGTTCTCAGGTCAGCAAAATTGGTAAGGGTATAAACATATCTTCTGTACAAGCCTAAAGCCCTAGGACAATTCCTGATCCCATGTTAAAAATGGATGAAGAGAACTGACTCCATAGTGTCCTCTGACATGAAAATATCCACATATAAATAAATAAACATGCACATCAACACATGTATAAAATCACATGCCCATAGACATTCACATATAAACACATATGAATGTGAACCCACAGGTAAGCACACTTAAGAACACATGTATGAATGCTCATATCTACAAGTTTATGCTCACACTCATGAAGATCATCACCTATATACATATTCATATATCACACATGGGTGTGAAAACACAGGTATACACATATAAACAGGTCTTTTATAATGGTATGACAGATTCTTTTATAGTGTATTCTTGCTAAAGAAACTGCCCATTTTCCCTTTGTGAAATCATGTCTGGGTACCAATTCATGATAATTGTGGGATCTATGACTTCCCCCTTTTCATGGAATTCCTTCATATCGTGTGGGACCACAGCAGCTGTACAATCACCATCTCTATTTCAGAAATCTCTGGATGAGAAGACTGAGGCCCTTAGAATGCCAACTGTTCAACCAATGTGGTAGCCAGTGTTACAGCCTGCTTCTGCTACCAACCAACCCATGTCACAGATGGAGGTAAATTTATGGAGTTCCTACAAGGTAGACAGGGGACATGCACTCAACAATGAGTTACTGGCATGCCATTTCTCCCAGTCATCTTAGAATATCTGTCTCCTTAGGTGGTTCTAGATAGTTTGTAGAGAACTCCATCCGTCTTCTCCTTCTAAATTTCTCTCAACCATTGGAATGTACACTTACATTCCAGAATTTACATTTACATGGCCAGAGAAACCAGACACTGAACCTAGTTTACAAGCAATAAGTTCTTTGTGGAAGTTTAAAAGTTTGCATTTAACTCATCCAAAAATATATGTGCACAGAAAAAGTGCATCACAGGCAGACCTAGTTCTGAGAGGTCTTTGCTCAGGAATAATAAACAGTAAAAGGAAAGGCAGTGTTTCTTATCTACCATTTTCTCCATCAGGTCCTCAACTTGCAACTCCTCTGTCTACCTAGAAAGGTCATTTGGTACCCACAAAATGAGCTCCATTGTGCTTTGTCTCATGTAAATCAAGGAGAGCTGATGGCTTAGGAGAAAGTCCTTATGCACTTAGCTAAAAATGTTGGTTCCCCACTCTTCTTGCTACCTTAGTGTTTTCTTTCACTTTAAGCTCCCACTTGAACAGTAAACTCTCCAGTTCTCCTTCTTTGAGTTGCTCTGCCAGTACCCCAGTACTAAGAAATGCAGAACAAAGGGACTTGGCTCCAGACTGAGCAAACCTAGTGAGACTCATGATCAGGTGCAAGTCCTGTGCTTATGGATTTCTATATTCTCAATTTTATAGAAGATTAGTGTGTGTCAGTGTTTGGCCTGCATATAGGTATGTATACTCCTGTGGATATCTGATGTCACCAAACGGAGTTAGGTCCCTAGAACCTTGTGATACTGAAAACCACGTTCTGATCCATGGATTGAGTACAATTCTCTTTACCATTCAGCCTTGTCTTTAGCTGCATAAACAGTTGTTAAAGTAATTGTTACTTTGCAGAGAATTGGAGATCAGAATGCTTTCTTTCTTCCTGGTCTTTAGATCTAGAATCATGTATAAGTGATGGCCTGGATGTTCATCCTTGACTTTTATCAATATAACAGCTGATCCTAAAACTCTGCATTGGCCTGCATCATTATTAGCATGTGTTTGAGTTCTGTTTGAGTCTCCAGGGCATGCTTTGAGGTGGAATGACATAATTTCTGTCTTAATGTAGACCAGATAATCAAGCTGAAGGGTTGAGTACAATAGGGTAGGATAGAACAGTAGACGTGGAGAGAAAGAGAGTTTTGGGGACAAATGTGGAATGGAATAAGAGCATTGCAAAGTTACCTACAAGCTGTAGTTGGATTCTACCAGTCAGTCAATTCAGGAACCACAACTGAGGGAGTGAGGATGATTAAAGGAAAGGCAGAAAGAAGATGTAAGAGACAGGATATGTCAGTACCATTCCAGCATCAAGTCTATTTTCTCAGTGTCCTTTAAAGGCAAGAAACAGAAAGCATGATTAATGGACACAAATGCTTATGTGGCAATTTTATGGTTCGCAGTATCTATGTTTGACAATGGCCATTTCTGTTGGGTTTGGTAGTCTCTGTAGGATATATTCAGAAGCAGAGGAAAGTGGCAGGATATAATGTATGTCTTAACTAAAAGCAAATATAGATGTTGACAGATTCATTCATGACTTATCACAAACAAAAAGTCAGCCAAAGTTAACTCAGGAAGTGCTTCCCACATGTCCCTCCATCCCCTTTTTAATCTATATAAGCCAAAGCTGTCTCAGCAATTGGCATAGAAAGACTGTGTCTGTCTTAGGCATTCATCTAAGAAGTGTGAATCTTATCCATCATTGGTACATGAATCCTAGCATTCATGCCCTGTCTTAGGTTGAGCCACCTCTGAGAGAATCTTAGTCTTTTTTATATGTAAAAGCTGAACACTTTATTACTCACAAAGCAGAAAGTTGTGCCTGTCTTGTGTTGTCATCTGAAAATACAACTCTTACTCATCATTGGCACACAAATAATCTTGTATTCATGGCCTGTCTTAGGTTGTGATTTTCAAGATGATTTTACCAATCACTGACTACCAACTTCTGTTAGGGGAGAATTTGGAAGTAGAAGTTATCTAGCTCTACTTTGGCATCTCTAGAGTTCTGATGATTTCTGCCAAAAGAACAGATAATAGAAATTTCATAAAAAGTATCATAAAGCCAAGTCCTCCTAAGTCCAATAAGAGACATGTAAATAAGGACCATGAAAGAAAAATGGCCTGCAACTTTTTCTGAGTATCATTTGCAATGCTCACAGTGTCAAAAGACAAATGCTTTGCATTTCTTAGACTTACAACCTCCTTATGCAGGGCTAACAAATCTGAATAAGTATTACATGTCATATACCTTGAAGATACCTTTTACACAGATCCAATTATTCTGGCTCTCATTATATATTTTTGGAGTAATAAAGAGCCATAGATATTGAGCATCACATTCAAAATGGCTTCTGACTTTTACTCCTTGTACATCATGTCCTATGATCTGCACAATATCATATAATGTATACATTCCTTGCTCTAGCCTTCTATCCAAATCCTCTTGTATGCTCAGAGCATTGGTTACATTTTCTACAAAATGATTAACAAAACTAGCTGTTTATACCTCTTGTACTAAAGCTAATGAAGTTGTGGTAATGCTAACTATAAGACTTATGAGAGCAACCACACTGGACATGCTAAGCCCAACAATAACTTTGCTCATTGCCAGAGTGTGACCTAATTCTTCCAATTCTTGTAAACCCTTTTCATAATACTAAGGGTCAGATAAATTTGTAGGACTTATAATAAAACTTAGTTGATGTTCTACCATTACAGAATGACTATCATACAGTGCAGAAACTCAATTGGACAAAAGATAATTAAAATAAGAAACACTGAATTCATTATCACAACCAATATGAAAGGTAACATTTTTAGCTCATAAAAGAAATGCGTCCAACCTCTACATGTTCACTTCCTGCACTCATATAGCCAGAGACATCAAAGGAACCACTGATCAGAAAAGCATGCACTGTAGTGATAGAATGGCCATCAGTATGGCTTCCATGTATGATCCATTTGCTTAGTGTTGACCTGTGGTAATACATGAGAGCTCATTATTCTCAGGCAGCAATGACTAATGAGCCACTAGTGTCACATGAGGATACCAGCATGAATCATTATCTAATCAAGATAATCACTGCTGTCATGTTAGTTTCAGAAATTTGTGGGGACTTTGGAATATTAGCTTAGTTCATAAAGAAAATCCCAATGTTGCTTTGACCCTCACACAATCCTAGGCCAAATCCAAGGACTTAAGAGTCAACAAGTGGATTAAGGAGAATAGATGTCTAGGCAACTGAACCATTAAGTTGTATATAATATGGGACTCAGAAAACACTTTACTGGCCAAGATGAAGACCATGTGCCTTAAGAAAGTAAAAGGGAGGAAAGGTGAAGAACACCTCATGATGCTTCCACAAGCCATTGGTTATCATAGAAACATTCAGTACTAGGTGTGAGATAATCACTACATATTTTCAGTCAGGGAGGATAGAAGCATCCAAAGTAACAGGCTACTACTATTTATCTTGGTTACATAACAGAAGTACATGCTAAGACCCTATTGTTGAAGACACCACAGATTGGTCTTGGCACATAGAAAAATCAAGTAAAACTGACTGGCAAACTTTCTCCTTGCTGCTTAGCTTACTCTATGAAAAAACAGTCATCATTTTCTAACCAGCAGTGGATTTTAATATTTTTATATATGTATGCTGACATGCTGGGGATGATATGCCTACAGATAAAATCATGATATTTTTGCGATAACAGAAACAAACACTTTCTGGTTGAGTTTTTGGCCACTTCACGGGATGAAATCCATGCCTGGAGCTCCAAGTCTGGTCCTAAGCCCACAAACTGGTGCATAGTGGTCCAAAAGGAAACATACTACTGTCAATTTGTCTAAATTGAGATGTTGTCAAACTGCTTCTTAAATATTCATGTTTATGTCCATTGATCAGTGACTGTTTCCATATAGGTCAGAGAAACTCCTTTTGCATGGGGATCTGTTAATGAATAGACTTATTTACTTACTCCTCATAGGGTTAAGAACAAGTGTTGAGTGTTTGGCTCCAAATGAGACTTTTTTTTTTCCTTTTTTTCCCCCTAGATATTTTCTTTATTTACTTTTCAAATGTTTTCCCTTTTCCAGGTCTCCCATTCGGAAACCCCTTATCCCATCCTTCCTTCCCTTGCATCTATGAGGGAGCTCTGCCACCCACACATCTCATCTTCCCTACCTGGCATTTCCCTACACTAGGTCATCGAACACACTCAGGTCCAAGGTCTTCTCCTCCCACTGATGTCCAACAAGTCTATCCTCTGACACATATGCTGCCAGAGCCATGGGTCCCTCCATGTGTATTATTAGGTTGGTGGTCCAGTCCCTGGGCGCTCCAGGGGGTCTGGAAGGTTGACATTGTTGTTTCATCCATGGGGTTGAAAACCCTCTTAGCTCTTTCAGCCCCTTCTCCAACTCCTCCATTTGAACCCCATGTTCAGTCCAGTGGTTGGCTGTAAGCACCCACCTCTGCATTTCTAGGCTCTGGCAGAACCTCTCAGGAGACAGAACTAACAGGCTTTGTCACCAGGCATTTCCTGTCATCCACAAGAGCATCCATGTTTGGTGGCTGTATATGGATTGGATCCCCAGGTGGGGCAGTCTCTGGATGGCCTTTCCTTCAGTCTCTACACCACAATTTATTTACATATTTCCTCCTGTGAGTATTTTGTTCACCCTTCTAAAAAGCACTAAAACATCCACATTTTGGTCTTCCTTCTACTTGGGCATCATCTGGTCTGTGAATTAAATCTTGGGTATTTCAAACTTTTTGGCTATTATCCACTTACCAGTGTGTAAGTACAGTGTATATTATGTTGTGATTGAGTTACTTAACTCAGGATTATAATTTCAAGTTCCATCCATTTGCCTGCAAATTTCATGAAGTTATTAATTTTAATAGCTGAGTAGGACTCTGCTGTATAAATATACCACATTTTCTGTATCCACTCCTCTGTTGAAGGACATCTGGATTGTTTCCTGCTTCTGCTTATTATAAATATGGCTTCTATGAACATAGTGGAGCATGTGTCCTTATTACATGCTAGGCCATCTTCTGGGTATATGCCCAGGAGTAGTATTGAAAGATCCTGACAGAATGTAAAAGGACACAGAAGCCCTGAAATTGGCAAGATAGATGTAAGTGTTAGCAGAACTAACTTCACTGATTTAGAAAAATAGAGGTGCACAATGCTCTGGCCACTCCTTGAACCTGTGTGTCTGCCAATGTTTTGACTGTTCCTTGAACCATGTGTGTGCCCACTGATGAAGCCCATTGCCAGGTGTTTGTGATATTGGTTGCTGAGAGTCAGAAAATCTCTCCAGCAACCACAGCCCGGCCAATCCTGATTTACTACACCTGAACCAGACTCTTTCCTTGTACCCCTCCCATACCAATTCTTGAGAATAGACATTGTTTAGATCTGGAAATCCCCTACTCCCCCCTTCTCCTTTCTCCCTGAGGGCCTATAAAAACTGGGACTTCTTTCCCCTCGAGGTCAACTCCTCTACCCCTGCGTGGGATATGAGTCGTCCCCAGAGCTCTGGCTTTCACCAATAAAGCCTCATGTGGTTTGCATCAAGCTTGATCTATTGTGAGTTCTTGGGTGTCCGCTATTGTCCTGAGGCCTGAGCAATGGGCTCCTCTCGGGGTCTTTCAATATAGTTGGGTCCTCAAATGGTACTATGTCAAATTTTTCTGAGGAACCACAAAGATTTTCAGAGTGGTTGTACCAGCTTGCAATCTCACAAGAAATGGAGGTGTGTTCTTCTTTTTTCACATTCTCTCCAGCATCTGCTGTCATCTTAACTTTTGATCTTAGCCATCCTGAGTGGTGTGAGGTGGAATCTCAGGGTTGTTTCGATTTGCATTTCCCTGATGAAAAAGGATGTTGAACATTTCTTAAGGTGTTTCTCAGCCATTTGGTATTCCTCAGCCTTTGGTATTACCAAATTTGAGAATTCTTTGTTAAGCTCTGTTCCCCATTTTTAATTGTGTTTTTTGGTTATCTGGAGTCTAAATTCTTGAGTTCTTTATATATATTGGATATTAGCCCTCTTTTGGATGTAGGATTGGTAAAGATCATTTTGCAACCTGTGGGTTGTTGTTTTGTCCTATTAACAGCATCCTTTGCCTTACAGAAGCTTTGCAGTTTTTTGAGATCCCATTTGTTGATTCTTGATCTTAGAGCATAATCCATTGGTGTTCTGTTCAGCAAATTTTCCCCAGTGCCCATGTGTTTGAGAGTTTTCCCTACTTTCTCTTCTATTAGATTCAGTGTATCTGGTACATGTGGAATTCCACTTGGACTTGAGCTTTGTACAGAGAGATCAGAGTGGATTAATATGCATTCTTCTTCATGTTAACTGCCAGTTGAACCAGCACCATTTGTTATAAATGCTGTCTTTTATTTCCACTGGAATTTTTACCTCCTTTGTCAAAGATCAATTGACCATAGATGTATGGGTTCATTTCTGGGTCTTTGATTTTATTTGATTTATCTACCTGAGTGTCACTGTACCAATACCATGCAGTTTTTATCACTATTGTTTTGTAGTACAGCCAGAAGTCAGAAATGGTTATTCCCCCAGAAGTTATTTTACTGTTGAGAATAGTTTTTACTATTCTGGGTTTTTTATTGTTGTTGTTGTTATTATTATAAATGAATTAGAAAACTGCTCTTTCTAACTCTATGAAGAATTTAGTTGGAATTTTGATGGGGATTGCAGTGAATCTGTAGATTGTTTTTGGTGAGATACCCATTTTTACTATATTAATTCTACCAATCCATGAGCATGGGTGATTTTTTTTTCAGCATGTACTCTTTTTTTTTAATTAGGTATTTTCTTCATTTACATTTCCAATGCTATCCCAAAAGTCCCTCATACCCTCCACCCCCCCCCCACTCTTCTACCACCCACTCCCACTTCTTGGCCCTGGCATTCCCCTGTACTGAGGCATATAAAATTTGCAAGACCAATGGGCCTCTCTTTCAAATGATGGCCGACTAGGCCATCTTCTGATACATAGAGCATGGGTGATCTTTCCATCTTCTTTGATTTCTTTTTTCAGAGGCTTGAAGTTCTTGTCATACAGATCTTTCACTTGTTTGGTTAGAGTGACAGCAAGATATTTTATATTGTTTGTGACTATTGTGAAGGTTGTTATTTCTCTAAATTCTTTCTCGGCCTGTTTATCCTTTGCGTATAGAAAGGGTACTAATTACATTGAGTTAATTTTAAATCTGCCCACTTTGCTGAAGTTGTTTATCATCTGTATGAGTTCTCTGGTTGAATTTTTGGGGTCACTTAAGTATCCTATCGTGTCATCTACAAATAGTGATATTTGACTTCTTCCTTTCCAATTTTTATCCCTTTGGCCTCCCTGAGGCAGATGAGGCAGGCCAGCACTGTGTACACTTACACATATACTGGTTCATGGACAGCAAATATAATCTTACCTGATATACCATTTAACAAAATCAATTTCTAATTGTTATGAACATATAATATACCATTCTATCTTTAAATAAACCTTATATAGAGAATAGATCAGTGGTTTCTTCTGGGCACTGTATATGAGCACAGTGTGTCATTCATATATACCCTGGATATGCACGACACAGATGTAACATACATGACATGGAAGTGACATTAATGACAGGCATTGAACAAACACAGATATATGCATGGAAAAGCATATGTGTGACCTGCCAGAAAAAAAAAAGTGATGTTCAAAGCCTAACCTCACAAATAGACATTGTGCCTTTAAATTTGCCACATGAGATTGAATGCAAATTACCTTTATTTGGAATTGCATTGAGACTTAACACATTTGTTGCTCCAGTAGAATAAGGTCCTTTCTTAACTATACTCTGTTAGTCTGAATCCCTATGTATCACAGGGTTCCCTTCTGTCAGAAGATAAACAAGGAGTTAGTAAAGGAGGTCTTTTAATCTCTTGACACTTAATCTTAGTTTATATTGGTATATGCATTGCTAAAGTAATGACTCACATGCCATCTTGAATCATTCCCCATTTTAAATTCTGAGTGTGGGTGAAAATCATTGATTTAAGACTACATTTTTCAATTTAAACTGTTTGTGTGTCAGGCTGCGTAGTATGGTTGTGACTCACATACCGCTTCTGATTCAGTCCCAGAATTGCAGGTTTAAAAACCTGTATCTATATGGCCATCAAGTGCTCAGCATATCTGAACAAGCAGTTGTGGCACTGAGCACTAACAGTCAAATGCCTAATGTGGAAACTGAATGGTGGATGGTTTTCACAGTGAAGCACCATGGCTATGAGTGCTCCTGTCTATACCCCAGCTCTCTGTCTGCTTCTCTAGAAAACCTTTCAGGAACTACCTGGATGCTTTCTCTACAGTGTGCTCTCTTGAACACTCCACATCTCAGTGAACCCAGGTATCAGTCTGCTAGTTACTCCACTTTGGAATGTGAAGATCCGTTTAGTGGAAGAGGGAATGCTCTGTCCAAAATCATAAGCCCAGATATATCAGGACCAATCTGATGCTAGGGCACCAGGTTCTAGTTCAGTACTTTCCTCATGCTTCCACACTGTCTGCACTTCTCAAAATGCATGGGTAAATTGAATGAAAGAAATGTTTAAATTCCTTTCCTTACCAGACTGGGTTCTTACGAGCACAGTTATAAGAATCAGATAAAGGGGTAAGGAAACTATCAGGTTTCAGAAACAAATAACCACATGTCTTGGATCATAGATACTAAACACTAAGGGAAAATAGGTTTGTTACCATTATAAGGACCCCAAAACCATTCAGGTACTGATTGGCTAGGAGGTAGAATGAGATCCTAAAGCTGCACTGATAGCCCAAGCCAAGACTTCAGCTGGGGAGTGATCAGATAAATTAGAGATGTGGAACTGAGTTTTAAAGTGTTCCTTTCTTTTCTTCGTAGCTCTATAATTCCTTCAGTTAGAAAGTTTGTACTGTGTCTTGTGATTTAAATGAATGAAGCTGGGAAATCAGATTTAGCTTGACAACCAGAGACTAAGGTTAGCATGATATTTTCAATTTATGTGTTTTCTAAAAGTCAGAGTGAAAGAAAGGTCCCAGCACAGTTTCAGCCCTTTGGGACCTGTAGAGCATATATGAAAGAAGAATTTTATAATTTTTAAGTAATAATTTTGACTCTGTGACCAGAGCTGACTTATAATTCACAATTCATGCTGGAATTGCCATGAACCAGCAACAATCCTTCTTCCTCACTGGGCCTTCTTGAGCCCAGGCACACACTAATAATGGTAATATAATGTATCTGGAGAATGATCATTTTCAAAATTGTCAAGCATCACCAGTATTGAAGGACTCAGAAGAGAAAAAGTAAACACCAAAATGTCTTTTCTGATAAGTTGGTCCTCCTAGTCACACACTGTTGCAAACTCCCGATTCTTCCATGTGCATTAACCTTTAAGTTCACTAATTCTCCTCTGTTTTCTCTGTGCTGAACAATTTCTACCTAGTGTGTCTTTTTAAATGTATTTTTCAATATCATCTTTTGTCTGCCTTCAGGATTCATTACCCACCTTCCCGTGTTACTCTGTTAACACATCTGGTCTGTGCTCTCCTTTTATCAATTCTATTTTCTCTCCTACCCAACCTCTGTCACACTTTTCTATTTTCTTTACTGTCTGTAGGTCTAGGTGGCTTGATCATTTGGTAAATGGCATCTAGATTGCCTTCCCAAAAGCATAATCTTCCTTACTGTTCTGTGATCCTCCCTTTGATCTGAGTGATCTTTAGACAGAAGATTCCCAAATACTGGGAACACTAATTTAAAAAATTCATTAGTTTCATTTTATTTCTTGAGGAATGGTACCATACACCTCTGCTGTTACTGAAGTCACTGTGTATTCAGAGACTGGTATATTCTCCTTGGATCTCCTGCCTATGAATCATAAGGGCTGATATTACAGGAGTTTGTTTGGACTGTCAATTAGAAATGTATAGCTATCCATAAACTGATTACCAAAATGAGGGACAACTTCCTGCATCAGTAAGGTACCCATCTTTAACCTAGTGTGCAGCATCAGAAAGAGCACAGCTGTTCCTGTGACCTTGTCTGTAAAAAACAGTCTTGCTACTAAAGAAGACTGTCCCTTACCCCATAACTTCAATGAACACCCATGTGTGGCTATGGAGGAAGAAATGACATATGCCTAGTTGGCAAAGGTCAGCCAATCTTAGCTGATGATTGGTTAGTGCCAAATGTGTTATGAATCACCTCATTTGAACACAACTGTGGAACAGCCCCAACTGTGAGGTACTATTGTCGAAACCTGTGTGGAGGATGGAAACAGAGGAGAAGTATCAAGGCCCTGAGTTCTCCTGTCAATATACCCAGTTCTCTCACTGCTTCAGCTGAATTAATTCTACTCTGGTTTCATTCTCAATATCCTGCTACTAAAGGCTTAATAACTCAGAGAGCCTCAGACCTTGCCAGCAAGTGGTTGAGTAAATGCACAGTCCAAAATCACAAAGCCTAGGAAATGTCAGAGCTAAGTCCATGGTTAGGGCACCATCTTGTCTTTTAATACTTCCCCCTAAATCTCACATTATTTTGAAGCTTCCCAACTATAGGACTGTCCAATTAAGTAATCATGAAAGTTTCTTTTACTACCTGACTTTGTGAAGCAAGAATATAAGAAAAGGTACAGGATCAGGATAAATGGATATGATAACTGGTTATTGGGTTTCATGTGTGTGCTGAAGCAGATAACTGAACGAACACTGGACCAGATTTTACTCACCTCCATGATAACCCCAAGACTTTATCTGGTGATGATTGGTTGAGATGGAGAATGGTTTTATAAGGTAGGTGAAAGTCAAGTGTAATCTCAGAAGTCATGTTTTAAATTGGGATAATGTGGATACCATGTTAGAAAGAAAAGCTAAACAAACCTATATCATTGCAATGCGGGCAGCTGAAAGTACACATCCCAGAGATGACAGTTCCTGTTTCTAAGACTCTTAGTTTAGAAAGAGGGTAAGATTTTTTTCTTTTACAAATGGTCATTAATGAAATCATGTTTCATTGACTTGTGATTATATTCTTATAGATAACAGTATATATTATATGCACAGATATGTCCTCAGTAGGTATCTTATTTACTGTTTTATTGCTATGAAGAGCCACCATAACCAACTTTTTGAACAGGAAGCATTTAATTGGAAGCTTGCATATATTTTTGCAATGTCAGTTGAGGATATAATGTTAGGAAGTGAACATTATGTCACAGTTCTAGAACAGAGCTGGGAGGTTTTCATATTGAACCACAAAAGGCAGAGGGAGAGCTAGATTTTGAAATAGGGCTAGAGCTAGAACTAGGGCTGAGGATAGATAGATAGATAGATAGATAGATAGATAGATAGATAGATAGAATAGACAGAATGACATAACCAAGACCTAGAAATATAAATATGCTATGTATTCACTTATATGTGGGTATTAATCATTAAATAATAATAACTGACCTACAATCCAGATACCCAGTGAGGTTAGGTATAGGGAAATGAACTAATGGGGACACATGGATCTCCCTGTGAGCAGAAATAAAATGCATTTTAGAGATGGACTGGTAGTTTATGGGGAATGGAATGGGTATATCAAGTAAGGAGTGGGATGGGAAATAGGGTAGAAGAAGAGACTCCTTGGAGAGATATCTGTAGTTGAGGGGAATTTGAGGCATGATATAGAAACCTAGTGCATTGGAAACTTACTAAATTTTAGAAAGGCAAGGTCTCCTAATGATGGGGATGAGGAGTCCCAAATGGCCATCTCTTGTCACCAAAAGAGGCTTCCAGTACAAGGACTGGGTTGCATACATTTGAGTTGTTGGGTTAGAGCATTCATGAAAACACAAACAATCCAGGTTGTTGATAAAACAATGGTTTACTCTTGGCCAACTGAACTTTTGTTCCCATTGCATAGGACAACAGCCACATAGCTCATTGAAAGTAAAGTTGAGCTGATGCCTACATGAAGCCTTCATTCATTTTTTTTTAATTGTGTACAAATTTTATTAGATATTTTCTTCATTTACATTTCAAATGTTATCCCCTTTGAAGCCTTCATTCTTATGTTCTAGTGTCTTTGATGTAGGAAAGTACTCTGCCTGCTACAGAAAGAGAAACATAAACACAAATGGTGTCCAGAGGTCTTTATTGAAGAATAAATAACATATCAATCAATCTCCAGTATCTCTCTTCCTAAATGTTAACTAGATAATAAAATAGTTTATTACCCAGTCTGTGTTACAGATAAGGTTTCCTCCTCTATGGTCAGTATGTACAAATATGCAGAGAACCATACTCAACATTTTTTAAGTCTGTACTCTAGTTGTGTGTGACTCTGATTCTAAAACAGGTTTGGCATGGCATTTGACACTGCTATGTAGATGTGTTCGCTATTGATAAACTTTGCTGATTTGTCTCTTGTCAATGTCAGATGTGATGGACACATGGTTACTTATGCTGTTTTTGAGAGAATGACCTGTGAAGTACATATCTATCTTATTCCATTGCAAAAGACTGCAAGGTGTCTCCATGGTGCAAATCCTGAAACTCTTCACAAATGGTGCTCAGGACAGGATTTCAGAACAAGACTACGTTAGAATTCACTGTACTAATAACATATTTGCAAAGGGGTTCTGGAACATTCTGTGAATAAGATTTTGAAGACAATTTTTTTTAACTCTTAAACATTCTGGTTTCTGTTGCTCAACCTAATAGAGAATAAGCAACAAACTCTAGATGCAACCAGCCTGTACCTCTATTTATCATTTATATATTATAATCTTCTAATGGAAAATTTATTTTAAAAAGCATCCTTCTGCACCATGCCCTCCTGGATGTTGCCATGCTCCTTCCTTGATGACAATGAACTGAACCTCTGAACCTATAAGCCAGCCCCAATTAAATGTTGTCTTTATAAGAAAAAGAAAGACAAAACTTTAAAACATACAGCAGAAATATTTTAGCATTTTCAAAAGTATTACCTTCTTTCCACAAAGAATACAATTCTCTATGAAAGATTTGTCCTTGGGTTTATATTCATGTAATTATATGTTTCAAAATGCATTTTCAATATGAATGATGTTCCTTTTAATGGGAACATTATTACATTTGGTTGATTGTTTAAAATTCACCAAGAGAATTCATGGTTTCAGACTGACAATTTTTTCCTTCATATCTTTTCTGTTTATTCTTTCTTTGGTTTCTATCTTACCTAACCCTTGCTAAGAATAAAGGTAATTCATTACTGGATTTTGTAATTAGATTGTATTGGAAACTGAAAATATTTATCAAATTAGCAATATGCTAAAGTTAAAAGTAAAATAAAGCTTTAAACGGGATGCAGTTTTTTAGAGGTTAAAAATATAGAAAAATATCATGTGTTGCAACAATTCACAGTAGATGATGCCAAATCTCCCAAATATGAAGATGAGGTAGAAATAGAACTCAAGGTTTGTTTTTAACCAGTAACCAATACTTGGACTTCTTGTAAATGAAATAATGATAGATAGATGATAGACAGACAGACAGACAGATAGATAGATAGATAGATAGATAGATAGATAGATAGATAGATATTTCTAATACATTCTGAGATGTAATTCATCCTAGGACATCAGAAGAGACTTCACACAATGATTCCCCCACTGTTTCTTTACATTCTCCCTAAATTGTTCCTTCACCAGGCACAACCACACCCCATATGTGAATTGTACCCACATTTTTCAGAGATGCCTCTGCCTAAATTATGTGATGAGGAAGGAGAATAATGAAGGACCAATGCTCAGACATTTTCCCAGTTATATTATAAGAAATGACTCAGCAAAGATGTCAGGAGTTTGTATTTTTTTTGAGCCAAAGATATAAGTCCACTCCTTTTCCAAAATAAATGTCCAAGTTGATGGACTCTGTATCATAATATTCTACAACTATGAAAACTGTAGAAACTGTTAGTAAAATTATAATATATCATATCATATTTAATATAATTTTATAACAATCTTTCAATTAAACTTTTTAATTGATTACTTTATTTATTTTGTGCCTTTGTGCATACATATGCACAGGCCCCACAGCATGCAATTGCAAATCAAAAATCAACTTAACTGTAGTCAGTTCTTTTTCTCCACCATGTAGGTTCTAGAGATAAAATTCACGTTATCAGGCTTGTCATCAACTTCTACCTTGAACCAAATATTCCTGGTGTTCATATTGAATCTTATAATAACCAAACTCTCTTAGAGTTATTATAGACTGATAGCAGCCATGAGGGGAAGTCTCTCTTCCCTTCTTCAGTCATGCTATAAATTACAATAAAGACTCTCTGTATTGGTAAATACCCACTACATTCTTTGTGTTCTGTTGCTACATAATGACTCCTGTGATACCTGTTACTAAAGGCCAGAGAAGCAGGAGTTCTACCATGGAGCCAGAGTGGCAATTACTCAGGGAGATGGCAATTGCTCTATTTCAAGATATAGCTATACTACTCTTAGGGATATACCAAAATGATGCTTCTTCCTACCAAATATGCAATTGTTCAACCAAATTATTCCTTTCTATTAATAAAGGCTAAGAATTAGAAACAACATACATGTCCCTCAACATAAAAATGGATAAAGAAAATGTGTTATATTTACACAATAGTGTTCTACTCAGCCATGAACAAACAAGAAATGAAATCATAGTAATCACAGATAAATGGATGGATTTAGAAGAAAAGAAAAAAAACCCTCAGGGAGTTCTCCCAGACCCAGAAAGACAAATATGGCAGGTATTAGTTTATATGTGTATATTAGCCATTAAATCAAGCATAATCAAACCACAATCCATATAACTATAGAGACTTGGAATAGAGTAAAGGATTAACGGATAGATGTAGCTAAATAGATCTGCTTAAGAAAGGAAAACTAGTTAGGTTCGAATTCAATCAGATACAAACCAGTTTGCTACTCTGCAAACCTTCAAACCATATATAAGAAAAAGACAAGAAGAGGAGGAACTGAAAATTCCTCAATAGGCAGTCCATCAAAGTAGTCTGTACCCAGCAGAAATTGCTTTAAATTCTAATGGATAAACTGATAACACATGAATTAAATGAAGACTATTTTCAAAGAGTACTTTCTGGAAGCATGAAATTATTAATAATAATAAACAGATTAAACAGCACCTCACAATTATTGAATCTACTTTTGTTCTCTGTTTACAATAGTAAATGGATAGTTGCTTTAAGGATTAATTTTTATTTTGTGTTTGTTTCTTGACTACATGAATGTCTGTGTACAACATGTTTGCAGTGCCTATGGAGGCCAAAAGAGGGCTCACTGTATCCTTTAGCTCTAGAGTTACAAATGGTTGTGAGTGTCCCCATGAGCACTGAGAACCAAACCCAGATCCTTCACAAGAACAGTGTGTGGTCTTAACTACTGATCCATCACTTTACTCCTTAGATAATTACATCACACAACAATGAATTATAAAATAAAAACATGCAGAATAGATTAAGAGATACAACTATAAGATCCAGTTATACACTGCATTCATGAGACAGATTTTAAAAACTTACATAAGCAGAAAAAAAAAAAAAGGAAAAAAAACCCATTTAGGTAACAAGGAAAAAGAGGCATGTTTTCATCTACATCATATAAAATCATCTCTAAAGCAAAATTTGCAAAGAGATAAGATAGATCACAACAGAAATAAACATTTAGGCTTACAGAGGACAGTTGAATATAGTAATAAAACTAGGAGCTGAAGATACCTGGGAAGCAGAATGTTCACAGGACTCAATGGGGAAAATCTTACCAGAAAGGCCCAACAGTTGGGCTATGGAACCTGAAGAGACCACCTCCAGTAGTTAGACAGGACCCCAAGTGGAGGGATGGACGCAACAACCCACCTTCAAAATATTTGACCCCAAATTTTTATTGCCTAAAAGAAATACAGGGACAAACGTGGAGCAGAGACTGGACAAATGGTTAACCACTGACAAGGCACCAAATTTTGTCACTATTCTTGATGCAGAAAGGAGACTACAATGGCTGTCTTCTGAGAGGTTCTACCAGAAGCTGACAGAGACAGATACAGATACTTACAGCCAACCATGGGTTTGATGTCCAGGACCCCTATGGAAGAGTTAGGGGAAGGATTGAAGGAGCTGAAGAGCATGACAACCCCAAAGGGAGACCAAAAGTGTAAACTAACCTGAAGCTCTGGAAGCCTCCAGAGTTTGAGCCACCAACCAAAAAGCATATACACAGGCGGGTGCAAGTCCCCTGGCACATAAGTAGCATAGGACTAGATTGTCTCACCTCTGTGGGAGAGGATGTGTCTAATCATATAAAGACTTGATGTGCCAGGGAGAGGGTTACCTGGGGGAGAACACTCTCAAAGGCAGATGGGAGAGGTATGAAGGAAGAACTCTACAGGGGGCACTGAGAAAGAAGGCAACATAGGAGATATAAATTATTAAAATAATTAATAAATAGTAATAATAAACTAACAAAATTGCAAATATTTTTATAAATAATAAAGAAAGGAAAAGATAAATAAAAATGTAAAAGAAGACAAAGGATATCACAGAAATGCAAAGGTTGTGATATTTGGTAAAACAAAAAGTGAAATTGAAAAGCCTAGAAGAAATGGATAATTTCACCATACTCATAAATAAACAGAAAATTGAAATGGATAAATAATGAATTGGTATAATTGCTGATTAATTATTGGCTACAGATTGGATGTGGGATGTCCTCAGGACACAGGGGGCACAAGCTTTGGGGTGATGCTCTTAGGAGGTGCAATGGAGATTGAGGACGTGAAGCCTTAGTGGAGAACCTTAGATAATTGAGCTCAAGATTTTGTTTCATAGGTGCTTGTAGGGCCTCAGCCTTTTACTCATCTTCCTGGCCCATGAGATGAAGGGTTTTTCCCCCTTTCTTACCACATCACCCTGTTAAAATATTCCTTTCTCTACTTTGCCTTCTCATCTCACAAGTCACTTAATCTTTCCTGCTTTATTTTCCCTTTATCCTTTGCAATGTAAGATTCTAAGTGTGCATTTTTGACTGACTGTGTTTCAGCAGATGGCAGACAGATTTTTTTCCTGTAGAGAGGAACGTCATAGACATCTGTTATATGGCATTTAGCTGTATTTACAAAGTCAAACCTCATCCGAAGACACTCACTCACCCGATCATCAACATTTCCCATGCCATTTAGTTTGTCTCTGTGTTGAAATCGTGAGTTTCCTTCATGAGAAATGTTAACATAAGGTGTTTAGAAATTCGAATTTTAGACATTAAGCTGGGCATATAGAGTCTAACTCTAGCTGAGAGAAGATGCTATCTCAATGTTGTCATCCACTGTGTCCCATCCAGAGAGGGACTAATCTGCACATCGTGCTGACATTTGCACTTACCTGGATGTGACATGCCTTCTTCTGCAGAATTCTTTCCTATTGAAAACACTAGTTTATATAAACAACACACTGGACATGGGGAAGTGCTGAATAAAAATATATTTGGTGATTAGGAATAATTTGCAGAAAATCTCTTGCTCACTGTCAGAGGAGGAAGTTAACAGGGCCTGGGATAAATGGTTTCTTTCTTATTTCCCAAATATATGCACATAAATACCTTTCTCTAATTAATTTAAAAAAAAAAAACTTGATTGTTCAAGAACTTCAAAGAACTGCCCAGGTGGATGGGAAGCTGTGGTGAGGAAAGCATATTTGTTATTTTCACACTCACAAAACAAGCAAACCCTAGAAATGGATTTACTTGCTATTGATTATTAACTAAGTGTAGTAGCTTGCCTTGCAATCGAGGGGGGGAAACCATGCTAATTCTGTGGCTGGCATTGATATTTAAAAGCCTTCAATCAAACCTATCACATGAGAGTTCTTATAATCCATAGTCCTTGGTGATTACCCTCTACTGGTATCTCTCACAATAATGACAGAGTTTGAGAGTGATGCTTTTGTTAGAAACTGAAGCTTTATGGTTAGAGAAGGGATAGTAATCTATTAATCATGTTGCTCTTCTAAGATGCTATCATTTGTGATAAAACAATTGAGTGTGTAGCTCTGGGGACTTGTGATTTGCAACAGTGGAGATTAAGAATGTTCACACGCGGGCTGGTGAGATGGCTCAGTGGATAAGAGTACCCGACTGCTCTTCCAAAGGTCCGGAGTTCAAATCCCAGCAACCACATGGTGGCTCACAACCATTCGTACCGAGATCTGACGACCTCTTCTGGTGTGTCTGAAGACAGCTACAGTGTACTTACATATAATAATAAATAAATCTTTAAAAAAAAAAAGAATGTTCACATGCTGATATGTGTCTGACATATTATAATATACTCAAAAACTATGATCACAGCATTCTGGAAATTAAGGATATCAGAAAATGTTTCTGGTGTGAGTGTGTGTGTGTGTGTGTGTGTGTGTGTGTGTGCTATATAGAATGTATATGTGTGTGTGCTGTATAGAATGTGTGTGTAGTGCATATGGTGTGTGCAGTATATGATGTGTTTGTGCTGTATATTATATGTGGGTGTGCTTTATACAATGTGGGCGGTGGGCACATATTTTATAGTACAAATCTGGAGATTAGAGGACAACTTCTCTTTTAACATCTGCCGCAGCCTTTACTGTGGCAGCCCAGTTTTATGGCAATTACCTTTACCTCTAAGCTATTTCCTTGGCCCTGAAATCTTCTTAAACTTTTTTTTTCAAACAAAAAATATTAAAAATTGTCATTAAATGCTGCATGCTTCTCTCATCAATATCAACACCTAGAGTTCAAGTTTGTCCTACTTTCTTATCTCACATGTTAAGAAAATTGAGGCTGATAGAATGAGATAATTTCCAGTACCATACCTTTAAATGACAGAGAGAGCAGTGAAGAGAGAATTGTTGTGCTGTATTTTGATCAAAAATCCTGAATTGATATATATATATCAGAAAAAGGTTTTCATCAGAAAGGAAAAGGGTGTGAGAAAGAGGAGGAAGGGAGGAAGGAAAGAAGAAAGAAAGAAGGAAAGAAAGAAAGAAAGAAAGAAAGAAAGAAAGAAAGAAAGAAAGAAAGAAAGAAAGAAAGAAAGAAAGAAAGAAAGGAAGGAAGGAAGGAAGGAAGGAAGGAAGGAAGGAAGGAAGGAAGGAAGGAAAGAAGGAAAAATGAAGAAAGACAGAAATAAAATTATTAAACACAGCACTGCTAAGAATAGCCATGAAGGTTTTAGAAACAATAGAAAAGAGCAACCACTAAGTCAGTCAATTCTCCTTAGACAATCAGACAGTTGCCACTGTCCATGCAGTAAATAACAATCATGTCACCATGTCCATTAAGGTGTGTGTGTCCCTGTAGGGAAGGCCAGACACCTGACAGGCTCGGGAGTCCAAAGCTGCAGCTACAAGACACAAATTCTGAGCTTACTCTTCATCAAGCAGATCCCCAGAGTGACTTTCATTTGTGATATCTAGGAGAGCAATCACTAGCAGTTAAAATTACTGGGAGATTATTTGTGTTGTTGTTTTGGTTTGTTTGTTTTTTGTTTTGTTTGCTTGTTTGTTTGAATTTTTTGTGTGTAGTTATGAAGTTTCCATGGGTGTACATGTATTTAGAAAATTCCATGGTGGCTGAAGATTAGGAAGTAGGCTGAATTCTATTTTATGGAAACAATAGCTGAACAGAGTAGTAAGAATACCAGACATCTGCATTTGCTAACTGCCTTGACCTTGAGGCCAATCAACTGTTTATATCCTAATGATTTCAGAGTTTCACATTTGGAATAATTTATGCCACTGTCAGGCTCTTCCTTCAACACAGCATAGGGAGTTATTTCACAGCATATATTTCAATGAAAGTACTAGGTTCTTGGGAAAGATATCACTGGGTTGTAAACCTGTCAACTTTACAAAAGTAACTTCCTTTTGAACATATATGATGGCTCAGTGGATAGGATCATTTGTTGCTCTTGCAGACTCAGGTTCAATTTACAGCACCTACTTGGTTTTTCACAACCATCTGGAACTCCCGAACCAGAAAATCAAGCTCAAGCTCATATAGAGCAACTATATGAACCCTAAAACAACACGTTTTACAACTTGTAGAAAAATGCAAAACCTAGTGTGATACGTTTCTTTAAAGAATCATTCTGTTAAATTTACGAAGCTAAAAATACATGGATTTTAATGCTAATGCAGTTCTTCTTCTCTCAGATACATTCCCCTTTCAGTTGATATTTGGCAGCACCATAGCATGAAGACTGACAGTACATTAAGTGACAGGTAGAATTAAATATATGTTTATGCATTTATACAAAGGTAGAAATAAATCTTCATTTTAATGTGAACACAGGGACCGGAATATGTTTGTTCATCTCTAGAAATTTCTAAACACAGAGGCATGTGTACCTGAATTAGGGCAGTATTTATTCCCCGAGGTAGGCGGAACCCTGACAGGCATGCCTACATGTAAACCTCTTATTTTCACTGTGAGCAGTCCCTGTGACTTTCTAACAATCACATATGGAAGAGTTGAAGGTGTTGATTTTTTTTTAAATAGAGACAGAAAGTTCAAGATATATTTGAGAATGGCAAGCCTCTTTTTGAATTCTAGTTCCTTTTACTCCTGACTGTTTCTTTAGTCACAAAGTTTGAAGAAAATTCAAAATAAGCCTGTTTGCCCCTGTGTATTCTGTATAACACCATCTTTATTCAGGCCAGTGTCACATGTGGCAGATAGGAACAGCTCAGCATTGCCTCTGTACATCAGCATCCAGTGATATTTTAAATTATTGCTGGTGATTACCCTTGCCACCAGTACACACCAAGTGACCAACAGTAGTAATTAATTAATTTTATCAATATATAGATGAATTTTCTAACTCAGGAGATGATTCTTGGAATTCCATTATATATTGCCAGACTTAATAAGCAGCAAGCATTGTTTATCTGATCACTGCATTTCTTAAGTATTCATAAGAATAATTAAATTTGGTGTTGGAGAGAGGGTACAGCAGTTAAGAGTAGGTGCTGCTACCCTTGCAGAGGAACAGCCTGGGGTGAAGTGAATATATATAAAGATTGAGATGAAAATATCTAAAGTCTTAATATATAGCAAGCACATGGTGTCAGGATGACATTACTTGCCTGATCACGCCAATGGGCACTTTCTACACATTTTGAATGGTTATGGAGTTCATTGATAGATTTGCCTCTTACACTGAGGCAGACCCAGTTAGGAAAATGATTCTGATTTAGGAAGCAAGTGAATGATTTTACACTTTGAAGCAGCCACTCTCTGAATTGAGCTTCATGTTACAATAGCATCCATACAAAATTGTGGGTAAAGTTGGAGTAATCCATTTCACTAAATTACTAATTTTTTCCATTTTTCTTTCAAAATAGAAATAGTTTTCCTATGTCCTTGCTTTTATAACCTCTGAAGTGAATATAGCAACAAAAGAAGTCAACATGAATATAAACAGTTCTCCAGTAACTTACATTATAAACTAGTAAAGATTATACAGTAAAAAAATGAAATTTAAAGACTAAAACTATTTTTGCTTTTTCAAAAATTTAGGTATAGTGTGCTTTTTCTCCAATAGTGATGAAGATTATTTTGAGTATGAAGATAAATTTTAAAACACCACAGTTTAAATGTATTAGCTCAGGGATAGCAAAATCTATGTTTCAGATTAAAATCACTCAGATACAAAAGCAATATACAAACATTTCTAGACAATAAGTTGCATGAAAATTGCAGAATACGTTTTTAATTTGTCAATAAATTATAGTTAAGTTTATTTGATGGCACCAGAGCATTAATCTTATTCTATAAATTTTAGCAAGATACCCACCAGCTGTTAATTGATATCTAAGGCAAATTTCTAGGGAGTAATATCAACTAAGTTAAAACACTTTTGGTGAAAACATCTTAAGTAGAAAAACATTAGCAAAGACCACATGATTATTCAGTGTTTGTCGCCAAGTAGAACAACAGGTGAATGATGACCATGATGAGATGAAGAGGGGATGATACACTAAAATACAAATAGCATGAGTAGACTAGGAAATCACTGAGGGGTTTTTTTTCCAGAAAAGTTACAGAGGTATATTTACATTTTATATCTGCTATCATCCTCAGTTCCAGTATCGAAACTCACAAATATTTCACCAAAATGCACTGATACAAGTTGGTGCAAGGAACAAGAGTAAAATCTCAGAGTCAGGAAGCAAAGAGAGGAAGATCATCAGCTCTAGGTCAATCTAGACCACATAGTGAGACCCAGAACTCCCCCAAATTGCCATGAAGGCATGTTGAAATTACTCATTACTAATGCAGTGACAAAGCTAATAAATTCTTCAGAAATATCAAAACAAACCAATAAGACATTCAATTAGTTATCAATAATTTGTTTTCCTAAATCAAACAGAAGTCATCAATACTAGTCAGCAGTGTTTCCCATTTACCTTTTAACTGCTGCTGTTCAGTATTAGTGATACTACCCAGGGCTTTCTATCTTTCAGGAAAGCATCCTGCCACTGAGCTACCTCCCAGAAGGCAATTCCTTTTTAATCTTTTTCCACTAAGAAAAGAAAAGGGCAAAAACAGCACGAACATGAAATTTGAGTGATGTTTGGCAAATCCTTGAGAGTGACATCAAAGTAGGAAAAAAAAAAGACAAAGTAGTTGTCAATTAGTGTGTAGAATTGAGTTAACAGGGTCAATTGCAGGAATTATGTTAACGCTCTGCTCTGGATCCTCCCCTCACAGCTGTGTGCTGTTCCCAGCACTTGCATTCTCACGGTTTCCTTAGTTTCTTTCTTTTCAAAAAATTTATTCTTTAATCTTTTTTCACAGTCCAGACTTTATCCCCCTCTAGGTCCACCCTTTGACTCTTTCATATCCCACACTCCCTTGCTCCACCCCTCCCTTCATCCCCATCTCCAAGAAAATGCATCCACCCTCATTCCCCCAGACCTGGGCTCTCTAGTCTCTCCAGGGTTAGGTGAATCTTCACTGACTGAGTCCAGACCCTGCATTCCTCTCCTGTATATGTGTCAGGGTCGTTGGATCAGCTTATGTATGCTTCCTGGTGAATGGCTCAGTGTTTCAAAGATCTCTGGGTCCAGGTTAGTTGAGACTGCTGGTCTTCCTATAGGATCACCCTCCTCCTGTCTCTTCCAGACTTTCTCTAATTCAACCACAGGGATCACCAGTTTCTGACCATTGGTTGGTTGTAAATATCTGCATCTGACTCAGCAGCTTGTTGAATAGTTATGATAGGACCATGTTTGTAAGCACACCATAGCATCAGTAATACTGTCAGACCTTGGGGCCTCCCCCTGTGCTGGATTCTAATTTGGGCCTGACACTGGACTGCAAATGAACACTTTTTTAAAGAAATGTGTTCTAGTAGCAAAACTTCTCTCAAAGCACACATTTCCTCCAATGGGTCTCTCTTCAAAGTACTGTGAAGAAAGTACCCAAAGTCCTATTAACTGACATGTGCTTGTAAAATTAAATTGCTACATCACCTTACTTCAGTTTTTCCCCATTCCCCTATTTGAAAAATTAACTAAAAGTTCCATTCTTCACACATGCTGAACAAGATTCCTTGTTACATCTGGTCATTAGTAAATATCATCATAGAGGGCAGGTATCTCCCCTACAAACGAGGTCACAGAAATTGGTTCCTGGTCATCACCATTCCTGGTCCCAGCCCTCCTCTTAGTACTCTTGGTCAAATCCTTTCAGGATGAACTTGAAAACTAGTATTGCTGTTTAAAGTTTAGAATTAAGTTATCCACACTTCAGCTGCTCACTCATAAAGTTCTATACTCTTACTCAATCAAATTAACTTTTATGAGTAAATATTTTCCATTCTTTCATTTATTCCATGTCTTGAATGTTTGATACAATTTAGCCAGTCTCTATAAAATAATTCTCTCTCCACATAAAATTATGACTTCTTTAAAGGAATAAGATAGTGATGGCTTGGTGGTTATCTGTGCTGGCTGGTTTGCAGAAGAACATGCTCCATTTCCAAATCTATATCACAGCTCATAACTGTTAGTAACTCCAGTTCCAGAGGATCAGATGCCCTCCTGTGATCTCTGTAGTTGGCAGGCATGCACATCTTGTATAGATATAGGTGCATTCAAAAATCATATATGCATAAAATATTTTTAGTCAAAGAATAAACACACACATATAGTTGACACAATAATTAAGTTCAATGTAGGGAAAACACACTCCTGTAATCTCAGCCACTGGGAGGGTGAGGTAGCAGAATAGTAAGTCTGTAGCCGTCCAGGTGTATGAAGAAAAATGTAGGCTCAAAGAAAACAAAACAGCCTACAACAAGAGAGTCACAAGGACAAAAAAATAAATCCAACTCACAGCAGAGGAGCAGTTCTTGAGATCTTTGAAAATCATGAAGTGAACAGTGAGATTTTTGAAGGTTGTGGCATGCCCTTTCGTAATGCTTATTATCCCTTTTTTATTGACATAAATGTACCTCAATTCACAGCTGAAATTTTCATGTTACTCACAGTTACATTTCACTAGAAAACATTCTGGAATTTGTAAGTCACCTTGGTTAATAGAACACTATTTGGCTTATCTATCATTTTTTACATTTGAAATGTTACTTTGTACTTTTCTTTCTAAAATGTGTTTATATTGTTTTTACTAATCTTCAGACTTTTCCAGTCTTTTCCACTTCTTCAAATATGTAAAATCTTTGATACTAAATAAGTTCCTACCTTTGTTCAGGGCCAGTTATCTGCTGATACCTGTGTGCTAATGGGATGCAATGTGCAGAACTTGAGTTTGGTCTCATCTTCTTTATTCTAGCTCTTGGAACAATTTGGAGTATAATATATAATGATCACATGACATGACTTACCTAGCTATACAGAGGGACATAATATTTATCAGACTATTTTTGACCATGTTCCATCTCTCTGGTGCATCTAGCCATGTCTTCAGCCTCTTAGGACTTCTTGGAGTCAAGACCCTGTGTCCTTCTCTAGGTCCTGTGCTGTCTGTACTTCTCTCTCCATTTTTGTCCTCTCTTGTTACTTAAGTGTCTCTAGCTGCATATGTAGCAGAAGATGGCCTAGTAGGCCATTACTGGGAAGAGAGGCCCATTGGACATGCAAACTTTATATGGCTCAGTACAGGGGAACGCCAGGGTCAAGAAGTGGGAGTGGGTGGGTAGGGAAGTGGGGGGGAGGGTATGGGGGACTTTTGGGATAGCATTGGGAATGTAAATAAAGAAAATATCTAATAAAAATGAGGTTTGAAAAACACATACATACATACATACATACATACATACATACATACATACATACATTCATAAAGACAGACATACATACATTCAGAAAGACAGACATACATACATTCAGAAAGACAGACATAAAGTCCATGGCTATTAAGGTATTTTGTGTTGCATACTTTTCAAATCGTTTTCCCTTCTGACTACTAATCCGTTCTCAGTCATTTGTAGAAAATATCTAGCAGTGTGATGTAATAATAACATGGACTCAGTGTGTCAGTTTCTCATGTTTTAGAAAGTATGCACATTTCATTCTCCCTCACTGCAATCTGTTCTCTCTTGGCCATGTACCAGTGTCTCCTGTGAAGACTCTAGTTATCTCAATGCACTTCTACAATGGAACAAAGCAAATTCGGTGCTTCCTTTTTTGTTCCAATAAAGAAGCCTTAGGATTCCATTTTGTTTTGTTTTGCTTTGATTTTTCTTTTTGTTTGTTTGTTGTTGTTGTTGTTGTTTTATTTTGTTGTTGCAACAAAACACAGTTAAAATCTTTGCATTTGAAATACATCACTGACCATCTTGGATCTTGACTCTCCAGCTTGTACTGAATAAATCCAGCACTTCAGTGCATACATTCCTCAAAATCCATCACTACAAAGCTTTTCATTTTTATCAGCAATTCTAAGTGGATAGAAGCCCTGCTTTTGAGAAACCACGAGTGGTTTTAACTTAAGGACACATGACCTTAGAGACTGTCTAGATTCAACCAGGAAGCTGAGGAAAAGATTTTATTAAACATAAGGAACTGCAGAGGAAACTGGAGTTACCATCTAACAGCATGCACAAGAATTTTTTTTGTCCATTTGGACTTTGGAAAAATAGAGAACTCTTTCAGAGATCATAAATAATTTATTCTGAATTAAAATATTTTTTTCATTTTCAGTAAAAATGGTTTAATTAGGAGACAAAATGGAACCCAGTTTCAAACATGTAAATGTATCACCTCTTATTAAAAATGTTTATATTTTGATTAAGCAAGGCAAAGGAATGAAATACATTTTAATGAAATGTTTTAAATGTATTTTAATAAAAATTATTAATTGTTTAAAAATATTTCAAATGTTTACCCTAATCTCTCATAGCAAAATATTTAATGCCAGGTATTTTATTGTACATTAACTTCCCTGACTCATAAGGCAATTATTATTATTATTATTATTATTATTATTAAAAATTTATACTACAATTTGGAAAATCAACTTTTTGTTTTATTATTTCTTTATAGTAACAAATAATTATTTTAAATATACAGCAGATTATTTAAAATTGAAATATTTTCTACTTTCAAAAGTAAATGCTATCTGCTGTTTTCAAAAGGAAATTTTACACAAGGGAAATAAAGGTACAGCATTAGATTGTCAATTCTTTTATTTTTTTCATCACTTCGCATAAACCTTTATCTCACTGTGCATCTTCATTTTATTGGTTCATACTTTGACTTTTTTATTCTTCACTTTTGCATCCTTAAATGATGTTTGAAAATAAGCATAGAAACTTTTCAAGATTATAGTGTGAAAATAAGTTTTCATTCTAGAACTAGAATCTATAGAGGATATGAAAAAAACAAAACACCAGATAATGAAGTTCAAATGTAAAAACAATTGGAAAAGGCAATTTTTCAAATATGAAATACCAGCATTCAAAATGTATGGATATATTCAACATCTGTAGTCATCACAAGAAGTGACTCATACCTCACTCCGAGCACCAGTATGCTTATATCACTGATGAAATGTGAAGGGTCATCCAGAGCATCATGGGCTCAACTGGTGGTGTGATTTTAGAAGACTGTGTAATCTTTGAAATCATGTTTTATCTTGTAAAAGTATTGCTTTGTAAATGGGCAGTAAAATGATATTTGAGTCTAAGCTTTAATTCCAACACTGAGCAAACAATGTTATTCTCATAGGTTCAGAATTTTCTATTCAACGAAATCTATCTATCTATCTATCTATCTATCTATCTATCTATCTATCTATCTATCTTCCCAGTTTTGATTCCTCACTCTTTATACTGTTGTTAAGCCCAAGAGTATTCCTTGCTTTGTACAGTTATCATAGATAGCCAAATAGTAACAGCCTATAATCCTAGCAGCTCATAGTAATGATGGTATTTAGACATAGCATGTTAACTGTAATTGTTTTAAAATTTACTGAAGCCTATCCCTTACAGTTTCTCTTTGCAAAGGGACTTGATAAATGTTAAGTGTCAAATATAAAAAAGAAATTAATTTCTGAATAATTCAAATGGTGACCAAAATCTTCCTGGAGACATAAGAACTTTTTAAATAATACATTGCCACAAGGATTAGAAGCATTTTTTCTAAAAGATCTTTGAGAAGTGAAGTATTATATTACATCTTTGACTTTATTATGTTAGATTTTGCCAAGGTGCTATGTAAGGGCACTACTAATTTCTCCTTCTTTTTCTCCACCTTTTCCTTTTCATCTTCTTTCTTGCTCTGTATATAACTTGGGAAATCAATGATAAATTTTCACTTTTGAATGTTTCCATGAATATTCATGCATTCATAAATATGATTAAAATAATCACTGTCAATTCTGAGATGATAGATGAGTGTCGCCAAACCATACTCTTCACAATTTATATATCAGGATAAATTTCATTAGCATATATGTGATAAAATAGCATTCATTTAAATCAGTTCATAATAGATGAATTTTCCATTTATTTAACTAAAAATGAAGAATTATTTTAATACATTGAAATCTTCCCAATAGTTAAGAAGTGAAGAATCTTTGATTTCTTTTCTTTAAAGAATGTCTTACTATGTAAGCTTCTGAGTTATATAATCTTATTGTTGTCATAACAAAATATCTTGCAACCATGACTTAATAGAAATATATATTTTGGGTCACAGTTTAAGACAAACATAGTCATGTGTCAATAAAGCACAGTAGTGGGAGTGGGAGTTGTCTAGCTGTAATTGCACCAGCCTGGTTGCATGGTGTCTGCAGTGAGGGAATCGGATACAGCTAGCAGTATTGCTCATTTGGATTGCTCCTTTTCATACTTTTGATTCATTTTAGTGTCCCAGTTCATGAGATGATGTATCCATATTCATGATTAATTTCTGTCCTCAGGTCAACCTCTCTTAAAAACATCACTATATATTCCTATATATCTCTATGTGATTCTAAATCTAGTCAAATTATTGGTGATGTTTAACTTACATGATCAACAATTCCCTAAATCTAAGTAGTTCCATACTGCCCAGCTAAACATGTTATCCAGTGTGAGAATCACAAGTGCCAAATCCACATACCATTGAACAAGATATAGGTTTCTACCTTGTGCTCTGGGAATCAGTATATTTGCAACAGAATAGATACTAGCCTTTGCCATTGGAAATTCTCTACACTTCTCTACACCATCATCTAAAAAGTCAGACTCGAAAATATGAAGGAGTATGTCACATACAGTATACTTAGGATATTATTGGAGCAGTCAGTCCTGCTTGTGTGTTAAAATTTCATTAGAATTTGGAAGGTGATAATGAAGCAATTAGAGAAAAAGACACACACACACACACACACTTTGTATGCACACACACTTTGCACGTGTACACACACAGCACATAGCCAGAAATTGCTACTATTCTTCTAGAGCACAATCCAGAGTATTTATAAAGAGAATTAGGCAAATATCGAAGTTCATATTAGGCTCTCAATTGTTTTTGTCTTCATATTAGGTTACTTCTGCATCAGTTATGCTCTTAGGTTTTTTTTTTTTTTTTTTTTTTAGATTTATTTATTTATTATACATAAGTACACTGTAGCTGTCTTCAGATGCACCAGAAGAGGGCATCATGGTGGTTGTGAGCCACCATGTGGTTGCTGGGATTTGAAATTCGGACCTTTGGAAGAGCAATCGGGTGCTCTTACCTACTGAGCCATCTCACCAGCCCCCGCTCTTAGGTTTTTAAAAGGTGCATCAAAATATCAAATCTTTGCTCATACTAAAACAATTACATATTAATGTTACAAAGGAAAACTGTTAGGAGATATTAGCATATTAATTAGAAAGAATAAGCTGTATTGTTAGAAATTTCCCTTGCACACATTTTACACCTTGTGGTGAAAATCTCTAGACAGAGACTTCATTTACATAAGTAGACAGTTTGGATTAGCAGTGCCCAGGTCCGCAGGCTTGAGACACTCTTCATTTTCATCACTTGATAAAGGTCAGCACTCCACACACAGGTCATAATTTTACTCTGGTGGGTTTCATATTTATCCCTTCCAACAGTTCCCTGGGTGATACGAATTTTGTAGGTTAATGATGTGTTTTCTAAGTGCAGTATGTTATCTCATACACAGAAATAATGTAGATAAAGTTTAGTCTCCCGGGAAGTAGCTTTGACTCACAATGATGAAAGTAAATTGCTTTTATTTCTATGGGGAAAGAAAATTCTAGATATCCAGGAATCATGCAGCTGCCTCAGCTAAATGTGTCATTCTCACAGTCTAGAAAGTTTGTACTAATCTCTTGGAACATGACATTGTCAGACACTTTATTAGCCTTTGAAAGTTAGAATGCTGCTATATAAAATGTTGTGGGCATGAGTATTCATGCCTATGGTCACTGAATTTCAACAAAAAAGCATATCATATTTCTACTATTTGAGAAACTCCCACGCATTGTCCACCAGTTGCACTCCTGACTATAAAGTCGCAGAAGGAGAAGTCAGACTTCGGAAGTGATGCTGCTGCCTCAGGTTCATTACAACATTGTCACAATAAGCCTGAGCAGGAAAAAAAAGAGGAATCATTTCTGGACCAAGGCACATACTGCTTTGTCACACAAGCTTACTTTAAGATCTGGTCAGGAACCTTCAAATTCTAGGAATTGTAGTTTTCCAACTTAGTACTTAGAGATGGTGGCCAATTCTGATGCCAGGTCTCGACCTGGATCTTTTTCACACCGTCCTTGGTGCGCTTAGGCTATTCTGCACTCAGAAAAGAGGTCTGCATACCCCCTTAGAGGGAGGCAGCTCTTAGCAGAGTACCTCAAATATGTTCTTTTCCCAAGGATTTTTTTCAAATAAGTTTAATATTTTTATAGCCTTTCACCTCTGATAGACAAGATCTGATGCATTCTTTTTTGTTTTTAATTAGGTATTTTCCTCATTTACATTTCCAATGCTAGCCCAAAAGTCCCCCATACCCCCCCACTCCCCTACCCACCCACTCCCACTTTTTGGCTCTGACGTTCCCCTGTACTGGGGCATATAAAGTTTGCAAGTCATATTCAAGATATCTTTCTTTATTCCCAGGCAAAGTAGTTGATTACTTAATACTTTTAATCTTTTTAGAAATCATAGTTTCTTTGGTCATATTTACACAGGCTTTGACCAAGCAGCAGGTCCTTCAAACATTATTGCTGTGGCCTTTGCTTCTGATTCTCATTCTAAACTAGTCAAATAGTAGCTACTAGTAATAGTGCCATCCACCATGTGAGTGACAAACTGCCTGTAAAGTTTTCTCTACCAGATTAATCAACCTGTCATTTTTAATCTCAATCTCATTCAAGTGCTCAAGGACTGAATACAATGCAGAAAAATTCTCTTCCGGGCAAGATGTAAAAGATCTTTAGCTTAATTGCTGAGGAAGTCTCTGGCCTTCACTGTCTACACTGCTGCTGGCATTCTTGTTTTCTGTGCTCCCATTAGCTCACCCATTAGCTATGATTACTGTAGTTTTTGCTTTTCCAACATGCACCTCCAAATTTTATGTTTCCAAATTGTCCTAAGAGTATATCTCCTAAAGTTGAAGAAATCCATGGTCAAATTTAGTCATAACAATAGCATGTGTCTTCAATGCCGATATACTAGATTGGGTGCAATTTTCTGTATCCAGGCTCAGTACTCCCAATCTGTCTCTCAAAACCTGGAGTAATCCTGAAGATCCACTAGTCCTCAATCTTTTGGGTGGAAGGCTGAAGGACTTGGATTCTAATAAAAGTGAAGTAGTACAGAATTTTCATCAATTTTTCTGTTGATGGGTTCTAATCCAATCAAGACGAAAATCAAGATTAGCAGATAAAATGTTTAGTTTGAAAATACACATTCTCATCTAAAATTTTTAACTCAGAAATGTTCCTGTCTAAAAGAAGAACAGGGACAAAAATATGGAACAGTGAATGAAGGAAGAACCTTATGCAGACTGCTCCACCTAGGGATACATCATGTCTGCAGATACCAAACCTGGCACTGCTGCTGTGGTCAAGAGTTGCTTGCTGACAGGAACCTGGTATGTTGGTTACTTGGGAGGTCCAGCCAGCAACCAACCAATGCAGATGTGGATGCTTGGAGTGAACAAAAAGACTGAACTCAAGGAACCTGGTGGAGGAGCTGGTAGAAGGACTGGAAAAGCAGAGGGGGATTACAACCCCATTAGAAGAACAACACAGGAGTGGATGCTCACAGTCAGCTATTGGATGTATCACAGGGCTCCCAATGGAGAAGCTAGAGAAAGTACCCAAGGAGCTAAAGGGATCTGCAACCCTATAGTTGGAACAACATGATGAACTAACCAGTACCCCGGAGCTCTTGTCTCTAGCTGCATATGTATCGAAAGATGGCCTAGTCGGCCATCACTGGAAAGAGAGGCCCATTGGACTTGCAAACTTTATATGCCCCAATATAGGGGAATGCCAGGGCCAAAAGAATGGGAATGGGAGGGTAGGGAAGTGGGGGGCGGTATGGGGGACTTTTGGGATAGCATTGGAAATGTAATTGAGGAAAATATGTAATAAAAAAAAAGAAAAAAAAATAAATAAATTCCAGCTGGAAAAAAAAAAAAAAGAGAAGAACAACATAGGCTGCCCTGACTCCCCAGTGCTCCCAGAGACTAGACCACAAACCGAAGAGTACACCTGGAGTGATCCTTGGCTCCAGATACATATGTAACATAGGATGGTCTTGCCATGCTTGAATAGACCAAAATCAAATGTTTTTCAGTGATAAATCATAGAATAGTAGTGACAAATCATATGCAAACAGTTACAGAGACCCACTTACCACAGAGGTAAATATCATTATCTCTATGACCATAGGCTTTGTCATCTTTCATTATATACCTGTCATCTGTGTATCATCTGTTATCTATTTACCTATCTCCATCTGTAACCTATGTATCTATCTATAACTATCATCTATTCTGAGCTATCATATACCAGCAGTTAACTATAGTTTAGTTGTGTCTATCATCTATGTATCATCTATTTAGCTACATGTGTATGTTTGTATGTATAAGTAATTATCCATCATAGATCTGTCACCTGCCCATCTCTCCATATATGTGTGCATATATAATTATACACTATACATCTGCATATATATATACACCTAATCTATCAATATATATTCATATATTTGTTAGATAATTTATTATTTTTATATGAAGGAAAACTATCTAGGTATAAACTGAACAAAATTATAAAAGCTTGCTTTGCAAGGTAAGCTAAAATTATTAAATTATAGGTTGGGAAGTAAATAAGTTTATATAAGATTGACACCGGGTGCTGCCACTTAGAAACACAATTTTAGCAACAATGTTATGTTACCTATCTAAAGTACCTAAAAGCTAAACTATGTATCATACTTCTGGTAAATATATAATTGATGTAGTCACTCGCTTCCTTTCTTCTAGCTCATTAGGCATTCCGTTCTTCCCTGAATGCTTTGTATAGTTAGGTTGCTCAATTTGAATGCAAAATATATAAGTATTTACAACTTAATTGAGAAATTCATGTGTTTAAGAAGGTAAAAACATATTTTGATTCATCCCTAGTGTAGTTCTCAAAATGATCTAATTTTCCTTTTCCTCTTTAATGGCTATTTTAGAGGTGAATATTTAGATCACTGGGTGCTGGTGATTAATAGGGCACATTTATACACTGTGTGAATATGTTAAAGAAGAAATTTTGAATTTTTCAATGTGCAGCAATTATTGAAGCATGAAAAATAAACATATAACTGAAATTATAGGACTAATTAATTTGACAAATCAAAATAAAACTCTCCAGTGGCAAAGCTCTGCTTTATACAGTCTGTCACTGGAAAAGACTATGTAAATGATCTCAGTCATTTTGTGTAATTTGCATGCACATCTAAACTTGAAAAATGGAAATAATTGAAATGAATTCATTCTAATGAAGAATGAGGAATCCCCAGAGGCTCTCATTCTCTAAGCACTAGCAAGGACATGGGTAGAAAAGTAGTGATGGGGTAGTGACTGTGCGATTCCTAAGGTCATGGACCAGAGGGACAATTTTCTCATATTTAAACAAATCCCATTACCAATCATCTGGAAGAGGAGAGAGGAGCTTAGTTATTTAATCCCATTTCTCTTTTCCTCAACTGTACAGTTAATACAGTATCAATTCCACAGTTCTTATAAAGAATAATAATATAAATGGCATAGACACATTTGAGATTATTTAAATACATATAAGATTGTGATGGAGTGTTGTTTGATATGGATCCTAGGGAATGAGCCCTCTGCAGTTCACAAAATAGAGCATTTAATAGTAAATTTTAGAACTGTTAATTCTGCCAGAATTAAATCCCCAGGCAATAAGGACTACCTGTTCTGGGATCTCATTATTTTCTGGGTGGGATAATGATCACAGCCACGTTGTTAGCAGGGTCATTTATTACTTTACGAAATATCCTGATCTGCATATTAAAGAGTCAGATTTGGATAAGTATTTTCTTTCTTCTTTTTTTCCTTTTTGTGACTTAATATTTATTTATTTACTTATTTACACTGGAGATTTTATCCTCTTCCCCCAGTCAACCCTCCTACTGTTCCACATCCCATTCCTCCTCCACAATTCTGTCTCCACCCCCCCACCCAACCATCCTGACCTCTAAATTCCCTGGGGCCTCCAGTCTCTTGAGGGTTAGGTGCATCTTCTCTGACTGAACCCATACATGAAAGTTCTCTGCTGTTTATGTGTTAGGGGCCTTAAATCAGCTAGCATATGCTGCCATGTTGGTGGTCCAGTGTTTCAGAGAGCTAAGGGGTCCAGGTTGATTGAGAATGCTGGTCCTTCTACAGGGTCACACTCCTCCTCCTCAGTTTATTCCAGCTTTTCCCTAATTCAACCACCGGGGTCAGCAGCTTCTGTCCATCTGTTGGTTGCAAATATCTGCATCTGACTCTTTCAGCTGCTTGTTGTGTCTTTTGGGGGGAATAATGATAGGTCTGGTTTTTTTTTGAGTGCTCCATAGCCTCAGAAATAGTGTCAGACCTTGAACCTCCTCTTGAGCTAGACACCACTTTATGTTTGTCACTAGATCTTTTCCTCAGGCTCCTATCAATTTCCATCTCTGAAGTTCTTTCAGACAGAAACACTTATGGGTCAGGATTTTGACTATAGGATGGCAACCCCCTCCCTCATTTGATGCCCTGTCTTCCTGCTGGAGGTGGGCTCTATAAGTTTCCTGTCCTTACTGTTGGGCATATTATCTAAGATACCTCTCTTGGCATCCTGAGAATCTCTCACTTCCCAGGTCATTCAGGAGGGTCACCCTAACCTCCTACCTCCCGAGGTTACCTTCTTCCACTTTTTTCTGCTGGCACTCAGGGCTTCAGTCTTTTCCATTACCCAATACCTGATTTTGTTCTCCATCTCCCCTTTCTGTCACCTTTCCCAACAAGGTTCCTCCCACCATTCCTATTTGTGACTGCTTTCTTCATCCTTCCATGAGGGACGAAGGCATCCTCACTTGGGCACTTCAGCTTGTTGACCATTTTGATTTCTGTGGATTGTATCTTGGATAGTTTGTACTTTTTTGGCTAATTTTCACTTTTGAGTGAGTTCAAACCACGCATGTCCTTTTTGGTCTGAGTTAACTCACTTATGATGATATTTTCTAGTTCCATATATTTGCCTGCAAAACTCAGGGTGTCCTTGTTCTTAATAGCCGAGTGTAAATGAAACACATTTTCCATATCCATTCTTCTCTCCTGGGATATTTGGGTTGTTTCTAGTTTCTGGCTGTCACAAATAAGGCTGCTATGAACACAGTAGAACACGTGCCCCTATGACATGGTAGGGCCTCTCTTGGGAATATTCCCAAGAGAAGTATTGCTTGGTCTTCAGGAAGACCTACTTCCAATTTTCTGAGGAATCTCCAGATTGATTTCCTGAGTGGTTTTACAAATTTGCATTACCACTAGAAATAGAGGAGTGTTCCTCTTTCTCCACATCCTCGTTAACATGTGCTGTCACCCAGAGATTTTGATCTTAGCCATTTTGATTGGTGTAAAGTGGAATCTCGGGGTCCTTTTTATTTGCATTTCTCTGATCACTAAGGACTTTGAACACTTCTTTAGGTGTTTCTCAGCCATTCAGTATTCCTCTGTTGTGAATTCTCAGCTTAGTTCTATATCCCTTATTATTTATACTGGAGATTTTCCTTTCCATCTCTTGTATTTCTTTGGTGATACTTACATCTGTAATTCCTGACCTCTTTCCTAGGTTTTTCAATACCAGGTTTGCCTCCATTTGTGTTTTTTTTTTTAATTTTATTTTTTATTTTTATTGTTTCTACTTCCACTTTTAAATCTTGGACCAATTTATTCAATTCCTTTATGTGTTTACCTGTGCTTTCCTGTATGTTTTCAGTGAGTTATTGAAATTCTCCTTAAAGGACTCTATTATCTTCATGAGATAATATTTTAGGACAGATTCCTCATTTTCAGGTGTATTGGTGTATTCAGGGCTTGCTAGGGTGGGAGAACTGGGTTCTCATGTTTTTCAAGTATTTTGGCTTTTGCTGCTTATGGCGTTGCTCTTTCCTTTCACCATCTCCATACCCCTGGTGTTTGTTGGTCTGGGTGACTGTCTGGAGTCTGCCTGTTTTGTCCCTTGATTTCTGGGTTGTTTGAGGGTATTTTTGTTTTTTGTTTGTTTGTTTGTTTGTTTGTTTTGTTTTGTTTTTTTTTGTGGTTAGCTTCTTGAGTTCTTTATATATTTTGGATATTAGCCCTCTATCCAATGTGGGGTTAGTGGAGATTTTTTTGTCACAATCTATAAGTTGCCAATTTGTTTTATTTATTATGTCCTTCGCCTTATAGAAGATTTCCAGTTTTATGAGGTCCCATTTATAAATCTTGATCTTAGAGTGTGAGTCATTGGAGTTCTGTTTAGGAAACCCCACCCCCACTTGTGCCACTGAGTTCAAAGCTTTTTTCTACGTTCTCTTCTATTAGATTCAATATATCTAGTTTTTTGTTGAGGTCCCTTGACTCTCTTGAAATTGAGCTTTCTGCGAAGTGACAAATATTGGTCTGTTTTCATTTTTCTACATACAGACAGCCTGTTAGGCCAGCACCATTTATTGAAGAGGTTTTCTTTTATCTGTTGTATATTTTTCACTTTTTTGTCTCTAAGTGTATAGTTTTGTTTCTGGGTCTTCAATTCTATTCTATTGATCAATTTGTTTGTCTTTGTACCGGCACCACATAGTTTTTATCACTATTGCTCTGTAGTAAAACTTGAGGTTAGAGATGGTGATTCCTCCAGCCATTCTTTTATTGTTAGGTAATGCTTTTGCTATTTTGTTTTTGTTTTTGTTTTTGTTTTGTTTTGTTTTGTTTTATTTTTCCTTTCCATATGAATTTAAGAATGGCTCTTCCCATGATTTGAAGAATTATTTTTGGGATTTTTTTGGGAATTACATTGAATCTGTAGATTTCCTTTGGTAAGATGGCCATTTTTACTATATTAATTCTGTCAATACATGAGCATGGGAGATCTTTCCATTTTCTTAGATCTTTGATTTCTTTCTTGAGAGATGGGAAGTTATTGTCATACATGTCTTTCACTAGTTTGGTTAGAGTTACCCAAGATATTTTATATTATTTGTGGCTATTGTGAACGAAATTGTTTCCTTAAATTCCTTCTGAGCTTGATTTCCTTTGTATAAAGGAAAGCTACTGATTTAGTTGATTTAATTTTATATCCAGCAACTTTGCTGAAGTTGTTTATCAGCTATAGTTCTCTGGTAGAATTTTTGGGGTTTCTTATGTATACTATCATATCATCTGCCAAATAGTGATACATCTATTTCTTTCTTTTTTTTTTTTTTTTTTGCCAATTTGTATCCCCTTGATCTCTTTTTGTTGTTTTATTGTTCTAGCTTGCACGTAAAGTACTATATTGAATAGATATGGGGAGAGTGGGCATCCATGCCTTGTCCCCAATTTCAGTGTATTTGCTTCAAGTATGTCTTCATTTAATTTGATATTGGCTGTTCTTTTGCAGTAAATTGCTTTTATTACATTTAGATATGAGCCTTTAATTCCTGATCTCTCCAATGCATTTATTTAGCATAAAGGGTTGTAATATTTTGTCAAATGCATTTTCTTCATCTAAAGAGATGATCATCTGATTTTTTTTCTTAGTTTGTTTATATAGTGGATAACATTAAATGGATGTTCATATGTTGAACCAACCTTCCATCCCCTGCATGAGCCCTACTTGATTGTTGTGCATGATGGTTTTTATGTGTTCTTGGAATTGGTATGCAAGAATTTTATTGAGTATTTTTGCTTCAATATTCATATCCGAGATTGGTCTGAAGTTCTCTTTTTGATTAGGTCATACTGTGGTTTATGTGTTAGAATAACTGTGAGTTTATAGAATGAATTAGGCAGTGTTCCTGTTTCTATGTTGTGGAATATTGGTGTTACGTGTTCTTTGAAGGTCTGGTAGAACTCTGCACAAAATCCATCTGGCCCTGCTTGGGCTTTTTGTTGTTGTTGTTGTTATTTTTGTTTGGAGGATATTAATGACTTCTTTTATTTCCTTATGGGATACGGGCGTACTTAGACAGTTCATCTGCTCTTGTCATGAACCATAGATGCGAGCATCAGCAACAGAACACAAGAGATGGAAGAGAGAATCTCAGGTGCAGAAGATTCCATAGAGAACATGGGCACAACAATCAAAGAAAATGCAAAATGCAAAAGGATCCTAACTCAAAACATCCAGAAAATCCAGGACACAATGAGAAGACCAAACCTACGGAAAATAGGAGTAGAAGAGAATGAAGATTTTCAACTTAAAGGACCAGCAAATATCGTCAATAAAATTATAGAAGAAAACTTCCCAAACTTGAAGAAAGAGATGCCCATGAACATACAAGAAGCCTACAGAACTCCAAATAGACTGGACCAGAAAAGAAATTCCTACTGACACATAATAATCAGAACAACAAATGCACTAAATATAGATAGAATATTAAAAGCAGTAAGGGAAATTTTCAAGTAACATATAAAGGCAGGCTTATTAGAATTACACCGGACTTCTCACCAGAGAATATGAAAGCCTGGACAGATATTATACAAACACAAAGAAAACACAAATGCCAGCCCAGGCTACTACACCCAGCAAAACTCTCAGTTATCATAGATGGAAAAACCAAAGTATTCCATGATAAAACCAAATTCATACAATATGTTTCCGTGAATCCAGCCCTTGAAAGTATAATAAAAGGAAAACACCAACACAAAGATGGAAAATACACCCTAGAAACAGCAAGAAAGTAATCCTTGAACAAACCTAAAAGAAAACAGCCACAAGAACAGAATCCCAATATTAAAAACAAAAATAACAGGAAGCAACAATTGCTTTTCTTTAATTTCTCTTAACATCAATGGACTCAATTCCCCAGTAAAATGACATAGAATAATAGACTGGCTACACAAACAGGACCCAACATTTTGCTTTTTACAGGAAACCCACCTCAGGGAAAAAGACAGACACTACCTCAGAGTGAAAGGCTGGAAACAATTTTCCAAGCAAATGGTCAGAAGAAACAAGCTGGAATACCCATTCTAATATCGAATAAAATTGATTTTAAAGACAAAGATCAAAAAAGACAAGGAGGGGCACTTCATACTCATCAAAATTAAAATCTACCCAGATGAACTTTCACTTCTGAATATCTATGCTCCAAAAACAAGGGCAGCCACATTCATTAAAGAAACTTTAGTAAAGCTCAAAGCACACATTGCACCATACACAATAATAGTGGGAGACTCCAACACCCCACTCTCACCAGGAAAGATCCTGGAAGCAGAAACTAAACAGAGATACATGGACACTAACAGAAGTTCTGAAACAAATGGATTTAATAGATATCTACAGAACATTTTATCCTAAAACAAAAGGATATACCCTCTTCTCAGCACCACATGGTATCTCCTCCAAAACTGACTATATAATTGGTTGCAAAACAGGCCTCTACAGACTCAAAAATATTGAAATTATCCCATGCATCATATGTGATCACCATGGACTAAGGCTGATCTTCAATAACAACATAAATAATAGAAAGCCAACATTCACGTGGAAACTGAACAACACTCTACTCAGTGATTCCTTGGTCAAAGATGAAATAAAATAGAAATTAAAGACTTTTTAGAGTTTAATGAAAATGAAGCCACAACATACCCAAACTATGGGACACAATGAAGGCAGTCCTAAGAGGAAAACTCATAGCCCTGAGTGCCTCCAAAAACAAATTAGAGAGAGCATGTACTAGCACATCTAGAAGCTCTAGAACTAAAGGAAGCAAATTCACCCAAAAGGAGTAGATGGAAGGAAATAATCAAACTCAGGGCTGAAATCAATCAAGTGGAAACAAAAGGAACTATTCAAAGAATCAACCAAACTAGGAGCTGGTTCTTTGAGAAAATCAACAAGATAGATAAACCCTTAACCAGACTAACTAGAGGGCACAGGGACAGTATCCTAATTAACAAAATCAGATATGTGAAAGGAGACATAACAACAGAACCTAAGGAAATCCAATACATCATCAGATCCTAGAACAAAAGGCTATACTCAAGAAAACTAGAAAACCTTGATGAAATGGACAACTTCCTAGACAGATACCAGGTACCAAAGTTAAATCAGGATCAGCTAAACAATCTAAACAGTCCATTTCCCCTAAGGAAATAGAAGCAGTCATCAATAGTCTCCCAACCAAAAAAAAAAAAAAAAAAAAAGGCCAGGACCAGATGGGTTTAGTGCAGAGTTCTATCAGACCTTCAAAGAAGACCTAATTCCAACTCTTCTCAAACTATTCCCCAAAATAGTAACAGAAGGTACTCTACCCAATTCATTCTACAAAGCCACAATTACTCATACCTAAACCACACAAACAAACAAAGAAAGAGAACTTCAGAACAATTTCCCTTGTGAATACCGATGCAAAAATACTCAATAAAATCCTTTCAAACCGAATCCAAGAACACACCAAAATGATCATCCATCACGACCAAGTAGGTTTCATCCCAGGAATGCAGGGATGGTTTAATATACGGAAATCCATCAACATAATCCACTATATAAATAAACAAAAACGACATAATCATCTTGTTAGATGCTGAGAAAGCATTTGACAAAAATCCAACACCCCTCCATGATAAAAGTCTTAGAAAGATCAGGAATTCAAGGCCCATACCTAAATATAATAAAAGCAATATACAACAAACCTGTAGCCAACATCAAGCTAAATGGAGAGAAACTTGAAGCAATCCCACTAAAATCATGGACTAGACAAGGCTGCCCACTTTCTCCCTACCTATTCAAAATAGTAATTGAAGTCCTAGCCAGAGCAATTCGACCACAAAAGGAAATCAAGGGGATACAAATTGGAAAGGAAGAAGTCAAAATATCACTATTTGCAGATGATATGATAGTATATATAAGTGACCCCCAAAATTCCACCAAAGAACTCCTAAACCTGATAGACAGCTTCAGTGAAGTAGCTGGATATAAAATTAATTCAACAAATCAATGGCCTTTCTCTATACAAAGAATAAACAGGATGAGAAAGAAATTAGGGAAACAACACCCTTCACAATAGTCACAAACAATATAAAATACATTGGTGTGACTCTAACTAAGGAAGTGAAAAATCTGTATGATAAGAATTTCAGGTTTCTGAAGAAAGAAATTGAAGCAGATCTCAGATGATGGAAAGATCTCCTATGCTCATGCATTGGCAGGATCAATATAGTAAAAATGGCTATCTTGCCAAAAGCAATCTACAGTTTCAATGAAATCACCATCAAAATTCCAACTCAATTCTTTACTGAGTTAGAAAGAGCAATTTGCAAATTCATCTGGAATAATAAAAAACCTTAGGATAGCAAAAACTATTCTCAATAATAAAAGAACCTCTGGTGGAATCACAATGCTTTACATTAAGCTGTACTACAGAGCAATTGTGATAAAAACGGCATGGTACTGGTACACTGACAGACAGGTACACAAATGGAATAGAATTGAAGACCCAGATATGAATCCACACACCTATGGTCATTTGATCTTTGTCAAGGGAGCTAAAATTATCCAGTGGAAAAAAGACAGCATTTTCAACAAATTGTGCTGGCACAACTGGTGGTTATCATGTACAAGAATGCTAAATGACCCATTCTTATCTCCTTGGGCAAAGCTCAAGTCTAAGTGGATCAAAGTCTTCCACATAAAACCAAAGACACTGAAATTAATAGAGGAGAAAGTGGGGAAAAGCCTCGAATGTATGGGCACAGGGGAAAAATTCCTAAGCAGAACAGCAATGGCTTGTGCTCTAAGATCAAGTAACGACAACTGGGACCCCTTAAAATTGCAAAGCTTCTGTAAGGCAAAAGACACTGTCAATAACACAAAAAGGCCACCAACAGATTGGGAAAGAATTTTTACCAGATCTAAATCTGGTAGGGAACCAAAATCCAATATATATAAAGAACTCAAGAAGATGGACTCCTGAAATTCAAGTAATCCCATTAAAAATGGGGCTCAGAGCTAAACACAGAATTCTCAACTGAGGAATACCAAATGGCTGAGAAGCACCTGAAAAAATGTTCAACATCCTCAATCATCAGGGAAATGCAAATCAAAACAACCCTGAGATTCCACCTCACACCAGTCAGAATGGCTCAGATCAAAAATTCAGGTGACAGCAGATGCTGGTGGGGATGTGGAGAAAGAGGAACATTCCTCCATTGCTGGTGGGATTGCAAGCTTGTACAACCACCCTGGAAATCAGTCTGGCAGTTCCTCAGAAAATTGAACATAGTACTACTGGCAGATCCAGCAATACTTCTCCTGGCATATACCCAGAAGAAGTTCCAACTGGTAATAAGAGCACATGCTCCCCTATGTTCATAGCAACCTTATTTATAATAGCCAGAAGCTGGAAAGAAGCCAGATGTCTCTCAACAGAAGAATGGATACAGAAATGTGGTACATTTACACAATGGATTACTACTCAGCTATTAAAAACAATGAATTTATGAAATTCTTGGGCAAATTAATGTATCTGGAGGATATCATCCTTAGTCAGGTAACCCAATCACAACAGAAGTCATTAGATATGCACTCACTGACAAGTGGTTATTAGGCCAGAGTTTAGAATACCCAAGATACAATTTGCAAATCACAAGAAAATCAAGAAGAGGGTAGACCAATGTGTGGAAACTTCATTCCTCCTTAGAATAGGGAACAAAATACCCATGAAAGGAGTTACAGAGACAAAGTTTGGAGCTAAGATGAAACGATGGACTATCCAGAGACTACCCCACATGGGGATCCATTCAACAATCAGCCACTAAACCCAGATACTATTGCATATGCCACCAAAATTTTGCTGAAGGAACCCTGATATAGCTGTCTCATATGAGGCTTTGCCAGTGCCTGGCAAATACAGAAGTGGATGTTCACAGTGTTCATAAGATGGAACACAGGGCCCCCGATGGAGAAGCTAGAGAAAGCACCCAAGGAGCTGAAGGGGTCTGCAACCCTACAGGTGAAAGAACAATATGAACTAACCTGTACCCCCAGAGCTTGTGTCTCTAGATGCATATGTAGCAGAAGGTGGCCTAGTTGGCCATCATTGGGAAGAGAGGCCCCTTGGTATTGCAAACTTTATATGCCTCAGTACAGGGGAACTCCAGCACCAAGAAGTGGGAGTGGGTGGATAGGGGAGCAGGGTCAGGGGAGGGTATAGGCAACTTTTGGGATAGCATTTGAAATGTAAATAAAGAAAATATCTAATAAAAATGAATAAAAAACCATAACATTAAACAAAAACGTGATTTGTTAAATGATAATAATTTATATCTCTTCTCAACAGATGAAAGGAGCCAATTCATACCAATGTAAAGTACAAAGGCATGTTTATTAAGAGAAACTCTTTGGTCCCTTTTTATATCACATAATGTGGTCAGTGAAGTGACTCTGCAGACTGAGACAGAGGGAGGTGGAGAAAGAGCTAGAGAGGGAGAGGGAGAGGGAGAGGGAGAGGGAGAGGGAGAGGGAGAGGGAGAGGGAGAGGGAGAGGGAGAGGGAGAGGGAGAGGGAGAGAGAGAGAGAGAGAGAGAGAGAGAGAGAGAGAGAGAGAGAGAGAGAGAGAGAGAGAGAGAGAGAGAGAGAGAACATAGAAGGTTGCAGGTACAAAGCCTAATTATCTTTCCTCTTCAATAACATTTATTGCCAACTTTTGCATGGGACCTATCATCCTTGTGACTGATAAGTAAATTCTTTGGAATGGGTAATAGTCCCCTAATTGTCACTAAAACAGAGCTAAGAATGTACTCAGATGGAGCCTGCTGCCTGCCTCAGAGCTTTATTAGCTCTCCTGTCATGCACATACCTGATGCTTCCACTAGCATACAGTTGAAAATCATGTTGATCTATGGCTTTATTTTGTTCTGGTTCTATAAAAGCTTCAAGAAATTGCTGCATGGTAGAACCTGGAATTTGGAACAAACTATGTTTCCAGTCCCTGGACACTCATATCTGGCCCCAGAATACTTTTTATTCCTTTTGAGAAGTCAATCCTTTTTTCTGCATTAACACATTTTAATTTTCTTCTTCCACTGTCTATATTCAAGGCTTTTTATCCTGTAAATTCACTTGCAAATATAGAAAGTTTTCATTTTAATTGGCACTAAATACATGAAACTATGTAATGAAATTTAGTATACTGTAAGAAGTAAAGTCATTCCTGCATATTACACCTATAATTTTACCATGGAACTGAGCTGATATTTGTTATTAAGGATAATTAATCCCTTGTTTTCATTTGATGAGAATTCAAATGTTATTCTAGTAGGAAATTTTTATCCATACAAATAGACATGTGAGGTTATTAAACAATCCTCTGAGAGCTGAGGATTTTCTGGCCTGTATTGAATGAAAATAATTATTCAGCCCACAATTTGAAATTGCTAACTGAAAGAAGACAACCCTTATAAATATGTATATTTATTGTACTTATTTTATGAAATGGAAAAATGTGAAAACTTGTATTTTATACAGATTTTATTGAAATTTCTTTCAGCTATTCAGTTAAAGAAAAGCCAAAGTAAATAAAGAGAAGAAAACCACAGCAAATGCTTGACATATCCTCAGGATGCTGATGTTCTTGTCTTTGGGTCAATAATAGAACCAATTGCATTACAATTCTGCTGAAAGGGAGATATAACTAACTGAAACTTCAGCTATGGATAGAGTGGGCTACAGAGGTGGCTCAGTGGTCAAGAGCACTTACTGCACTTCAAAGTGACTCAAGTTCTGCTCCCATAGCCTACTTCATGGCACTTGAAACTGTGTAATTCCAGCTTTAGATTTTACACTTTTTCTGGCCTCTGCTGGTACTTGCTCATATGGTGCTTACAAACATCCAGATACACATATACATATATAATACTTATTTTTAGCAGAACATTCAGATATGGGGTTAATGAGATGGCTCATTGTAGAGAGTGTATAATGTGTATGCCTGCGTATCAGAGTTTGAATCCTAGCTTCCACATAAAAATTGAATATGGCAATGCAAGGCTGTAATCCCATCACTAAACAGGAGGAGCTAGGCAGAAACTTCTAGATTTAGATTAAATGAAGAGACCCTACCTCAGAGACAAAGAGAAGAAAGACAAAGGAAGATCCTTGAATTTAATCTCTGCCCCCCATATGTGGCTACAGAGGTAAGTGTAACTACACATAGATAAACACACACACACACACACACACACACACACTCATATAAGAAAACTAGGAAAGATGAATCCATTGAACATTATTCACTTATACTGACAACCCCATTATCAATAACAAGAATATTCAACATGTAGAAATAATAAAATAATGTGAACTGAGACTTGAAACTGATAATGTGTGAGTTTCAGCTTCAATGCCATGTCTACTAAGAGTGCATTTAATGAACATATATTAAATGGGATGGAAAGTTGATTTTTCCAATGTCTTTCTTATTCTGGAATCTGTACCTACCAGGAACTTTACCATGTAATTGATAAAAATAAACCAGTGAATGTATATGGTAGATAATGTACACTCCTATAAAGAAACTACTACAGTTTATAAAGCTGAGATACTAAAATGTGAGTGCCCAGTTTCTTGAATCAAGCAAAATGTTTAGAGAACAAAGTTTAAATCCTTTACCCAGACTTTCCACAGAAAGATAAGATTATCTTTGGCCTTGTTCTTAAGGTCATACAACATAACTTCTCAAGAAAAGATTATTATCACTTACTACCCACATCTACACATATAATTTTCATGGGTGTCATGGTTCAGAATGTTCTCTTAAGTGAGTTCCAATCTGAATCAAATAGAGAATTGTAGCTTTGGTGTGAAGCATATCATAACCTTTCAACAGTCCACTTGCTTACTGAAATCTTTTAACTGCAATGGATATCACATGACTAATATCTATGTGAGCAGAACATTTTAAAAACCCGAAGATCTGTTCTAATTCTGTGACAAGTAAACATGGAGCTGCATATGATTATCTACCAAGAGAAGATATTTGAATCCTCTCAGCCATTTTATTTGGAATCACTGAAGTGGGATAAACACTTTCTGGTCGTCCTTTCTTGTACCAGTCTTCTCTGATCTTATTCCCCCAGAGTTAAGTCTTAAGGACAGCTCAGTTACTTTAGATGTGTGATGGCTCAGGGGAGGAGGGCTGCCTCCTATTACACTGCTCCAGTGTTTGTTCTAGTTCCTGGATAATCCCAACAAAACTGAGCAAAGAAAGAGGAAGTCAAAACAAATTGGGTTTGCTGTTAAATTGGATTACTAAGAAGTGGTAACTTTTCTCACTTCTATGACAAGCTGTGACAAATTTCAAATCCACATACTTGACTGAATTTTATTCTTCTTAGTAAGATATAAGGTTGTCACAAAACTATTGCTAGACCAGATATAACCTTACTTTTAAATGTTAATAGATTATATCAGATACAAGTATGGAAAGAACAAGATGATTTCTTTCTTTCTTTCTTTCTTTCTTTCTTTCTTTCTTTCTTTCTTTCTTTCTTTCTTTCTTTCTTTCTTCTTTCTTTCTTTCTTTCTTTCTTTCTTTCTTTCTTTCTTTCTTTCTTTCTTTCTTTTTCTTTCTTTCTTTCTTTCTTTCTTTCTTTCTTTCTTTCTTTCTTTCTTTCTCTCTCTTTCTTTCTTCCTTTCTTCCTTTCTTTCTCTCTCTCTTTCTTTCCTCCCTCCCTCCCTCCCTCCCTCCCTCCCTCCCTCCCTCCCTCCCTCCCTCCCTCCCTCTCTCTCTCTCTCTCTCTCTCTCTCTCTCTCTCTCTCTCTCTCTCTCTCTCTCTCTCTCTCTCCCTCTCTCTGTGAGACAGAGTCCCCCTGTGTAGCTCTGGCCTCTGGCACTCCTGGAACTTGCAATGTAGACCAGGATGGCTTCCAACTTAAGAGACTCCTCTATCTTTGCCTCCCAAATGCTGGGATTAAAAGTGTTTTTATTGCTCACAGTATTCTAGTTTGCTTTCTGTGGCTAGAATAAAGTACTGAAACCAAAAGAAAGTTGGTAATGAGATAGTTTATTTAAACTTACAAATACTATTCTACCATTTACAGAAAGGAGGGCAGGAGCTTAAAGATGAACCCAAGAAAGAAGCCAGGTTTTTTTGTTAGCTTCCAAGCTCATGCTTAGTTACCTCTAATATGAAGCCCAGGACCTCCTTCCCAAGGAATTGTGCACAGTAGGCTGGGCCCTTTCACATTAATTGACAGTTCCTGAAACACATGCCCAAAGGCCTTTCTGAGCTGAGCAATCTCAGACTTGATATATGCTTCTCAAATGCCTCTAGGCTGTGTTAAGATATCACTCAAGGCTAACTGAGACATTTTTAATATGAGCACATTTTCTTTCTGTTATTTAGTAATGAGCAACCAGGCTCAGCTATTTCCAGGCTCTTTGAAACAATGTTGCACTAAACACAGATGGGCAACTCCCTCTGTGGAAGGCTGACAAAGAGTCCTTTGAGCACAAATGCAGAAGTAGGATAGCTGGGACAAGTTTCATCTTTATTATAAGTTCTTCAATCACCGCCATATTGATCTCCATGGATTGGTTTATATTTGCACTGATCATCAACACTTTGCTTACTTTTTCATAAATCTTGGGGGAAAATCTACATTTTCTCTTGAATTCCAAAATACACAGAAAGCTAAAACAATCCTAGGCATGAAAGTAAGAGCAGATGAATCACAGTAACATAGGAACAAGAATTGTACAGCACTAAAACAGAAAATGGAAGAATTCTGAAGCCAGTTAAAATTCAGACTCTTACAGTCTCTGACTAATTGCATTCTCAGTGTCTAAGATTGGGTTTTACTGCTGTGAACAGACACCATGACCAAGGCACATCTAATAAAGGAGACATTTAACTGGGGATAGCTTACAGGTTGAGAGTTTCAGTTAAGCATCATCAAGGCAGGAACATGGAGCATCTAGGCAGGAATGGTACCGGAGTTGCTGAGAGTTCTACATCTTTATATGAAGGTTGCTAGCAGAACACTTGCTTCCAGGTAGCTAGGATAAGGTTTTATATCACCAACACACCTACTCCAACAGGGCCTTACTTTACAATAATGCCACTCTGTGTGCTGAGTATATGAAAACCACGACAATCAGGAAACTCACTCTCTCTCTCTCTCTCTCTCTCTCTCTCTCTCTCTCTCTCCTCTCTCTATCTCTCTCTCTCTCTCTCTCTCTCTCTCTCTCTCTCTCTCTCTCTCTCTCTCTTTAAGACAATGGAATTTACACAGAATCAGATTAAGTTATATTCTCCACTATTATATATTTACTAGCTGATGATAAGCCCTTGTACATTGCTTTTTGCTGTTCTCCCCACCTTTTGGTTGGTGGTATGTAACTGTGCCTTTTGTGTGAATTTTCTATGAATTTATAAAATTCTTAGACAAATCAATGGATCAGGAGGATATCATCCTAAGTGAGATAACCTAATCACAAAAGAACACACATGATATGCATTCACTGATAAGTGGTTAGATAACCTAATCACAAAAGAGCACACATGATATGCATTCACTGATAAGTGGATATTAGCCAGAAGCTCAGAATACCCAAGATACAATTTGCAAAACACATGAAACTCAAGAAGATGGAAGACTAAAGTGTGGATACTTTGATCCTTCTTAAAGGGGGAACAAAATACCATGGGAGGAGTAACAGAAACAAACATGAAGCAGAGAATGAAGAAATGACCATCCAGAGGCTTCTCTACCTGGGGATCCATCCCATAAACAACCAACAAACCCAGACACTATTAGAGATGCCAACAAGAGCTTGCTGATAGGAGCATAATATAGCTGTCTCCTGAGAGATTCTGCCAGTGCCTGGCAAATACAGAAGGGAATGCTCACAGTCAGACAGAGCACAGGATCCCCAATGAAGGAGCTAGAGAAATTACCCAAGAAGCTGAAGGGGTCTGCAGCCCAATAGGAGGAATAACAATATGAACTAACCAGTGCCCCCCAAACTCCCTGGGACTAAACTACCAATCAAAGAAAACACATGGTGGGACTCATGGCTCTAGCTGCATATGTAGCAGAGGATGCCCTAGTTGGTCATCAATGGGAGGAAAGGCCCTTGGTCCTGTGAAGGTTCTATGCCCCAGTATAAGGGAATGCCAGGACCAGGAATCAGGGGTGAGTAGGTTGGGGAACAGGGGGAATGGGGGATGGGATATGGGATTTTCTGAGATGAAACTAGGAAAGGGGAATATCATTTGAAATGTAAATTTTAAAAAAGTCTAATAAAAAACAAAATATAAAAGGATTCCATTTTAGGCATGTTAGCTGTTACTGTAAATTTCCATTTGCAATTATAAATTTGTGTGTCATGCTTCTGAAAACAATGAAGGATTGAGATATTAAAATTTAAAATGTCAGAAGAAAAACCATTGTTCCCATTTACATATTCCTTGAATCTGTTTATTTGATTTTCTCTGAATTCCTATTGTTTCTCTCAAACACTTGATATTTTACATATATATGCATATATTATGAGTATATATATGTGTGTGTATATATATATATATACATATATATGTATATATAATGTTGTATTTCTAAAACAATGCAAACTCTTCAAATCAAGCCTGTGATCCAGTATGACTTCTTCCTCAGTATGGACTTTGAGAAGTCAGTTTCAGTCTGTGCTGTGATTCCAGTGTTGTTTCAATTTAACCTGGTTAATATTAGAAGGTTTTTGGCTGTTCTCAAAGTTGACTTATCTAGTAAACATTTGTCTTCTTTAAGGGATTATTTATTGACTATATTTTGAAGTTGAAATGCTGAGTTTTCTGTGAAGTGACAAATGTATACTCTGTAACTGCATGCACTATAACTGTACAAGACAGAGTCCCAGGGTGCTCTGTAAGTAGAATGGTAAGTCAGAGATATATGAGCACAGCTCATACAATAATATTGGCTACATCACCTCACACCAGTCAGAATGGTTAAAATTAAAAACTCAGGTGACAGTAGATGCTGGTGAGAAAAAAGAGAAAGAGGAACACTCCTCCATTGTTGGCGCAATTGCAAGCCGGTACAACTACACTAGAAATCTGTCTGGCAGTTCCTCAGAAAACTGGGCATAGTACTGCCAGAGAACCCAGCTATACCACTCCTTGGCATATGCCTAAAAGATGCTCCAACATATAGCAAGGATACTTGCTCCAGTGCGATCATAGCAGCCTTTTTTATAGTAGCCAGAAGTTGGAAAGAACCCAGATGTCCTTCAGCAGAGGAATGGACACAGAAAATGTGGTACATTTACACAACAGAGGACTACTCAGATATTAAATATAATAACTTCATGAAATTCTTAGGATAGAACTAGAAAATTTCAACTCAAGTGGGGTAACCCAGTCACAAAAGAACAAACTTAGTCTGCACTCACTGATAAGTGGATATTAGCTCAAAAGTTTGGAATACCCAAGATACAATTCACAGACCACTTGAAACTCAAGAAGAAGAAAGACCAAGGTGTGGATACTTCAGTCCTTCTTAGAAGAGAGAACAAAATACTCATGGGAACAAATACAGAGACCAAGTGTGGAGCACAGACTGATGGAAATGCCATCCAGACACTGCCCTACCTGGGAATCCATCACAGGCAATATTTTGTATTGTGTATGTCAACAAGTGCTAGGTGACAGGAGCCTGATGTAGCTACCTCCTGAGAGGCTCTTCCAGAGCCTGAAAAATACGGAGGTGGATGCTCGCAGCCAACCATTGGACTGAGCACTTAGTGCCCCCAATAGAGGAGTTAAAGAAAGATCTGAAGGAGCTGAAGGGGTTTGCAAGCCCATAGGAAGAACAACAATATCAATCAACCAGACCCTCTAGAGCTCCCAGGGACTAAATTCCCAACCAAAGAGTACACATGGAGGGACCCATGGCTCCAGTACCATATGTAGCAGAGGATGGCCTTATCAGACATCAATGGGATTGTGATATCAATTGTGAATGCTCAATGCCCCAGTGTAGGGAAATCCTAGGATGGGAAATGGGAATGGGTGGGTGGGTGGGGGAAGACCCTCATAGTAGCAGGAGGAGGGGGATGGGATAGAGGGTTTCCAGAGGTGAAACCAAGAAAGGTGTTAACATTTGAAATGTGAATAAAGAAAACATCTAATAAAAATAATTAAAACAAAACCCTTTTTGTATGCCTTCCATCCACTAAAATCATGTTTTTTTTTTTTTTTCCTTTCCTGATATTTGGTTTTCCAATGCGAGCATATCTGACCATGAATAGGTACTTATCCACATGATACAGGTATTCCTGCGACACTAGATGAAGAGATGATAGTGACCTGGCCTGAAGAGCTGTCACTTGTGTTCCCTTGGGGACTGGAGTCTCCACTTGCTACATTTCTGACAGTGTGTTTGCAGCAGAGAAAGCTTGCAGAGTTGGGACAAAATGCAAATCTGCCGCAGAATCCTGCTGTGTTTTTCAGAAATCTCTTAAGTGTGACCAAGACACATCTCACAGATGAGTCTAGACTGGAACCATCACATCTAGACAGGAATGAAAGCTACTATGGAATACATGGCCATCTGTAAACATAGAGTCTAGACTGGAACCATCACATCTAGACAGGAATGAAAGCTACTACGGAATACATGGCCATCTGTAAACATAGAGTCTAGACTGGAACCATCACATCTAGACAGGAATGAAAGCTACTACGGAATACATGGCCATCTGTAAACATAGAGGGAAGGCACACAATCTTTAACTTTCTTTTCAAAGACAATGTCAAATTTACTCCTCCACAGTCATAATTTTATTCTTCAAAAATTTACTCAAAATTTATTCAATATTTTAACCCTTTTCCCCACTTACTGACACTCAAATTCTCCTCACTTCTTTCCCTATGAAAGGACTGGCATACAAAGCCAGCAACAATATTACTTCACTGACTTCACATTTTTCATTGCAACTTGCTTAAGCAGGTACAGATTCAGAGGATGCTTGCATTTCCTGTTGTGGAGGATGAAGACAACTGTGGTCTTTGTTGCTAAAGAGAAGCTCCAAGCCTCAGCCCCATCATCTAGTAAATCAATGGTCTGAATTTAGATTTACTCTCTGCATGCTATCTTTATTAAGTCAAGCCTTCTAATTCACTTTATGCAGGAAGGACGTCTTTGTGTAAAAATCATATTAGTGCTCTGGGCAACCCCAGCCTGCACAACGTACATTCTGTATGGAATTTGAATCTATGACACTGACTCATAGGAGCTCTCTGTGAAGTCTCTGATCCCTATAGAATTTCATATTCAAATGTTTCAGATAATCATTTAAAATTTTGATTCATAAGCTGTTTTGTTCATTGCAACCTATGATTTTGAATCCATTTTTGCATTGTTCTATATAAATGGTTTGAGCTATATATTTTCTGATATAGAAGCATTAGGGCAAATGTGTGTGTGTGTATATATATATATGTGTGTGTGTGTGTGTGTGTGTGTGTGTGTGTGTGTGTGTATAAAATCTTTCTTCTGTGCCTTACTTGATAAGCACATAATTTAAAATTAAGGGTAGCCGGGCGTGGTGGCGCACGCCTTTAATCCCAGCACTCGGGAGGCAGAGGCAGGCGGATTTCTGAGTTCGAGGCCAGCCTGGTCTACAAAGTGAGTGCCAGGACAGCCAGGGCTACACAGAAAAACCCTGTCTCGAAAAACCAAAAAAAAAAAAAAAAAAAATTAAGGGTAAGAACTGGCTTAAGTCAAAGCTCATAGATAGTTTTCTGAGAGTGTGAAAGACATGCCAGTATAATCCACTTATTATGTATGAGACAAACATAACCACTCACTTTGCATATTGGCAAATGGAAGAGTTAGTAGCATTTTAGACATAGAAATAGATGAGTGGAATATATATCTTTTTTCTGAGTACTTTTAAATACCATGTTTCCTCCTAGCTGCTAATCTCATAAACCTCACAGATCACTTCTAAAACCAAAGAGGAAGTCTTATTTCTCTTTCCATATTTGGTGCAAACTTGAAAGTGGATATTTAATAGGAGTTGAGATCTCTCTCCTTGAAGTCTTTCTCCATGACTATAGTGTTCTCTAAGCATGGAATGCACCAGGAGCCTTTGTCTTAGTTGACTTAAGGCTAGTCCTGGACTATTACTTAGTAAATGATAAAATCTTTATAACAAAAATGAATAGTGCTTCTTGCTCTTGTCACCTTAAAAAACATATAAAAAGCATAATGTTCCCAACTTATGGAGTTCATTCTCCCCGTAAATAAAATGATGACCCCGTGTAGTGACTACTGGCACGCTTGAGCAGAAGCTTTCGACCATGTGGCACGTTAGAAGGAGATCTCTGTACCTGTGAGAAGGTCATGTATTCAGTAGCATAGATCTAGGTAAAAAGCACACGGGGGAGCACAGATGCAGATACTCTCGAAAATCTCATGGTACTATAATCCTTTGTCATATGAACACTGTATTTCTAGAAATACATATACAACTTGTCTCCACCCCTCTCACCTTTGATTCTGATGTGGTAACAAAGCTGAAGAATATCTCTAGGCAGCTTGGCTCATGTATCTATTAATAATATGAGGCCTACATACTGGTTGAAATAAACAATTGCCTTCTGTCTGTTCTGAGAGTAAACAGCAAAGTAAAAATTCTATCTTGTTTTTATACTGATATGTTAACATTAGTTCATTAAAGAAAGAAAATACTTTTCAGTTCAGCCAGTTGTGTTTTGTTTAAAATGTGTGACAATTTGCATATCTCTAAGGAAACATAATGAGTGTATTGAAAATTATCAAAATGAATGCAAATTAACTTTGACGTTTTTGAAAAGAAAATTGAGAAGAAAGTATGTGCTAAGATTGATTACACAATAACAGTGTGTTCTAGTTTGTTTCTCAGCTTATTAGTACCGTATCTACAACACACATTTTTCTTACCATGATTTGACCTTTTATGTGTATTACAAAAATTACTATAGAAAGGAAAAACATGGAATTAGTAGGGAAGAGCAAAGCATTTTCTAGCAATGGTGTTAGGATGCTTGGCCAAGCATCTATATTGGGAAATAAGAGGCCTGCTCTCGATACCAGTCAACAGCCTAAAGCACAGAGAAAATATAGCTCAAGCATAGTGATTGACAAAAATGAGCCTGTGTAATGTTATTCATATGCATGTTTGGGGGGATGTCCATTTGGATAACCAATTGGTGTGCTCCTCTCAAGAGAGGAATATTTCACATGCTCCCAGGATTCCTTATTTGTGTGTAGTTCACCGTGTAGGTACAGGATAGGGACTTACTGGGCTCTCCTCTGCCTACCCTGGCATGTTTCTTGTTGTTGATCTTGTTTATCTTATGTTTAGGCAGTCATATTGGTGAGAATTTAAGGGTGAAGCTTCTATCATTACTAGGAGACACAATTTCACAGCAAAATTCCTTATTCCTCTGTCTCATACAATTTTTCTACACTTTCTTCTGAAATGTTCTCCGAGTCATAAATGCGGGAGTTTGTTTTGCAGGTGCATACACTAAGACTAAGCTCTATAACTCTATTATGATTGGTTGTAGTTTTCTGTACTGACTGGACAGGTTTATTTTTGGAATGTGTGACTGTGTCTGTGTCTGTGTCTGTGTCTGTGTCTGTGTCTGTGTCTGTGTCTGTGTCTGTGTCTGTGTCTGTGTCTGTGTCTGTGTCTGTGTCTGTGTTTGTGTCTGCCTGCTCTCTCTGTCTCTCTCTGTCTCTCTCTGTCTCTCTCTGTCTCTGTCTATCTGTCTGTCTATCTCTCTCTCTCTCTCTCTCTGTGTATGATGTAAAAATAGAGGCCATAAGTTTCAAACAGAGCAAAAGGTAACATGTGAGTTTTCAGAAGGTAGAAATAGAAGGGGAGAAATGAAGCAATGATAATGTAAAGTCAAAAGTAAAAAGAACAATTAAAAACAGTGAGTTGATCATATATAATGCAAAGAAGGGATAATGGTAAATTTATTACATTTAATTTTTATGACAACATGAAAATATTACTGACTATTAAAATTTCTCCAAATATTATGTATACAACAGTTATCTGTTTTATAGAAATAATTTTAAGGTTAAGAATAAAGAAGGGTGAACAATACACCCAGGGGAGGAGATACAGAGACAAAATGTGGAGCAGAGACTGAAGGAAAGATCATCCAGAGAGTGCCCCACCTGGGAATCCATCCCATATGAAATTATTAACCCAGACATTATTCTGGGTGCCAACAAGTGTTTGATAATAGTAGACTGATATAGCTGTCTCCTGAGAGGCTCTGCCAGTGCCTGACAAATACAGAGGTGGATGCTCTCAACCAACCATTGGACTGAGCACAAGGTTCCCAATGGAGGAGCTAGAGAAAGAACCAAAGGAGCTGAAGGAGCATGCAGTCCCATAGAAGGAACAACAATATGAGCCAACCAGTATCCCTGCAGCTCCCAGGATTAAATACCCAACATGTACACATGCAGGGATCCATGGGTCCAGCTGCATATGTAACAGAGGATGTCCTAGTTGGTCATCATTGGGAAGAAAGGCTATTAGTCCTGAGAAGGCTCAAATCCTCAGTGTAGGGGAATGCCAGGACATGGAAGCGTGAGTGGGTGTGTTGGAGGGCAGGGGAATGGGATAGGGTGTTTTCAGGGGAGAAATCAGGAAATTGGATAACATTTGAAATGTAAATAAAGAAAATATTTAATAAAAAGAATATAGAAAATGGACTAAAATTTTGACACATTGTAAAAATACATATGCATATATCTTTAAAATAATAAAAAGATTCAACATTTTCATTATTTCAAAAAACATTGATTGTATGAATATTTCTGCCTGCCTGTACACCGCATGCAGTTTGGCCTTCCAGAGAGAAAAAAATAAAGGCTAGCCGAACCGTTGGGACAGGAGTTAAGAAGGATTGTGAACTGCGTGGCTAGGATTTGAATCCTAGACCTCTGGAAGAGCAGGTGCTATGATTCTCTTGACTACTGAGATATCACTGCTATTTCATGATTTCTATTCTAGCTCATGTCCATCTATAAATATCACAGCACAAATGAAGGGCTCTTCACCATCATTCTTCACTCATTGTATGAGTGGTGATGTTTGAACTTCACCATATACAATGGCCACAGATTAGGTATTTAAAATATTATGTATTTATTAAAAGAAGACTTGGGATTATTGTGGCTGTGTTTTGTCACTAATTATTTTATATTTAAGATTTTATATTGAAAGGTGGTACTAGGAATAAGCAATAATAATATAAGGAAACAGTTTAACATAATATTGAGTACCATATAAGATAACAAAATAGAAAATCTGTTTCTTAGAGGTTGTGGAGATTTCTCCTCAGGTACTCTCAGAATCTTGGCAGTTCTCACACTCCTCTGAAGGGAGCTGACACCTTCAAAGAGAAAAGTTCAAACTCTGCTTTTAAGATGGGTTTGCAAGTGAGTTCAAGCAAACCAAACCAGAGTTTTTCATAAATGTCAATTTTACATTGATCAAAATTTTATTTCTTTATAAAAAATGTTGTTTAAATATGAAGTAGATTTGAAACTATGATAAACCAAAATTTCTGAAGTAAGGATGATTATTAGGCATAACCATTCTAAACTAAGATGATATTTTAAAATAACTGTCTATAGAACATAATTTCAAATTAAAGATAGACATTATTTTGTACCTCATAAGGAGCCTTTTAATTATATTTTTAAATAGAGTCTTGGCTCTCTATCTTTCATCATTTTAATACCACCTTTAAAGACAGATATTAAGTTGAGTTTTGTTGACTAACTTAGTAGAATTGGAAAGTCCAGTTCTAATATGTGGCCTGTGTTCTCTAGTCTTTCTAAAAGAATGTTTCCTAGAACAGGAGGTATGGAGTTAGGTACTCGAATTCTTGGATTCCATTCAGATTTGTATTAGGAAATGTGGCAGAGAAAACCATTCACCTATATTTTGCCAATACTCCAGAGGGTTCCAAAGAAAACTCATCTTAATAGTCACTAGGAATACAATTCATGCAGAAGTCTGTGAATGTTATTTTGATTCTCAACTTGATCCAATTGAGAACTGACTAAACTTCAGGAAAGCACTCTTTTCTGTGTGTCTACTATGGTATCACTGGGGTAGTTAGATGAAGGCCATGATACAGTGAATTCTTTGATGGATTCCCAACATAATGACATTGTGAAGACAAGGTGATAGGGGAGAAAATGGGTCACTATGGATAGATCCTTGAACTGTGTCTTCCTCTAGACACTCCAGCATGCCTTCTGTCAGCTTCCTGGCTTCTCTGTCACACTCTGTTTCCATGAGAGATTTAAACATCTGGGGCCATGAGTCAATATAAATATTTATATCAGATATTTAGTCATAGGAACACAAAGATGTCTAAATGAAAAACAAAAAGTGTTTTAAAAGAAAATATGAGAAAAGTTATCAAACCAAATGTTCTGATTTAACATAGTACACTGGAATTAATAAGCAAAAAGAAAATGTACTATCAATATTTATTTATACAAGTTTAGCTTAAAGTTGTGTCAATTTTAGAAAAATTTAAAAATAATTTTATTTTCAGTAAGCACAATAAGAAAATGTATAGAAGACTCAGTATTGGAAAACTAAAGAAAACCGAGAAATCTTGAGATTTGTGTAGTTCTACATAAAGATGCAGATGAAAATTCAGCTAACACTTCATCCTGGAAGAGCACGTATCCTGGGAGATGTTTAGGATGAGAACTAGGTATGGGTAGAAGTAGTGAGATTAGGGATATTATACGAATTGGTTGACTTTTATTCTACCTTCACAGTTCCACATCCAAAAGAGTTAGGGATGAGACTTCAAACTTTTACTTATGAGCTCATTAATTTTTCCGAGCTCGTCAATTTTCCTTTTGCCTTCTTGTTCATCCTTACAAAAATGAACCACCTCGGGGAAACAAACAGACAAACATACACCAAGCAACCAAATAGCTTGGTTACTGAATCAAGTTGGAGAAGTTTTATAGAAAACACACAAGGGAGAGAGTGTAAACCATGACACACAGAATCATTCTGGGCAGGAAGCTTCAGAATGGACTGCAGTCTAGAAAATGAGGCAGAGACAACAGTAGATGGAGGTCACAAATGCTACTTAGAGGGAACATTAACCAAGTATTGGATATTTAAATGGAAACACATGCATATCAAATACCCATTAGGTTTTGAATAAGAGCACATTCATGTGTGCATGATTAGTTTGTATGTCTTCATTTTATCCCTTCAAAGAAAGCGCCACTAATGAAACACAATACTTAAGAGCATACAATCAGGTTCTCATGAATGCAATTGATATGATGCTGATTTTAACACAAATCACTTTGAAAATAAACAGCCCAAGACCTAGTCTTTATAATTTACTTCTAGGACAAAGATTATGATTTCACTTAGGAATCACTTTGTCACACTGAAGTGACTAGCCACATCTTATTAACCAGGTCATATCAAAGTCTTAAAAGCAAAGGAGGTAACAGAGAAAGAAGAATAAGAATGTACTTCTGACTTGCGAAATGAACTCTTGAGATTAAATAGTTCAATTATACAACTTAGTCCCAGGATATTCCTGCTTTGAATGTATACTTGTGGAACTCGAGCAATCTTATATACCAACCTAGTTAAATCAAATAGCCATGAATGAAAGAACTGCAGGATCTTATATTTTCAATTATAAATTACTCAATGATGAACTTGTTGACAATAAAAATTTTAAAAACAGATATTAATTTCTTGTCTTTTTTTACCCTCAAACATTACTAAATTTTGAAAACTAAAAAAGTTCAATGTATTTCCTAAATGATAAATTTAATATGAATATATGATACTTCACAGTAAATCAAATATATATATATATATATATATATATATATATATATATTTGCCTTCTGACCTTACCTGCCCTTGAGGGTTGGAGATGAGGTGACATAGACTCCAGGAGCAGGTAAGAAACACAGGAGCAAGCTCTCTGAACACTGCTGTGAGCTCCTTTAACACCCTCCACCCATGTCCCCATTGGTCCCAAGAAAGCATCTCTTCAAAACAGCAGTTCCTGATTCACTGGTATTATTTGAAATAGCAATCCTTTGTCTCTCAGGTAAGTTCTGAATTAGGTCCTCCTGCAGGAGATGCTTTTGGGTCTGCTCAGTACCCAGAGTTTGCATAGAGGGAGCTCCACAATTCTTGATACACACTCGGTCAGATTCTTGAAGTTTTTTTGATCCTGATGCTTGAAGGAACCTCAACACATGAGCATACTAACACACACACACACACACACTCGCACAAACACACACAGACACATGTCAGGGTCCAAGAATCGTGAAAGGAAGACCCCAGACCCAAATATTATGCTAAGGTAAATAGTGTTTATTCTGCAGAAATTATTCATATGCAGGGGCTAACTATTGGTCAAAGTGCCAACAATGAGGGGCTTGCAGACCCCTTTTATGCAGGTATAGAGGAATTTTTTAAGGGTTAGGTAACTTCTAATATGAATGGAAGAAGCATATAATGAACTTAGTACAGTTTTTATTGGCTGCTATGTTAGTTCTATTATATTTGGAGAGACCTTGAAGAATTTTGGAAACTGGCTCAGCTATGGCATTTTTGTCTTCTTCAGCCAGGTGTTCCAGGAGCTGACTTAGCCCCAGACATATCCACACTAAGTCAGGGCCATCATCGACTAAGGGCCCGTAGTCACTGGCTCCCTGTGTGTGTGTGTGTGTGTGTGTGTATGTATGTGTGTGTGTGTGTGTACATATTTAAAACGCGCACACACACACATACATTTATACATATACTTTTACTCATAATCTATACATATATAAAAGCAAACAAACACAAACACACACAGCAAACAAAACATAAAAGAATAAAGCTTAATTAGAAGTCAGAGAGAAATACAAAGGAAAAATGAGATAAAGCACTTCAGAAGTTGAGAATAAAGGAAATAAAATCTATAAGGTTCTGTTACTCTGTAGGATTTTAGGTTAATATCCTTTATAGGTGTGGAGGTTCCACTTCAAGGATTTTCAGCTTTCGCAAGGATAGTGGAAGGTCCAGCAGACACAGACTAGTTTCAGGAATCCCAGTGGTCAGTTCCCAGCCTTTGAATTCACAGAGACTGAAATGATCTCTGTCTCTGACTGACTTTAATATTCTAAACACTATACTCTGTATTCACATAGCTTTTAATTATTAATTATTTTAATTTATATAACTTTATCAATATTTACAAGAGTTTAACACCCATTTCTTGTAAGAACCACACTCTAACTAATTTTGGGGAAACTAATATATCCTAATATATCACTGTTGTCTGTACGAAACTTCCTCTGACAATTTCCACTATTAGTGTGGTTGATCTTCAGTGTTGGATATTGAAAGCTCTCAGAGCAAATGATGGAAATGAGAGATGTGCTAACCATATAGATTGAATCATTGGATGGATGTATCCATAAAGGAAGTAAAATCCATAAGGTTCTGTTACACCGTGAGATTTTTGGGTAATATCCTTTACAGGTGTGGAGGTTAAGCTTCAAGGATTTCCAGCTTTGGCGGGGATAGTATTGTACTCCAAAAGAGCATACAATTATTACCTATCGGGTGAAAAATTAAGAAAGCTAAGTGTGGTTTCACAAGCCTGTCATTCTGGAACTGACAGCTAAGATAAGACATTCATGAGCTCCACCCCAGCCTGAACCCCATGGTAAAGCTCAGATCCAAAACAATGCATAAAACCTTTAAGAAAGATTATAAATGATTTTAGCTACTTTAAATGTGTTTCTGGAATTTTACAATTCCACTCTAATCTCAGACCTCTTTAACTTTTATGTAGTGATTCATGACAGCTTTTGCATTTTTATTTTGAAGATATAATGGACAACCCCCAGAAAACAACAAGCACTCCTTCCTTCTCTTTTTGTTTTGATCACTATTACAGATTATGTTCATTTAAATATGAGAAAGTTATAGGTATGGAACTCCATAACACTAATTACCTGAATGGAATTAGGTTTTGATTCCCATGTTTTGATCATAAGAAAGATAATTTTACAGAGAAATGGCCAGTTTGCATTTACTCTGCCTCAAAGCATACGTAATGAACTTATGTTAAATGTAAAATTTGGAGGGCATTTCCAATTGTCATGCATACAGTTACTATCAGGTCTCCCAACTCAAAAGGAAAAGAAGAAGACAGTAGTTATGAAGGCCACAACCTGGAATAAACTCAAACGAGACATAGAGTATATTACACATCCATGTCACCCAGCTTGAATGTGGTCACTGTGCCTTAAATCAGAGCTGCTGTGGTCACCCTCCTGGAGTCCTGATCATTATCATTCATTCTTACAGAAAAGGGCGAGGGTGATGCTGCTCAGAAACATTCCTGAGATCCCCAGGTATCTCCTTCCTCTCCTTTTAAGGTTCTATAAGCCCGAAACAGTGAACCTGGGGCTCTCCCCATTCCTTACACAGGGATTTATGAAGCTGTATTCTTTTTGTCACACCCATGGCCTGGTAGGCAACCCCAACTAAGTCTTCACTTTTTTGAAAGCTGTAGGGAGTCCTTTAATGGATATGACACTCACCTTCCTATATGGAGTGAATCACCTTTCTTTCCCTCTTTTGTCACACAGTGTCATCTTATATGAATAAACTGGTAAGTAACTCGATCACATTTTCAGCAGAGGACACAAGATGTATGACAGTCTTAGAGAAACAACATTTATTTTCAAAAATGTCCACATGTCCACATGTGAACAAGTTGCAGTGTTCTTTTGTGAGAAACAACCTATACGTGCTTTATTCTTATGAGGAAGGAAGCAATTCAGGATTTAGAAAATATTCTGAGAGAGAAAGTGAGCAACGTGAAGAAACTATGAACAACCTTTCTCCTACATTTTATGTGTATTAATACTAGTTATTTAAAATAAGATTTTCTTCATTCTCCATTATTCAATATGAGAACTACATGCGTAAGAGGAAGGTGAATGACAGTTTTATTAGCTCCTCTGGAAGTGATGTCTAATAACATCCTCATGTTGAATATATCTCTTACATTATTTATCTGTCCACAAATACATAAATTTAATGTACTGCCCATGTCAAAATATTGCCTGCTAATCCGTACTATCTCCTGTGGCATATGACAGCTATAGAAGCCTAAATTTTAAAGATGACACATTCCAGCTTTCCAGCTAGGAGCACATAAGAACACATAGACTATTCAGGAGACCTAGTGGAAAGAACATGAGTCTCTTCAAGTTACTGTGGACAGAATAGTATTGCTAATGCAGTAAAGTCTCAGTTCTAAAGCACCACATATAGCAGTCTCTGTGAGGATATGTATGCATAGCTAGTGTCTTCTGAAAGAGGCTCAAGAGACATGCAGTACTGTAGAGTCAGAAGATGAGCATTGTATGACAAGTTTTCCCTGATGTATATAACACCCCTTACAGGTATTTTTTAAAAAAAGAAAAGTTAAAAAGTATATTAATAAGTGCTGGCAAAGTGTAATACAATGTGTTTCTTTTATCACCAATGTAAATAAGTGATTACTTCTTATCACAGATGGCTTGGCTGGGTTCTCTCCATAGGCTCTTCAATGATTCTCTTTGCTCATAGGCCATCTAATGGCTAAGTGTCAGGTCAGGGAGCCATTTCAGACTTAGTTTCCACTAACTTTCATGCTGTTATGCTTCTTTCTGTATATATTTGTGTTTATATATGCATACAGCTGATGATTTAGTCAATCGAGAGTTTTACATTCTTTCTTAGAGAAAGACCAACTGTTTTCAGATAGCCAGTAACAGGCCACCTTACTGTTGAAGGTGTAAACCAGATTGGCTCTCAAAGTTCCTCATAAATAGATGACGTTCACACTTAGGATTCCTGCATGGTGAAGTCCTCAGAATTCAGTGTCCTCATTTGTGAACTTTATTGCAGAAATGCACTTCTTAAGTAGTGTTCTTAACTCAAGCACACTCCCTCCATGTCTGTCCCTCTACCTCAATGACCCATGTCTCTCCTTTACCCCTGTAGGAAAATCTGATGGATGTACTGAAAAAAACTGTTCTCAAAGAAACCAAAAACCATGGGTTCATTTAATGTAATCAAAGCTATGAATGAAGTTTGTAAGTTTAAAGTCTAATTGTATCATGTTATATAAACAACTTAAAGGTGTTAAACCATTATTGTTCGCAATTCTGCAAGTATTTGTTCACATAACACAAATCAATATAATTCTACTATATAATTAAATTCCTTGCAAAGAATTACCGGCAACCTACATATCATCAATACATCAAGCAACATAAATAAAATAAGCAGAGTGCATAATTTTAAAAGACATGAGGGCAATATGTTATAGTCTATTACCTTTCTATCAAGTGTGATACTCATGACTACACTAGATTGTCAGGCATCATTCCAGTTTATATAATGAACAGACAGTAAAGGTAGTATCTTGTTGTAGAATTATTATTTTAGTTAGAAATTAAGCTAGCAGATAAATGGGTAAATTCATATCATAATTTGATCATTTTCTTTATAAAAAGTAAATAAAACATAAAAAAGTGTAACTTAATTTGTATGTAAAAGCAGATGGCAATACTAAGTTGACCATTGTGCTGTTCCTGATCTGTCAGATACAGCTCCATCTGAGTGGAAAGACAATCTGAAATGTTCTAAATAGGCAACAAAACAGCAATACAAAGCAATTTTACAAACATTTAAAACATGTGATTAGTTTATATCTTATTTACATATACTACACACAGAGAGACATACACAGAGATATAAAATATGTATGCACAAAACACACACTCACATACATATACATGCATGTTCATCATCACCATCATCATCATCATTATAAAAACACAATAGCAAGAGCAAAACACATTAAAATACTTACCTCTCTCTCTGTATTTTTTGAGACATAGCTAATCTTCACAAGTTGCTTTTTATTCTGAAAATTAAAGGGCAATAATACTCCAACATATAGCAAGGGAATATTGTACAAATTTAAGTTAAAAAATCATAAAATATTTTAATAGATCAGGTATATTAACATATCAGAAGGTTTATTTGCAAGATTTTATAATTTTATGCCTAGAAAAGTATGGTTATTTAAGATAAAAACAAGAGTAGGGGGAAGAATGTAGCTGATACATTATAAATTATTGACAAAATGTTGAGTTAAAATGTGGAGGGTTAAAACATAATACATGCTTCTGGTCAGTGCTGCTCTACCTTGGGTACAATCTTTTCAGACAGTCCCATGGTCCCCAGAGGAGAGGTGTCTCCACTCCTGGGCACTCTAACACATACAGGATCTTAGGATTCCAGGATCCCAGGATCCTAGGAGCTTGGTCACATCAGGATCTCAGAATCTCAAAGGCAGCTTGCCTCTCAGGAACTCTGACAAACCCAGAATCTCTGGATCACAGGATCCTGGAATCACAGGATCACGGAGGAGCCAGATCTGAGGAGTTCTGACTCAACCAGGATTACAGGAAGGACAGGCTCCAATCAGATATAGCAAAGGCAGATAGCACATGAGATAATCAGATGATGGCAGGCTAGCATAAGAACAGAAGCAACAGAAACCAAGGTTACTTGGCATCATCAGAACCCAATTCTCCCACCATAGCAAATCCTGGACACACTACCACATTAGAAAAGCAAGATATGGATCTAAAGTCACTTATCATGATGAAGGTGGAGGACTTTAAGAAAGACATAAATAACTCTCTTAAAGAAGTACAAGAGAACACAGGTAAACAAGTAAAAACCCTTATAGACACACAAAAAAAGTAAAAACCCTTATATACACAAAAATCCCTTAAAGAATTATAGGAAAACACAACAAAATAGGTGAAGGAATTGACCAAAACCATCCAGCATCTAAAATTGGAAATAGAATCAATAAAGAAATAACAAAGGGAGACTACTCTGGGGATAGAAAACCTAAGAAAGAGATCAGGCATCAACAACAGAATACAAGAGATAGAGGAGAGACTCTCAGGTGCAGAAGATACCATAGAAGACATTGACACAACAAAAAGAATGAAAAATGCAAAAAGATCCAAACCCAAAACATCCAGGAAATCCAGAAAACAATGAGGGACCAAACCTAAGGATGATAGGTAAAGATTTCTAAAGTAAAGAGCCAGTAAACTACTTCACCAAAATTATAGAAGAAAACTCCCCTAACCTAAAGAAATAGATCCCCATGAATATGCAAGAAGCCTACAGAACTCCAAATAGACTGGACCAGAAAAGAAAGTCCTCCCATCACATAGTAGTCAAAACACCAAATGTACAAAACAAAGAAAGAATATTAAAAACAGTAAGTGAAAATTCAAAGGCACCCACATTCATTAAAGAAACTTTAGTAAAGCTCAAAGCACACATTGCACCTCACAAAATAATAGTGGGAGACTTCAACATACCATGGACAGATCATGGAAACAGAAACTAAACAGGGACACAGTGAAACTAACAGAAGTTAAGAAACAAATGGATCTAACAGATATCTACAGAACATTTTCTCTAAAACAAAAGGATATACCTTCTTCTCAGCAACACATGGTACTTTCTCCAAAATTGACCATATAATTGGTCACAAAACAGGCATCAACAGATTCAAGAATATTGAAATTATCCCTTGCATCCTATCAGATCACGATGGACTAAGGCTGATCTCCAATAATACCATAAATAATAGAAAGCCTACATGCACGCAGAAGCTGAACAACACTCTACTCAGTGATAAACTGGTCAAGGAAGAAGTAAAGAAAGAAATTAAAGGCTTTTTAGAGTTTAAAGAAAATGAAGCCACGACATCCCAAAACTTAAGGGGCACAATGAGATCAGTCCTAAGAGGAAAACTCAAAGCTCTGAGTGCCTCCAAAGAAACTGAAGAGAGCATACATTAGCTGCCTGACAGGATATCTGACCGCTCTGGAAGAAAAAGCAGCAAATCACTCCCAAGAGGAGTAGATGACAAGAAATAATCAAACTCAGGGCTGAAATCAATCGAGTGGAATCAAAAAAGAACTATATAAAGAATCAACCAAACCTGGAGCCGGTTCTTTGAGAAAACCAACAAAATAGATAAACCGTTAGCCAGACTAACTAGAGCACACAGAGACAGTATCCTAATCAACAAAATCAGAAATGAAAAGGGAGATATAACAACAGAAACAGAAACAAACAAACAAAAAACCCATCAGATCTTACTACAAAAGCCCATATGCAACAAAACTTGAAAACCTGGATGAAATGGACAAATTTCTAGAGAGACACCAAAGTCAAATCAGGATCAGATTAAAAATCTAAAGAGTCTCATATACCCTAAAGAAGTAAAAACAGTCATTAATAGTCTCTCAACCAAAAAAAAAAAAAAAAAAAAAAAAAGCCCAGGACCTGATGTATTTTGTGTAGAGTTCTATCAGACCTTCAAAGAAGACCTAACACCAATACTCCTCAAACTATTCCGCAAAATAGAAACAGAAGGTATTCTACCCAATTCATTCTATGAAGTCACAATCACTCTGATACCTCAACCACACAGAGACTCAACAAAGAAAGAGAACTACAGAGAAATTTTTCTTATGAATATTGACGCAATGATACTCAACTGGCATTTAGTGTGTAGAAGAATGCAAATCAATCCATTCTTATCTCCTTGTCCATAGCTCAACTCCAAGTAGATCAAGGACCTCCACATAAAACAGGATATACTGAAACTTATAGAGGAGAAAGTGGGGAAGAGTCTCAAAGATATGGGCACAGAGGAAATTTCTTGAACTTAATACCAATGTCTTGTGTTGTAAGGTCAAGAATCTACAAATGGGACCTAATAAATTTGCAAAGCTTCCGTAAGGTAATGACACTATCAATATGACAAATAGGCAACCAAGAGATTGGGAAAATATCTTTACCAATCTAAATCTGATAGAGGGTTAATATCTAATATATATAAAAAACTCAAGAAGTTACAGTCCTGAGAAACAAATAATCCTATTAAAAAATGGGGTACTGAGCTAAACAAAGAAGTCTCAACTAAGGAATACCGAATGGCTGAGAAGTATGTAAAATGTTCAACATCCTTAGTTGTCAGGGAAATTCAAATCAAAATAACCCTAAGATTTTACCTCATACCAATAAGAATAACTAAGATCAAAGCCTCAGGTGACAGCAAATGCTGGTGAGGATGTGGAGAAAGAGGAACACACCTTAGTTGCTGGTATGATTGCAAGTTGGTACAACCACTCTGGAAATCTGTTTGGCAATTCCTCAGAAATTTGGACATAGTACTACCTGAAGACCTAGCAATACCACTCCTGGGCCTATACCCAAAATATGCTTCAACAGGTAATTTGGACACATCCTCCACTATGTTCATAGCTGCCTTATTTATAATATAAATAAGCTGGAAAGAACCCAGATGTCCCTCAACAGAAGGTTGGATATAAAAATGTGGTACATTTACACAATGTAGTAAAACTCAGTTATAAAAACAATGGATTTATGAAATTCTTAGGCAAATGAATGGATGTGGAGTATATCATCCTGAGTGAGGTAACCCAATCACAAAAGAACATACATGACATGCACTTACTGATAAATGGATATTAACCGAGAATCTCAGAATACCCAAGATACAACTCACAAACCACATGAAACTGGAAAAGAAGGAAGACCAAAGTGTGGATACTTAGATCCTTCTTTGAAGGGGAAACAATATACCCATGGAAGTAGTTACAGAGACAAAGTGTGGGGCAGAGACTGAAGGAAAGGTCATCCAGAGACTGCCCCACCTGGGCATCCATCCCATATACAATCACCAAACCCACACACTATTGTAGATGTCAACAAGTGCTTGCTGGCAGGAGGATGAAATAGCTGTCCCCTGAGTGGCTCTGACAGTGCCTGACAAGTACAGGAGGAGATGCTCACAGCTACCCATTTGACTGAGCACAGAGTCCCCAATGAAGGAGCTAGAGAAAGGACCCAAGGAGTTGAAGGGGTTTTCAGCTCCATAGAAGGAAAAACAATATAAACTACCACTACCCCCAGAGCTCCCAGAGACTAAACCATCAACCAAAGAATACACATGGTGGGACTCATGGCTCCAGCTACATATGCAGCAGAGAATGGCCTACTGGGTCATCAATGGAAGGACATTCCCTTCATTCTGTGAATGTGCTATGCCCCAGAGTAGAGGAATGCCAGGACCAGGAAACAAGAGTGGGTGGGTTGGTAAGCAGGGTGATTGGGGAAGCAGATAAGGGGAGGGGGTTTTTGGAGGGAGACCAAGAAAGGGGATAGCATTTGAAATGTATATAAAGAAAATATCTAATAAAAAAACATAGTAGCTGAAAGTGACAGAAATTAAATCACTTAGAACACTCTAGTGTTCTAATGATTGCAGATTTTTTAAGATTCTGCTTTATTGTAGTATTCAAATTTCACCCTTAATAAACTATACAAATAAAAGCCAAAGTAACTTCATCTATTTTATATGTATTGTTAAAATAAAATATATTAAATCAATTTATAAGCCATAAATATACTTTAAACCCACTATCAGTGCAATGAAAACAGCTTGCTTAATATCATGGCCTGGATCTGTGGATTTTATACCAAATTCCAGCTCCAGACATAAAGCAGCATCCTGAGTGAATCCTGGCTGCAACATTTGTGAGAACTTGGGCTTTAAACAAGTGACAGCAGATCCCACAGTAGGATTGCACGGGCTTGAGTTTTTGCCTCTTCACCTCCTAATGCTCACAGAATTTATTGAATCTGTTAGTTGTATTTTAAGGGAAGTACGGAAAATATACTGCTCTGTAGGTTGTAAGTAGATTTTTGCCCCATGATGCAGTTGAACTAATCTCCAGCATGTCTGTAATTGATTCTTATTCTCTTCAAATGTTTAATATACTCATGATCTGGCCATCAGTCTCAGAAATAAATTGTCATTATTCACTAATGGACTTGATGCCTAGTTTTGTTGTATCTTGTTATGAACTGTTTGGCTGATATTCCTGGGAGGCCTGCCCTTTTCTGAATGTAAATGAAGAAGTAAATCTTGGGGAGGGTGAAGTTTGGGGAAGAAGTGGGACTTAGAGGAGTGGAGGGAGGGGAAACTATATGATATAATATATGAGAGAATAAAACAAAAGAAGGAAGGAAGAAAAAGAAAGAAAGAGAGATAGACAGAGACAGAGAGAGAAAGAAAGAAAGAAAGAGAGAGAGAGAGAGAGAGAGAGAGAGAAAGGAAGGAAGGAAGGAAGGAAGGAAGGAAGGAAGGAAGGAAGGAAGGAAGGAAGGAAGGAAGGAAGGAAGGAAGGGAGGAGAAGGGGAAGGAAAGAAAGAAAGCTGTACAAAGAAATCAGCCAAAAGCAGGACTGTCCTTCTAGATACTACAAAATTCATAAAAAAAAAAAATAGAGAAATACTGACAGGCATAACACAGATAATTAAAGCAGCACACTATGTGGTAAAATGATATTAATTATAAACATGTGCTGAGAGGTAAAATGGACTTATTAATCCCACATTGCAGTGCTTCTTAACCTTCCTAATGCTATACTTTAATATTCTCCTGTGGTGAGGACCTACAAAAGTAAAATTATTGTAATTACTACTTGATAATTGTATTTTTCCTACTGATATGAATTGTAATGCATACTTCTGCGTTTTCCAATGGTCTTTAATGACCCTTGTAAAGGAGATCACAAAACATTGTTTGAGAAACCATGCCATTGATGGCTCATTTACTCCTGACCTCAGTGTGCAGAACAAACTGAAACATCACTTGTTCACAACTCATGAGTTTATAAAAACTTTAAAGTTTGTGTTTATTTATTTGCTCTTGTTTCTCTCTCTCTCTCTCTCTCTCTCTCTCTCAACAAATAACAATCCTACCAATAATATTTAAAGATAAATGCATAATGATAATGATTTTAAATATCAATTGTTTTTGCCTTACATTTCTTAGCGTCATACTTATAACTTGAATATATACTTCTGTTATGGTACATAGTGAGTAATATTCCATAATATCCCCAGATCTATCAATAATTTTGTTAGAAAATTTATCATCTTATTTGACATATTTACTTATCTATATATTTTCCTGTCATGTGTCATAGCTTTCACAACACCATTGAGATAATTATTCACATATATTTGTCATGGAGTTCTTATATACCATTTAATGGTGCTGTGTATCTCTGTCTCCCATTACTGAAGCATTCCTTCCTTAAGTAAGGAAGCTACAAGTTACACAAACTCACAATGATTAGAAGTATAGAAGTATAGAAACTAGATAATGGACTTAGGTTATCAAAGAATATGGAATAATTGGTTTGCTAGTTCTAACTTTATCGTGGATTTTTCACTTATGGTGGCTTATAAGTGAAGGAAAATATAGTGAAAGTGTAGGATCATTATGAGGTTCCATGGATTTCGTTTCTGACCAGCACTGTGCTATTGGCTCTTGATTCCAGCCCTTAGAATTGGTCTCGATTCTCTCTCTCTCTCTCTCTCTCTCTCTCTCTCTCTCTCTCTCTCTCTCTCTCTCTCTCTCTCTCTCTCTCCTCTCTTCCTTCCACTCTCCTTCTTTTCTTCCTCCCTCCCTCCCTTCCTTCCTTCCACACTACTATAATTTTGACTCTGCTCTTAGACTATATCTTCACATAGGCTTTTGAGTTTTCTCAGTACTGAGCCATTTGATGTGGCTTCTAGGAATTGATTTCAACTCCTTATAGGACATTAAAAGATGATTCTGGCTGTCCTATCTGTCTAGCTTAGCATAATGAACATCTATAGGCTTGTAAGGAAGATTATTTAGAACTCTCATTTGATAGTGTTCTAAATAGTAAATAGTGTAATTGAGAAATAAAGTGAAAATAGAGCATGTTTCACATTAATTCCTGCTAGGAACATGAATTCTGGATTTAAATTGATAGGAATCTAAATGGTGTCTCAGCTCACCATTTACTAAATTGGTGACTTTAAAATTTTTTTCTTACCTCCCTGCTCATTATATTTTTCCATCTATGAAAGGGGCTAACAGATAGTATGGTATTATATTTAAAACTGCACTATCTACATGCCTTTACTTCTATTCGTCTAGTTTGTGCATGGTTTCATGAACACCTAAACATATTAAAACAATGACTCATTCAGTATTATATGAAATATTTTACTTAAGTAGACTTCATGTGCTAAGTACTATAATATACTCATTTGAATATATATATATACACATACATATGTGTGTGTGTTTCTATGAGTGTTACATATGTAATTAGTATATACAAAGTAATGCTTAAATCATTGTACTGAATAGAAATATTTAAAAATGAAAAAAACATGATGCTGAAGTTTCATTAACTTTATATAAGTATTGAGGATTCTTTTGGGGAAAACAAAAAAAAATATTCCAAGTGGCTGTATGGAGTGAAGAATTCAGGCACAGCAGCACCATTAGTGTGACTAGCAATGATGTCCTAGACTACCAGGGGCTGCAAGGAAACCAATATTTTCAAATGCAGCAGTTTTGAAAGATTTTGAGGACACTGATTACATCTTTGGGGAAGGAACCCACTGTTGAATGTTACAATACTGCCCCATGGAGACACAGGGTCCTGGAAACAGGTAATTTCTATTTCTTCTGTCACATGATTAATTCATCTTTAGTTACACATTTTAATACATAGATCAACAATTCATAATATATCATTATTAGAGTTTAATTTTTTTCTTCTATGTATGCATCTATATCTCTGTGTGTGTGCATAACCAAGCACATATGTGCAGGTACCCACAGAGGAAAGAAGAGACTGTCAGATCTCATGAAGCTGGAGGTATGAGTGGTTATGTGCTGAAACCTCAATTGATGAAAATCCCTCACATTCATGGAGAACTTATAAATGGTGAATGGGAGACTTTTCAGATCCCAGAGTCAAAATACACACAAGTTTAGCACAGTCCTTCTATTAGGAGATCAGATGCATTCAGTACCAATGAATCCAGGCATATTGAGAGAAACAGGAAATGTGAGGTTCCAGTAGATAGACACTGCAACCAGTTGAAGTAGGGAGCCACCCACCCCTCTTCAAAATTTTTAACCCATATTTGTCCCTGTCTAAAGAAAATTCAGGAAGTAAAGCAGAGCAGAAAAGAAAAGAAAGGCCACCCAGTAACTGGCCCAACTTGGGATCCATCCCATGTGTGCAAACCAAATCCTGACACTATTTCTGAGACCACATTGTGGGAGCAGAAAGGAGCTTAGCATGACTATCCTAGGAGAGGCTCTACCAGCAATTGACTGATACATATGCAGGTACTTCTACTGGATTGAGATCAAGGGCCAATATGGCAGAGTTAAAGAATTGTCTGAAGGACCAGAAGGGGATTGCTACCCCACAGGAAGAACAACAATGTGAAATAATCCGGACCCATCAGAGCTCCCAGAGACAAAGCCAAAAACAAAGGAGCATACAAGGTTTGGGCTGTGAGCTTGTGGCCCCAAGCACATGTGAAGCAGAAGGCTGCCTTGTAAGGCCTCAGTTGGAGGGGATATTTTTAATCCTTTGGACACTTGATGCTCCAGGGAAGAGGGATGCTGGTGGGGGTGAACTGGGCAGGGTGGTCTGGTAGATGAACACCCTCTCAGTGGTGGGGGGGGGGTGAAGAAATTGGGGAGGAGGTACAAGAAAAGGGGGAAATATTTGGAATTCAAATAAATAAAATCACTTAATAAAGATTTTTAAAGGTGGTAGGGCACTGAAACCAACAAGGCACAAACTGAGAACTTTATGTTGACAGAATTCCTTGACATAAGAATTTCTTTTTTTTTAATTTCTTTTTTTATTAGGTATTTTCCTCATTTACATTTTCAATGCTATCCCAAAAGTCCCCCATACCCACCCTCCAATCCCCTACCCACCCACTCCCCCTTTTTGGCCCAGGGGTTCCCCTATACTGGGGCATATAAAGTTTGCAAGTCCAATGGGCCTCTCTTTGCAGTGATGACCGACTAGGCCATCTTTTGATACATATGCAGCAAGAGACAAGAGCTCCAAGGTACTGGTTAGTTCATATTGTTGTTCCACCTATAAGGTTGCAGTTCCCTTTAGCTCCTGGGGTAATTTCTCTAGCTCCTCCATTGGGGGCCCTGTGATCCATCCAATAGCTGACTGTGATCATCCACTTCTGTGTTTGCTAGACCCAGGCATAGTCTCACTAGAGACAGCTATATCTGGGTCCTTTCAGCAAAATCTTGCTAGTGTATGCAATGGTGTCAGCGTTTGGAAGCTGATTATGGAATGGATCACTGCATATGGCAATCACTAGATGGTCCATCCTTTTGTCACAGCTCCAAATTTTGTCTCTGTAATTCCTTCCATGGGTGTTTTGTTCTCATTTCTAAGACGGGGCAAAGTGTCCACAATTTGGTCTTCATTCTTATTGAATTTCATGCTTTTAGCAAATTGTATCTTATATCTTGGGTATCCTAAGTTTCTGGGCTAATATCCACTTATTAGTGAGTACATATTGTGAGAGTTCCTTTGTGATTGGGTTACCTCATTCAGGATGATGCCCTGCAGGTCCATCTGTTTGCCTAGGAATTTCATAAGTTCATTTTTTTTAATAGCTGAGTAGTACTCCATTGTGTAAAAGTACCACATTTTCTGTATCCATTCCTCTGTTGAGGGGCATCTGGGTTCTTTCCAGCTTCTGGCTATTATAAATAAGGCTGCTATGAACATAGTCGAGCATGTGTCCTTCTTACCGGTTGGGACATCTTCTGGATATATGCCCAGGAGAGGTATTGCAGGATCCTCCGGTAGTACTATGTCCAATTTTCTGAGGAACCACTAGACTGATTTCCAGAGTGGTTGTACAAGCTTGCAATCCCACCAACAATGGAGGAGTGTTCCTCTTTCTCCACATCCTCGCCAGCATCTGCTGTCACCTGAATTTTTGATCTTAGCCATTCTGACTGGAGTGAAGTGCAATCTCAGGGTGGTTTTGATTTGCATTTCCCTGATGATTAAGGATGTTGAACCTTTTTTTCAGGTGCTTCTCAGCCATTCGGTATTCCTCAGGTGAGAATTCTTTGTTCAGCTCTTAGCCCCATTTTTTAATGGGGTTATTTGATTTTCTGGAGTCCACCTTCTTGAGTTCTTTATATATATTGGATATTAGTCCCCTATCCCATTTGGGATAGGTAAAGATCCTTTCCCAATCTGTTGGTGGCCTTTTTGTTTTATTGACAGTGTCTTTTGCCTTGCAGAAGCTTTGCAATTTTATGAGGTCCCATTTATCGATTCTCTATCTTACAGCACAAGCCATTGCTATTCTATTCAGGAATTTTTCCCCTGTACCCATATCTTCGAGGCTTTTCCCTACTTTCTCCTCTATAAGTTTCAGTGCCTCTGGTTTTATGTGGAGTTCCTTAATCCACTTAGATTTGACCTTAGTACAAGGAGATAGAAATGGATCAATTCACATTTTTCTACATGATAACCGCCAGTTGTGCCAGCACCATTTGTTGAAAATGCTGTCTTTTTTCCACTGGATGGTTTTAGCTCCCTTGTGAAAGATCAAGTGACCATAGGTGTGTGGGATCATCTCTGGGTCTTCAATTTTGTTCCATTGGTCTACTTGTCTGTCACTATACCAATACCATGCAGTTTTTATCACAATTGCTCTGTAGTACACCTTTAGGTCTGGCATGGTGATTCCACCAGTGGTTCTTTTATCCTTGAGAAGAGTTTTTGCTATCCTAGCTTTTTTTTTTTTTAATCCAGATGAATCTCCTGATTGCCCTTTCTAATTCGTTGAAGAATTGAGTTGGAATTTTGAAGGGGATTACATTGAATCTGTAGATTGCTTTTGGCAAGATAGCCATTTTTAAAATGTTGATCCTCCTAATCCATGAGCATGGGAGATCTTTCCATCTTCTGAGATCTTCTTTAATTTCTTTCTTCAGAGACTTGAAGTTCTTATCATACAGATCTTTCACTTCCTTAGTTAGAGTCACGCCAAGGTACTTTATATTATTTGTGACTATTGAGAAGGGTGTTGTTTCCCTAATTTCTTTCTCAGCCTGTTTATCCTTTGTGTAGAGAAAGGCCATTGACTTGTTTGAGCTAATTTTATATCCAGCTACTTCATTATAGCTGTTTATCAGGCTTAGGAGTTCTCTGGTGGAATTTTTAGGGTCACTTATATATACTATCATATCATCTGCAAAAAGTGATATTTTGACTTCTTCCTTTGCAATTTGTATCCCCTTGATCTCCTTTTGTTGTCTAATTGCTCTGGCTAGGACTTCAAGTACAATGTTGAATAGGTAGGGCAAGCGTGGACAGCCTTGTCTAGTCCGTGATTTTAGTGGGATTGCTTCCAGATTCTCACCACTTACTTTGATATTGGCTACTGGTTGGCTGTAGATTGCTTTTATCATGTATGGACCTTGAATTCCTGATCTTTCCAAGACTTTTATCATTAATGGGTGTTGGATTTTGTCAAATGCTTTCTCAGCATCTAACGAGATGATCATGTGGTTTTTGTCTCTGAGTTTGTTTATATATAGGATTACGTTGATGGATTTCAGTATATTGAACCATCCTTGCATCCCTGGGATGAAACCTACTTGGTCAGGATGGATGATTGTTTTGATGTGTTCTTGGATTCGGTTAGCAAGAAATTTATTGAGGAATTTTGCATCGATATTCATAAGGGAAATTGGTCTGAAGTTCTCTATCTTTGTTGAATCTTTCTGTGGTTTAGGTATCAGAGTAATTGTGGCTTCATAGAATGATTTGGGTAGAGTTCCTTCTGTTTCTATTTTGTGGAATAGTTTTTGAAGAACTGCTATTCGGTCTTCTTTGAAGGTCTGATAGAAATCTGCACTAAACTCATCTTGTCCTGGGCTTTTTTTGGTTGGGAGACTATTAATGACTGCTTCTATTTCTTTAGGGGATATAGGACTGTTTAGATCATTAACTTGATCTTGATTTAGCTTTGGTACCTGGTATGTGTCTAGAAACTTGTCCATTTCATCCATGTTTTCCAGTTTTGTTGAGTATAGCCTTTTGTAGAAGTGTCTGTTGGTGTTTTGGATTTCTTCATAATCTGTTGTTATGTTTCCCTTTTCATTTCTGATTTTGTTAATTAAGATGCTTTCCCTGTGCCCTCTAGTGAGTCTGGCTAAGGGTTTATCTATCTTGTTGATTTTCTCAAAGAACCAGCTCCTTGATTGGTTGATTCTTTGAATAGTTCTTCTTGTTTCCACTTGGTTGATTTCTTACCTGAGTTTGATTATTTCCTGCCTTCTACTCCTCTTGGGTGAATTTGCTTCCTTTTGTTCTAGAGCTTTTAGGTGTGTTGTCAGGCTGTTAATGTGTGCTCTCTCTAGTTTCTTTTTGGAGGCACTCAGATCTATGAGTTTTCCTCTTAGGAATGTTTTCATTGTGTCCCATAAGTTTGGGTATGTTGTGGCTTCATTTTCATTAAACTCCAAAAAGTCCTTAATTTCTTTCTTTATTCCTTCCTTGACCAAGTTATCATTGAGAATAGTGTTGTTCAGTTTCCACATGAATGTTGGCTTTCTTTTAGTTATTTTGTTATTGAAGATCAGCCTTAGTCCATGGTGATCTGATAGGATGCATGGGACAATTTCAAAATTTTTGTATATGTTGGGGCTTGTTTTGTGACCAATTATGTGGTCAATTTTGGAGAAGGTACCATGGGGTGCTGAGAAGAAGGTATATCCTTTTGTTTTAGGATAAAATGTTATGTAGTTATCTGTTAAGTCCATTGGTTTCATCACTTCTGTTAGTTTCACTGTGTCCCTATTTAGTTTCTGTTTCCATGATCTGTCCATTGGTGAAAGTGGTGTGTTGAAGTCTCCCACTATTATTGTGTGAGGTGCAATGTGTGCTGTGAGCTTTACTAAAGTTTCTTTAATGAATGTGGCTGCCCTTGCATTTGGAGCATATATATTCAGAATTTAGAGTTCCTCTTGGAGGATTTTACCTTTGATGAGTATGAAGTGCCCCTCCTTGTCTTTTTTGATTATTTTGGGTTGGAAGTCGATTTTGTTAGATACTAATATGGCTACTCCAGCTTGTTTCTTCATACCATTTGCTTGGAAAATTGTTTTCCAGCCTTTCATTCTGAGGTAGTGTCTATCTTTTTCTCTGAGATGAGTTTCCTGTAAGCAGCAAAATTTTGGGTCTTGTTTATGTAGCCAGTTTGTTAGTCTATGTCTTTTTATTGGGGAGTTAAATCCATTGATATAAAGAGATATTAAGGAAAAGTAATTGTTGCTTCCTGTTATTTTTGTTGTTAATGTTGGCCTTCTGTTCTTGTGGCTGTCTTCTTTTCGGTTTGTTGAGGGATTACCTTCTTGTTTTTTCTAGGGCATGGTCCCGTCCTTGTATTTTTTTTTTCTGTTATTATCATTTAAAGGGCTGGATTTGTAGAAAGATAATGGTTGAATTTGGTTTTGTTATGGAATACCTTGGTTTCTCCATCTATGGTAATTGAGAGTTTGTCTGGGTATAGTAGCCTGGGCTGGAATTTGTGTTCTCTTAATGTCTGTATAACATCTGTCCAGGGTCTTCTGCCTTTCATAGTCTCTGATGAAAAATCTGGTGTAATTCTGATAGGCTTGCCTTTATATGTTACTTGACCTTTTTCCCTTACTGCTTTTAATATTCTCTCTTTATTTAGTGCATTTGTTGTTATGATTATTATATGTCTGGAGGAATTTTTTTTTCTGGTCCAGTCTATTTGGAATTCTGTAGGCTTCTTGTATGTTCATGGGCATCTCTTTCTTTAGATTTGGGAAGTTTTCTTCTATAATTTTGTTGAAGATGTTTGCTGGTCCTTTGAGTTGAAAATCTTCATTCTCATCCACTCCTATTATCTGTAGGTTTGGTCTTCTCATTGTGTCCTGGATTTCCTGGATGTTTTGAGTTATGATCTTTTTGCATTTTCCATTTTCTTTGATTGTTGTGCCGATGTTCTCTATGGAATCTTCTGCACCTGAGATTCTCTCTTCCATCTCTTGTATTCTGTTGCTGATGCTTGCATCTATGGTTCCAGATTTCTTCCCTAGGGTTTCTATCTCCAGCATTGCCTCACTTTGGGTTTTCTTTTTTGTGTCTACTTCCCTTTTTAGGTCTTGGATGGTTTTATTCAATTCCATCACCTGTTTGGTTGTGTTTTCCTGCAATTCTTTAAGGGTTTTTTGTGTTTCCTCTTTAATGTCTTCTCCCTGTTTAGCAGTGTTCTCCTGTATTTCTTTAAGTGAGTTATTTAAGTCCTTCTTGATGTCCTCTACTATCATCATGAGAAATGCTTTTAAATCCAGGTCTAACTTTTCAGGTGTGTTGGGGTGCCCTGAACTGGGTGTAGTGGGAGTGCTGGGTTCTGATGATGGTGAGTGGTCCTGGTTTCTGTTAGTAAGATTCTTACTTTTACCTTTCGACATCTGGTAATCTCTGGAGTTAGTTGTTATAGTTGTTTAGAAATTGTTCCTCTGGTGATTTTGTTACCCTCTATGACCAGACCTGGGAGACTAGCTCTCTCCTCTGAGTTTCAGTGGTCAGAGCAGTCTCTGCAGGCAAGGTCTCCTCTTTCAGGGAATGTGCACAGTTATCTGGTGTTTGGACCTCCTCGTGGCCGAAGATGAAGGCCCAAAATACGATCTTTCCCAGAAGCTGTGTTGCTTTGGCCTGTCACAGAAGCCGTTGTTTCAGTAGTCCACACTCTCACCTGTGTAGACTACTTTTCGCGGAGTCCCAGAATCAAGGTGGCTCCCGCGGAACCTGAGGCAGAAGCCTCTCAGGCTGGGCAGACACCTGTGCTCTGACCAAGAAGGTGGCTGGTTGTCTGGAGCTAAAAATGGCGCCGCCTCAGAGGCTCTGTGGCTCTTGCCTGTCCCAGAGACTGCTGGCCTCTGTATTCCACACTCTCACCTGTGCAGACTGCCCTCAGCGGAGTCCTGGAATCAAGCTGGCTCTAGCAGAACCTGTGGCAGAAGCCTCTCAGGCCGGGTGGACACCTGTGCTCTGACCAGGAAGGTGGCCGGTTCAAGAATTTCAACATTAAAATTCTTAACTATTAAATAAGATACAACTTACACATTTTTTTTCTTTGACTCAGGAAATGACTTTACTGTGTTTTAGAAATGTCATTATGCTTTCCAAGCAATTGCTAAATTTTCTGTCAAAATTTCTACTCTACTTTAAACATTTCTACTCTACTATAAACAGCATGGTCTGCTTACAGTACTGAGGTACATCCTCCAGCCCCTTCTTCCCTCACGTTTCCTGTTCAGGCAAATTGAGCTTACACCCTCATAATCATCTCTCTTTGCCTTTTGAGAGATTTGTAACTCCCATGTGCTTGACAGAATTTGGTGATGCGTGGCTCCACCATGTGAATTAAAGTGCAGAGAAAAATGCCTTTATTATGTCAGAGTTCATGTTATGACTTAACACACCATAAGAATCCATTAAAATTCATTGCCCAAATGGAAAGAGCCAGAAGAGAATGAGGGATTTCAGATTAGATAGTGAATACATTCTATGCACAAACAAAAGAACATGTAATGATTCCTGAAGAGATTATTTGTCTTCATTAGAGTCAATACAGCAGAAATGCTCTGTCCATTGTCAAACATCTTTTGCTCTTGCTCATCGAATTAAAAATATCATCATCAGAGTATTTTCATGAAGGACAAATTACCTACTTTAATAAAGATAATTTTTTTTTCTGAACAGCCAAGCTTAAGGCTTTGTCTGTTCAAAGACATCTAAACTTTATTTATTTATTTATTTATTTATTTATTTATTTTTGATTCTTTGGGTTACTTTTAAATATCCCATAAAATGATGGCATGTTTCTAATGCAGTATCTGAAATTTTTAGTCTGGTCACTATTTTTGATGATTAATATTGACTATCAACTTGAAAGTATCTAGATTAAAAGAGAAGACAAGGCACTCGACAAGTATATAAGTGAAATTCTAGGTTAGCTTAGTTGAAGAGAGACAAAATCAACCTGGAATGTGTGTGATGCCATTTAAAGCTGAGCACCAAAATTCTTCTATTTCTGCTTCTTGATTTCAAGTACCAGATAGCTAGCTGCTTCTCACTCCTGCTAGCCACAGTCACTTCTTTCCTCCATGCTGGATTGTACCTTAATCCTGTGTGAAAGCAAACAATGTTCCTTCCTTAAGTTGTGTTTTTGTGCACTTTTTCATAGCAATGAGGAAGTTATTCTCTTTCATCCTGAACCAACAATGAGCATCCATAGGCAATATAAGAGAAATTCAATTAATGACTTTACTGTTCCTTTAAAAATAGGAAAAATGAAGAATTCTAACGCACTTGGCTCTTAATGAATGTGTATAACTACTTTGATGAATCTGTCACTGAAACTTCTTTCCATGTATTCAACTTAGGAAAGTAAAAAAACCAAAAGTATATGACATTGGCCTGAGTAAGACAGGCTTGTCATATATAGATTAATTTTCAGAACGGGAGTGCAGAATAGAACTCTTATAAAGAGCATATAGCAGCAGGCTGATTTTCAACTCGTGGGGTAATGATGTAAGTTGCAACAAACACTTCAGATCACAGAAATGTTAACAAGTGGTAATCTTGGATTCTACGGCTATAATCAAACCTCAGCACAATGACAGACATGCAAATAGAGTGTCATCACTGCCATCATCTCATTGTCTCTGTGCCTCTAAACTAAAGACCTGATCCTGGATTCTAACCCATGAGAGAATTTTGAGTTACAGTTTTTGGATGCTAAGGTTCTTACTAATTTCATACACTACATGTTTAACAGGAATTCCTAGGTAGGCATGATGGTACCCACTTGTAGTGGCAATACTTGGGCAGCTAGAACCAGAAAATCTGGAATTCAAGATGAATTTGAAAAAAAACATTGCTCAAAAAAACTAAACCAACATGGGAAAGATAATGATTGTAATCTAAAAGGAAATTTTAATTGCTCTGCATTATAACAGCCTATATTTAAATAACCAGCATGTAGGAAGCTGTATATATCTGCATGATGATCTTGAAATTATTCCAGTGTTATGGTAAATCATAAATGTTTACAGAAAGGTGAGAAAGCAAGTCAGGGGCATGTAATATTTGTCTCTAGTGTTCTCATAAATTATGCAGATATAAATTAAAGTAAAAAAAGAAGTGAATTAAACTCATCATGCCATATCAAGTAGGCACTGCCAAAGAAAGTAGAGTCTCCAGTAGGTGTAATACTGAAGGATCAGAAGCACTGGGGCAGAAAATAGAGGCCCCGTTCTATAGGACCTTGACCCTGCAAGTTTGATTTTTAAATCTGAAATTCTTTTTTTTATTTTAATTTTATTTGTAATTCATTTTTTACACTCCATATTCAATTCCCCACCCTTCCCCACCCACCCTCTGACTGCTCCATATCTCACACATTCTTACCACCCCACCCCTTCTCCACATGGATGTTCCCAACCCCCACCCCACCTGACCTCTAAACACACCCTAGGACCTCCAGTCTCTTGAGGGTTAGGTACTTCATCTCTGAATAAAGACAGATCTGGAAATCCTCTACTGTATGTGTGTTAGGGGCTTCATATCAGCTGGTATATGCTGTCTGTTTGGTGATCTAGTGTTTGGAAGATCTTGGGGGTCCAGATTAAGACTGCAGGTCCTCCTACAGAATCTCCCTTCTCCTCAACTTCTTTCAGCCTTCCCTAATTCAACAGCAAGGGTTAGCTGCTTCTGTCCACTGGTGGGGTGCAAATAACTGCATCTGACTCAGCTGCTTGCTGGGTCTTCCAGAGAGCAGACATACAAATCTGGTATTCTTTTCTTTTCTTTTTCTTATTTTTTAAATTGATTTTGTTTTTTTGAGACACGGTTTCTCTGTATAGCCCTGGCTGTCCTGGAACTCACTTTGTAGACCAAGCTGACCTTGAATTCAGAACTCTGCCTGCCTCTGCCTCCCAAGTGCTGGGACCAAAGCTGTGCACCACCACGCCCGGCTTGCAAATCTGAAATTCTTATGTCAAGGATTTCTGACACAGATGAAGAACCCTGGAAACGTCAAGGGAAACATATGGGTGAACGTTGTCAGATAAGCTAGAGATCTTGATATAGTGTCACCAGCACAAACTTTTCCTATGTTATATTATTGTTCCTCAAGTGAGCCCTATACCAGCATATAGCTATGTTCTAGCTTGCAGCTAGAATTCATGTTTTCTTTGCCTATAAATCTGATAATTTTAATTGCCAAATATTATTGATTCTCTCAGCTTTAAATGTCACATTTTGAATTAACTAAGACTGGTAGGTATGGTGGTATATAGCTAAAAGTCCTGCAATTGGAAATTAAGGGCAGAAGAATTAGGAGTTCAAGGCCAGATTGTACATAGAAATTTTTAGAGTCCTCTTGACCAGTAAGAGACCCTATCTCAGAACACAAAATCAACTGAAGATTTCTTAATAGATGCACAAGTTTGCTGTCCAATAATTTAGAATGCAAAGTATATTTATGCACATTTGCTTGTTTATTAGTTTAGGAACTACTCCACAGTCACGTGAATTATGGGAAAATATATACCAAGCTAAGAAAACAATAACTGACAAGAGTTGTAGAAACTTTTAATCCCAACATGGGGTGTCTACTCTGCCTTTATCATTCAATTCCCAGATAAAAGACACATGGCTTTTATTATTTATAATAAACCTTAAACAGTATAATAACTGGGCAGATATCTACCCTCTATGCTACTAGAATACACTTTCCTATTGAAAACCTGGAGTTATTGATTAATATGTTTCAACTAGGCTGCTCTTAACCTCAGTTGGCCAGCCCTCAGGGCCACGTTTTCATGATTCACCCAACCTGTGGCACTTTCTACTCCACTCACCTTCTTCTACCCCACTCATGGTCCTCAGCTGCCCTCCAGCCCAGAAATCCTCAAACTCACTTATGTCTCTTCTGCCCAGTTGGCTGTCAGCATCTTTATTCACCTATCAGAAATAATTTGGGGATGAGGTAACATAGTATCCCTTAGGTCTATATGATTACTATTATCTCTGGTACAACCAGCTCTTGAGTAACCAATATTAGCATTAAAATACGAGAAGCATCAGGCCAATCCACTACAGATAAGAACATATGAGAAGAAATAATTGAACAAATTACTTGAAGGTTATCTATTATCTTCCATTTTGAACTTTGGAATCTCAAGTCACAAAACACAACTCCAAGAAAATGACTGAATTCCACATGAGCAATGTATTTACTGCCTGCTATTGTAAAACAAACTAAGTGCTTATTGATCAGAATCATTTCCTGACACAGTATGTGCAGAGATAAATCTGAAGAGTGCACTGTTAAAGAACACAGAAATAATTAAGCTTTTCTTGTAAATAAAGAACAGTGTCTTAGGCATGGTAGCTGACCTGTAATCCTTTGCCAGAAGCAAAGATAGAAATTTAAGAGCAATCAACTAGCTACCCTGATCAATTCAGTGACCTGAAGTTATAAGATAAAGCCAAATCAAGGGCAATAACCCATGTCAACCTCGGGCTTCTGTATACATTTTCACAAGTGTGCCAACACATGCGACATACATATGAGCATGCATACTATATACCCATGTATACCCAAAATACTATTAATTAACTCAAGTTGTGGTAAGTATACTTAACACCAGATATCAGACTACCTAACCACTAGAACTATTTCAATAACAAGGAAAGAATTATGAATAAATCAATAAACTTTATGTTACTGCTTTTCTCTAGCACAAAGGTGTATTTACAGAAAAGTTTATAATTCTCTTTTGTGTATAGGTTGGATTCATACACCTAATGCCTATTACACTCTTAAATGAACAGTGACTTGGATTTGTGATATATGTGGACAGGTTGGCTGGGCATCAAAGTCACTGATATTTACCCTTCCTTAAAAACAAGTTTACTGATTACCTCAGAAGCTGACCTGTCTCAGACATAGATTCTCTCTCTGCTGCAGGCAAAGCTGTCTGGGCCACAGCCTCAGTCTCTGGACTTTTACCATATTACACAGCTCAAGCAAGTAGTTCAAAGTATAAATAGAAGGGTCACTGAAATGTTGCTCAGTCTGAAACTCAAAAGGCTTCTTGGAAATTCATTTATTTTTCATGGTTAAAAAAGATTCTTTCCAATTGTAAGGCCATATTACAGTATCTGAGAAGGTTTCCACAAGAATTGCCAGGCTAGGACAATCGTTATGCTATATTAAGCACAGTTTCTTGCTTCCCATTAGAGATTGGATATCACCATTCTGAGTTTTTTAGGACCTGGGAGATTAAAGAACATGGGCTTAGGGTCATGATGTTATGAGAGATTAAACTGTCTGTAAAGTCATACTCTGCTTGACTCTATTTGATAGCACATTAACCAATCCATAATACCAGATCCTCTTGATGTACAAGTTTATTTTAATCTCTGAGATAAAACTTGACCCAGTCTGTCTTTCTTGGTGCCTTCATCGCTCTGCTTCCCTCTTTTTCTTATTCATGAGCACAGGCCCTTATTAGAACACTCAGCATAATTTTGTATCCATGTAATCCCACTTTTCTTAGTTGAAGCATATTGCTCTTTTAAATTCAGTAAGGAGTATTTGTGCTGTAGCTCTATTGGCAGATTACTTGCTTAACATGCACAAAGTTCTGACCTCTATCCCCCAATCTTAGCATGCTGATATGGAGGCAAGAGGAGTAAAAATACTGTAGCATCCTGAACTTCACATTATGTCTCCCTGTACTACAGAGGTTCCTGTTCAAACAAATACTTGGTTAACCAAATACTAACATTTATAAACAGATATTTTGAATACTCAGTGAAGTGCCTGATCTAAAAATCTCTGTAATGGCGCTCTAGACATGTAAACTGTAGGGCAGAAAAGTGAATGAATTTTGCACCTTCTGAGATATTGCAGATTGAAACATCTTATTCTGATTTCAAAATAATTCCTTCACTCTCTTTCCCTGAAGGCTCCAGTTCTTGTGTCTTTCCTGCTGGAATAACCTGAGTCTATTCCATTAGGCAACAATCCTCTTGTGGCCTGCTCTTTTCTCAGAAATCAGAGGATCACTCCCTGAAGCTCTCCTCAGAGATCTGGTAAGCAGTGCATTTTGTAAACTTGAAGGATTTTTAAAAAGAGTTGAACCCTCCTGTGGATGTAGGTTTTCCTGTCTTCCTAACATCCAGATATAAGTTGACCTTGGCTTATAAAGAATCCTTAGAGATATTGTCCTGGCTTATAGCATATAGACTAGGTAATCACAAGGAAGCCACGTTTCTGCTCCTGCAGCCATAAGAACAAACATCTTCCCCTATTTCCTTGGCAGTGAACAGAGCTGAGGGAGTCTCATCTTCCTCAGGGTCCCATCATGCCTGCCTACAAACATGATACTATAATTCTCCTAATGAATTTCTTCTGTAGGGATTTGTTCTCAGCTTCTCTTCTAGAAACCTAGGTCACCTTTAGTATATTTGAATAGTCACTTCATGCTTTCAGTCATCAAACAATCAGTATCAATTCCAATGTTCTAGAAGTCTCTTATGTATTCAATTTCAAAACCCAAGTGCCTCTCAGGTTTGACTCCTTCACATCAAATGCATCATTAAACAGTAGAAATTGTCTCCTACATAATTAAAATTCAAAATATCTTAAATCCGTATGGTTGCTTGCATCTCTATTAACCCCAAGACTGACTATCTTTCTTCTCTGCTCTGTGCATCTGCTCTTAGGACTGCTGTCAGAACTACAGGCATTCCATCTCCAAATCATAACCATCAGCATGCTTCAATCATTTCTTTATATTGCTGACTTTTAACAGTTAATGTCTGAGGTTGGTGGTGCTATGGCTTCTCTTCCTCAAGTGCTATGGTAAATTATTAATGAATCTGTTTATGTTTGAAATAAGTAGACTTCTTGTCATAGTCCTCTTAAATCTTAGATGTTCTTTTCTAGTTGTTCATCATATTTATGGGAACCTCCATGGAAACTGCTCACATGTCCTCTGAAAATAAGAGTCGATAGTTCTCAGGGCACTTATGTCAGAGTCCCCCGCTGCTCACAGCTGCTTAGAGAGGGCATAACCTTCCCTATTTTTAGTTATGTGGTCAGCACTATGGAACTTCACACCACAATTCTGACCTGTTCTTGCATCTCTTGCAAAATTTAGCTTTACTTTTTAAAAACCTTAATAATAAATCAAAATATCACACACTAAAATTGATCATACCCAAAATCTACATAAATTGATGAAGAGTAGGAATTATAATCCAAATGGAAGCTACAAAGGTTCACAATGGATTTTTCCTTCCACTGTTGAAGACATGTATACACATATGTACCACCCATAAGAAAAAAAAAAATAACAGTCTTGAGCACGCCCGCTGCAACAGAATCCTTCCACACACGTTTATTGGGAGAGTTTGATTGCAGAGGCGAAGTGACCCCAAGCCCAGAACTGGTGCTGCTTATATAGGCCTAGGAGAGGCGTTCTCTCTCATCTGATTGGTTAACTTGTCTCTCATCTGATTGGTTAACTTTGGTTAATTCTCAAAACCTCATCTTGGCAAAAGAACCTTTACTGCCTATGTATGTGTGGTGGCCAGCAGTAGCCAACTGCTACTCTGCAACTGCCACTCTGTAACTGCCACTCTGCAAGGGCTTCCCACATCTCCCCCTTTTTGTTTTAATAAAATGAAACTTGTCTAGGCCTGTGCAATTATGTCCATCTGCCATGGCTCCTGTTTTAGGTCGTTCCTCTAATGTCACAGCCTTTCCCGTCATAGGGTAACCCTATTGCCACTGGGCCCCGTGTCTTAGGTTGGTCTGTGCATGAGGAAAGTTGCCCATCTCTGGATACCTCAGTGCTGTGTGACAGTAACTGCTAAATGACCTAGGCGAACTCTACAAAAGAGGCCAGCCAAAAAATGAATTAGTGGGGAAATCATGATCACCCTATCACGTGCAATGAGGAAACCTCAGCGATGTGCAAGGGCTGATCAATGATCTTTGAGTCTCTCTCATCCCAGTGCAATGGATTCATAAATCCGTGGGGTGCAAGAGCAGAGAACTCAGATGCCAACTAATTCTTGAGCATAGATAACCAACCTTCAGGGGAGGTGCCGTTTTCAATAGCTAAAAGTGCCTGAGTTATAATCACCTTGTCACGTTTTTGTTGGGTTCTGAATTTGCATACCAACCAGAGCATGAACACCAGTCCACAGCATATGGCAGCACCAAACAAAATCACTCCCACCCATTCCTTAAAGTAAGAAAAAGCAGAGGTAAGCCAAGAGGTAAAATTTCCAACAATGATGGGTTCTATTCGAGTTCCATTAAGGCTTAAAATCTGGCATTAGATGTAAAGAATTGAGAAAACACCCGAATGCTTCAACAGCATGGTTTCAGAAACACAGAGCTCTTCAGTTCTCACTAGCGGGACCATTCCCAGCCACAGGAACAACCACATCCTCATAGCTCTGCTTGTTTTGAATTGCTCTGGTCAGCCATTCTGGGACCCACAGCTGTTGTTGGTGATCCTGGGGAAACACACAAACAGACCCTCTCGCCCATGATTTCCACCCCCTTATGGCAATCTGATTCACCTGCTCAAACACCTGCACTGGATATCATGTCTGTTGTTGTGCAAAGTGACTTTGGCCAAGCAGCATATCCCTATCCCATGCTGGATTTCCTGCAGCAGAGTAAGACACTGCCTGTTCATTTGCAAATTCAATAAGGAAGGTTTTCCAATCTAAATACTGCCCAGGTGAAAGGCATGCCTTCACCAAGACTGCCCAATCAGATGGCGTCATGCAGTGTCTATTCAAGGCCTCTACTTGAGCCACAGTATAGGAGGCAGTTAAGCCGTACGTCCACAGGGACTCAGCCAAATTCCTGATTACTTTGAAATCTAGAGGCTCATGATATCTCTGCCCTGCTTGGTTGGTGAAAATAGGACATCCCAGCAAGGAGAATCTAACCTCTCTCCAAACGTCTGGACAGAAGGTCCGCCTATAGGTGGCTGCCGAGGAGGCATAGGGAAGAGGCTCAGAAGCTAATACTCCTTCCTCCTCCTCCTCGGCTCTTTTATTTTGTCCTTTCTGTCCACCCGATAACACTGTGTTTCCTTTCTTTTTCTTTTTTCGTTTTAAGCCCTTCTCCTCTTCCAACATACTTTCTTGTTGCTCTGTAAGGATTTTCTGGCCTGTCTTGACTGCCTGACAATTTAAACAGTAATAGAGTCCGTGTATCAGAACAAACAAGACCAAAACTATCAGACATACCCACAAAAGGGTCAATGGGAGAAAAAAATCATAACTCATGAACCTTAACTTGTCCTAAACCCAGGAACCTTATCGTCTCAATCCTTTCTTTCCTTCCTTTCCTTTTTCCTTTCCTTTCCTTTTTTTTCTTTCCTTTTTCCTTTCCTTCACTATTTCCTTTTCTTTATCACTAATTCCTTTTATTTTTCCTCCCTTTTCTTTTCCTTTTTCTTAAAAAACATATCCCCCTTTAACCAGGGGATCAATTTGGGAGACTTACCAGTACCACCATTCCTCAGCTGAAGAGTTCTGAATCCATGCCGGATCCTTCTCAGCAGTCTGTTTTACAGGAACACTTTATTAACAGCTCCTTCCCTGCGATGCAGTTCTGAATCCTCCCTGTAGCAGGGGGTCTTAGCTCGTGCCTGAAGATGTTTCTTTTCTCAGGTTTCTGCACCACTATTTGTGTGTGCCCAACTCACCAGCAAGAACAACACTGCAACAGGATCCTTCTGCACACATTTATTGGGAGAGCTTGATTGCAGAGGTGAAGAGACCCCAAGCCCAGAACTGGTGCTGTTTATATAGGCCTAGGAGAGGCGTGTCTCACACCCAGATTGGTTATGCATGGGTTATGCTTACCACCTCATTTGCATGTTTCACATCTGATTGGTTAACTTGTCTCTCATCTGATTGGTTAACTTGTCTCTCATCTGATTGGTTAACTTGTCTCTCATCTGATTGGTTAATTCTCAAAACCTCATCTTGACAAAAAAAAACTTTACTGCTTATGTATGCTTGGTGGCCAGTGGTAGCCAGCGCCACCCTGCAACGGCACATGTGGCTTCCCACTACATATATATATATATATATATATATATATATATATATATATATATTCTAAAGATATATAAGATCTTTTCTCAATCTGTAATTTGTAATTTTTGTCCTGTTGACACTGCCCTGTCTTACAGAAACTTTTGAATTTTATGAGACCCCATTTGTCTATAATTGACCTTAGAGCCTTAGCCATAGGTTTTCTGTTAAGGAAAGTTTCCCCTGTGCCCTTGTATTTGAGGCTCTTCCACAATTTCTATTCGATTCCATGTATCTGGTTATATGTGGAGGTCCTTGATCCACTTGGAGCTGAGCTTTATAAAAGATAATAAAAATGGATTAATTTTCATTGTTTTACATGCAGATCTCCACTTGAGCCAGCCCCTTTAGTTAAAAATGCTATATTTTATCCACTGGATAACTTTGGCTTCTTTGTTAAAAATCAGGTGACTGTAGATGTTTGTGTTTAATTCTAGGTCTTCAGTTCTATTACATTATTATTATTATTACTATTATTATTATAGATATTTTCTTCATTTACATTTCAAATGTTATTCTGAAAGTCCCCTATACCCTCCTCTAGCCCTGCTCCCCAACCCACCCAATCCTGCTTTCTGGCCCTGGCATTTCCCTGTACTGGGACATATGATCTTTGACAGGTCTGTTGCTGTACCAATACCATTAGATTTTTATAACTATTGCTCTGTAGTAGTGCTTGACGTCAAGGATAGTGATTTCCCCAGATGTTCTCTTATTATTGAGAATAGTTTCAATTATCCTGGGTATTTTGTTGTTGGAAATGAATTTGAGAATTGCTCTTTCTATCTCTGTGAAGAATTGATTTTGAATTTTGATGGGGATTGCACTGAACCTGGATATTACTTTTGGTAAAATGGCCATTTTTACTATGTTAACTCTGCCAAATGATGAGCATGGGAGATCTTTCCATCTTCTCAGGTCTCTTTGATTTCTTTCTTCAGAGACTTGAATTTCTTGACCTACGGACTTTTGATGAGCTTGGTTAGTCACACCAAGATATTGCATATTATTTGAGACTATTGTTAAGGATGTCATTTCCTTAATTTCTTTCTTAGCCTATTTTATCCTTTGAGAAGAGGAAGGATACTGATTTGTTTGAAGTAATTTTATATCCAGCTACTTTGCTGAAGTTTTTTTTTTTTTTTAAGTATAGCATCATATCATCTGCAAATAGTGGTATCTTGACTTACTCCTTTCTAATTGGAATACCTTTGACTTCTTTTTGTCATCTAATTGCTCTAGCTAGAACTTCAAGTATTGTATTGAATTAGAAGGGAGTGAATCAGCAGCCTTGTATAATTCCTGAGTTAAGTGATATTGCTTCAAGGTTCTCTACATGTAGTTTGATGTTGGCTATTGGTTTACTGTATGTTGCTTTTTTTATGGTTATGTATAGGCCTTGAATTGTTCATATTTCTAAGATGTTTAACATGATGGAGTGTCATATTTTGTCAAATGCTTTTCCCCCATTTAATGTGATGATCATGTGTTCTTTTTTCTTTTTGTTTGTTTATATAGTGGATTAGTTTGATGGATTTCTGTATATTGAACCATCTCTGCAAAGATGAGATGAAGCCTACTTGATGAGGGTGAATGATTGTTTTGATGTGTTCTTGCATTCTGTTTGTGAAAATTTTACTGAGATTATTTGCATCAATATTTATAGGGGAAATTGGGCTGAAAATCCATTTCTTTGTTGTGGGATTGGTGGTTTAGGTATAACCATAATTGTAGCTTCATAGAACAATTGGTTATTGTTTCTTCTGTTTCTCTTTTGTGGATTAGTTTGAAGAGAATTGCTATTAGGTTGTCTTTGAAGATCTGATAGAATTCTGCACTAAACACCTCTGGTCCTGGACTTTTTTGGTTGGGAGACTGTTAATGACTGCTACTCTTTCTTTAGAGGTTATTAGACTGTTTAGATGGTTTATTTGATACTGATTTAACTTTGGTACCTGGCATATGTCTAAAAAATTGTCCATTTCATCCAGATTTTCCAGTTTTGTTGAGTATAAGCTTTTGTATTAGGATCTGATGATTTTTTTGGATTTCCTTGCTTCTGTTGTTATGTCTCCTATTTCATTTCTGATTTTGTTAACTTGGATACTGTCTATGTGCCCTCTGGTTAGTTTGGTTAATGGTTATCTATTTTGTTAGTTTTCTCAATAAACCTTTTCCTTGTTTTATTGATTCTTTATATAGTTCTTTTTGTTTCTACTTGGTTGATTTCAGCCCTGAGTGTTATTATTTCATGCTGTCTACTCTTTTTGAGTGTATTTGATTTTTTTTTTGGGGGGGGGGGTCTAGAATTTTCAGATGTACTGCTAAGCTGCTAGTGTATGCTCTCTCCAGTTTTGTTAAGGAGTCACTCAGAACAATGTGTTCTCCTCTTGCATTTATTGTGTTTCATGAGTTTGGATATGTTGTGTCTTCAGTTTTGTTAAATTCTAAATAGTCTTTAATTTCTTTATTTCTTCCATGAGCAAGTTATCACTGAGTAGAAAATTGATCAGCTTTCATCTATATATGAGCTTTCTGTTATTTTTGTTGTTATTGAAAACCTGCCTCAGTCCATTGTGATCTGATAGATGCATGAGATTATTTCAGTCTTCTTATATCCAATGAGGCCTGTTTTGTGACCAATTATATGGTCAATTTTGGAGAAGGTACCATGAGGTGCTGAGAAGAAGGTGTATTCTTCAGTTGTAGAATGAAATCTTCTATAGATATTTGTTAAATCCATTTGGTTCATACCTTCTGGGAGTTTCAACATGTCTCTGTTTGGTTTTTATTTCCACAATCTGTCCATTGATGAGAATGGGGAGTTGAAGTTGCCCACTATTATTGTGTGAGATGCAATGTGTTTTTGAGCTTTAGCAAAGGTTCTTTTATGATTGTAGTAACCTTGCATTTAGAGCATATATGTTCAGAATTGAGAGTTCATCTTGGTATATTTTTTTCTTTGATATATATATGAAGTGTCTTTCCTTATGTTTTTTGATAAATTTGGTTGAAACTCTATATTAGAAAGGCTACTCCAGCTCCTTTCTTGGGACCATTTGCTTGGAAAAAGTTTTCCAGTCTTTTATCTGAGATAGTGTTTGTCTTTGTCACTGAGGTGGGTTTACTGTATGCAGCAAAATGCTAGGTCCTATTTACATATCCTGTCTGTTAGTCTATGTCTTTTTATTGGGAAATTGAGTTCATTGCTGTTAAGAGATATTAAGTAGTGATTGTTACTTCCTGTTCTTTTGTTGTTAGAGGTAGAGATATGTTTGTGTGGCTATCTTCTTGTTGAAAGATGATTACATTCTTGATTTTCCTAGGGTGTAGTTTCCTTCCTTGTGTTGGAGTTTTTCATCCATTATCCTTTGTTGGGCTAGATTTGTGGAAAGACATTGTGTAAGTATCATTTTGTCATTGAATATTTTGCTTTCTCTATCTATGTTAATTGAGAGCTGTTTTTTGGTTTTTTTTTTGTTTGTTTGTTTTTTTTCTCTTAGGGTCTGTATGACATCTCTCCAGGATCTCCTAGCTATTATAGTCTCTGGTGAGAAGTCTGGTATAATTCTGATAGGTCTGCCTTTATATGTTTCTTGACCTCTTTCTCTTACTGATCTTAATATTCTTTCTTTGTTTGGTGTATTTGGTGTTTTGACTATTATGTGATAGTAGGAATGTCTTTTCTCATCCAATCTATTTGGAGTTCTGTAGACTTCTTGTATGTTTATGGAAATCCCTTTCTTTAAGTTATGGAAGTTTTCCTCTATAATTTTATTGAAGATATTTTCTGACCCTTTAAGTTGGAAATTTTTGTTCTCTTCTATACCTACGGTGCTTTGGTTTGCATCTTTGTATCCTGATCTCTTTCCTGTGTTTTCTATATCCAGCGATGTCTGCCTTTGTAACTTTATTAATATATTTATTTCCATTTTTAGATCCTCAATGGTTTTGTTATATTCCTTCACCTGTTTGTGTTTTCCTGTATTTCTTTAAGAGACTTATATATTTATTCTTTAAGGGCTTTTATTTGTTTACCTGTGTTCTCCTGTATTTTTTAAGAGAGTTATTTATATCCTTCTTAAATTCCTCTCTCATCTTTATGAGATGAGACTGTAGATTTGAATCCTGCTTTTCAGGTATGTTGGGTTATCCAGGACTTGTGTGCATGGCAGAACTGTATTCTGTTGATGTCAAAGAGCACAGGTATCTGTTGCTTATGTTCTTGTGCTTATATCTTGCTATCTGGTTGCTTCTGTTTTTAGTTGGGTTTGCTGTCTCGACTGTAGCTTGTGTCTATAAACATGGGTATGTTAGTACTCCTGGGGGCTCAAGTTTTCTCTGGGTGGGATTGCAGTGTGGAGATCTATAATACAGGCTTAGCTGCTGGGCACAGATGGAAACATAAGGAATTGTGCCCCAGGCTATGCTGAGGTTCCTGCATCCAGAAGGCCCTAGGTAGGTTCCACTTGGACCAGGGGTGATAGTGTTGGTCTTACCTGTAAGCTTGAGTGTATCAACACTTTCTCAGAACAAACTTACTCTGGGGCAAATTAGGTTGCAGAGGGCTGTAGCACAGTGTCACAGATGGAAACAGGAAAAGACATTAAAGTTTTATTGACATTTTTATCACAATCAATTGATACTAGGAAATATATATTTTAAGGCAAAATGATTTGAGGGGAGCATATCTCAGGAGATCAATGTACACACAAAGGTCACAGATTTATTTCTGTTTCTGTCCATGTTGAGAGTTATGAGCCCATTCCTTTGGGATTTCATTGGTTTACCTTATAATGTCTGATGACATCTGAAAATGCTTAAATAATTTTCAATAATTAGAAATCCTTTCAATAAATTGAAATATTTAACAAAATTTGCCTCCTATCCTCAACTTTTTTCTCCTCTTCATTCCCGTGTATCACAGATTATAAAAGTATTCAGTAACTGAATTCTTGAACCAGTCTTCTTTTAATTTTCCTAAAAGAAAATATTAAGTACAGAAAAAAATGTTTAAACTGGATAACAACTATGCTGTAGTTGATTGTACTACATAGTAACTGAATACTAGATTAAATTATAAAGAACACAAGCTTATTATTGCTCAGTGTTGGAACAGGCTTAGGTTCAAATGGAATATGGCAAATAACACACAGCAAAATATATGTGGGTCTGTCTTTTGATCTCTTTCATCTTACAATGCTACTTAGAACTTGACTCTTTACCCTTAGGGCCTCATCAACATCCAGTAGCATCCCAAAGCTTTTGTGTCTGAGTTGATTTTAACTGTTACATTGGCACAATCAAGAATCACTTTGTGTTGAGTCTCAGTAAGAAAGTATTTAGATCAGGTTTGAGTGTGCACATGTCTGTGGGTGATTGTCTTGTCTGTTCATTGACTCACTATGCATGAATATGGGAAGCACTTAATTAAAGATTGCTCTGAACTGAATAATTGAGAAGAAATCTGGCTAAGCATAAGCAGAAAGCAATCAGTCATCTAGAATCAATTACTTTCTCTCTTGAATGCAGAAGTCATGTGACTTGCCACTTAAGTTACTGCCTTGACATCAGCCAAATGCTGGAATGTAACCTGGAATTATAAGAAAAATAAAGTCTTTCTCCCTTAGTTGTTTCAGGTCAGCATGTTTCTTTACAGCAACAGTAATAAAACTAGGAAAATATTTTTAAAAAATGGGATGTTAAAACCCCACTCATGAGTGTCTTGTTATTTCCAGCACAGTAGTACAAGGGAGCCCTGTATCCACCACATCCATTAATTCAGAACTTGTTATTATCACTGGTTGCTTTGTTGTTGTTGTTGTTGTTGTTGTTGTTGCTGTTTTGTTTTGTTTTGTTGTTATTGTTGTTGTTGTTGTTTTGGTATCACAGTCAATCTTAGTGGAGAAAGGTGGTAATTCACTGTGGAATTTATATATATTAATGATTTTTTTCACATACTTCTTGTTATCTTTTTATTCTTTTCCCTCCCTTTTACTTGTGTACATTACAGCACAAAACACCATTTATTAAACTTTACACATATGCTCTACACAAATTAACCACATTGTCCCTGTCACTCTGTCAAATTTCCCATATTTTTAGTTAAATATCAATGAAGCTCAATTGAAAATTTAAAACATATTATGTATGTGTTAATTTTATTCTTTTCTTTTTAAAATTAATCGAATAACAGCTAAAGTCAATCCCGTTGGGTCCTGGGAATCTCACCTTTCCCTGGGGTCTAGGACTCTTTATTGGCTATCCCCAGTTCCTCATCCTCCCTGCTACATTACTTTTATTTGATTTTCTGACCCTCTTTACCTCTTCCACATCTCCTCAAGTTTCTGCCATTCTTATTTCCACCTTCTCCTTTCTCTCTCCCATCTCTCCTTCTCCTTCCACTTCCCACAATTGTCCTGTTTTACCCTCAGTGAAGGACTAAAGCATCCACCCCCTGGTCTTCCTTATTTCTACACTCTGTGTAGTCTGTAGGTTGTATCATTGGCATTGTGAGCTTTTTGCCTAGACTTTAGCCCTAAAGCACAGAAAAGGAGATAGAACCTGTGGAGATCACCTCTAGTAGACAGTCCCACTTTTAATCTGTGGAAGTTATGATACAAAATTACATAGCATTTCAACTTCCTTTAAAAACAAAATGATAGGCATGGTCCCTGGTTGATGGATGGGGATACCCACTTATCTGAAAGTTTTTTTTAAACACAGAAATATGCCTGTTCAAAAGAAGAAAAGGGACAAAAAATGGAATAGAAACTGAAGGAAGGGCCAACTGAGAATGGCCCCCACTTGTTTGCAGACACCAACCTCAACACTGTTGCTGTGGTCAAGAGGTGCTCTTGGACAGGAACCTACTGTGTCAGTTCGTTAGATGATCTGGCCAGCAACTGAGCAATGCAGAGGTGGATGCATAGAGCCAACCATCAGACTGAACTCAGGGAACCTGGTGGGGGTGCTGGAGGACTGGAGGGTGGTGGGTGGAAGGACTGGAGGGGGATTGCAACCCCATTAGAAAAACAACATAGGCTGAACTGACTACCTAATTCTCCCAGAATCTAGACCACCAACCAAGGAGTGTGCCTGGATAGATCTATGGTTCCAGATACATATGTAGCAGAGGATAGCCTTGCCTGAAAGTAATGGGAGGGTAGGCCCTTGGTCCCAGGGAGGTTGGATTCCCCAGCGTAAGGGGCTGATGGAAAGGTTGGGACAGAGAGTGTGGGTGGGTGTGGAAGCAGTCTCATATAGGCAAAAGAAGGGGGAAGAGCAGATATGGAAGTGTGATTGAAGGGGTAACCAGGAAGTGGAATATCATTTGAGATGTAAATGAATGGAATGATTAATAAAAAGGAAAAAGAAAAACTGAATATAACTGCAAAAATTATTCATCTAATCTGGATATTAATCTCTTATTAGATGCATAGTTTTAATAGTAGGAAATGTTATAGTGCAACTTTTCATTATTGGAGCACCATACAAAGGAGTGACTTTGTGTTGGGAACAAAATAAAGGAGGGTGCCGGGGGGTCCGGGGGAAGTGGGGAAAGGAAAAAGAGGCCCACACTCCACCAGAGTTTCCCTATTCTCTGGTCAGTCAGGCGTGGGAGGGCTGCTACCTACCCTATCACTCACCCTTGGTTGGGCATTCCTATATTCCACTCTTTAGAGGGTGGCCAAGGGGCAGCCCTGTCTGGGGACCCCCACCCCCAGGAGCTACTTTGCTAAAGCCACAAGGGTTCTAGGAGAGAGGGAATAGGGGAAGAGGTTCCCAATACTGACCAGAGTGCACAGCTGACCTTGAAGAAGCAGAGACTATCTATGGTTTAAGAGCTTTATTATAGAAATGCAAGGCAAAGAGAGAAGGGAGAGAGAGAGAGAGAGAGAGAGAGAGAGAGAGAGAGAGAGAGAGAGAGAGAGAGAGAGAGAGAGAAAAGAAGACAAAGAGAAAGGGAAGAGGAGAGAGAAGACAAAGAGAGGGTAGAGAGGGTGAGAGTGAGGGGTAAGAGGTAAGAGCAGAAGAGTAATGGAGCGAGGTGGAGGCTGAGCACCCCTTTTTTTGGTTTTCACTCTTGCTAGGTAACTGGGGAGGAGTTTAGCATGAAGGTCAGAAGCTTGGGCCACTGCTTAAGTGACTACTGACCATGCTTCTCTTGTGGGGGCTGTGGGAGGTGTTACCTTAGGCAGGGCCGGAGTTCTGGGAGCATGAGGGTACACCTACCATGTCATGTAGGTGAATAATGACCATCATCGTTCAGACCTCAGCTTGCCTGGACACCAGTCTATAATTCCCCACAACTTTGTGATATATGCATCAAGATTCAATGCATAACCCTCTAAGAAATGGAAAATGAAGGTGAGTTTACAAATCCAAGGCTTCAGAGTACTTGTACACATAAAACACAGTAAATTGCTTTTGATTACTTTAATGTAATTACTTAAATAGATGAGGAAAACAGCACTATACAACATCCTCAAGGAGGTTCCTGGTCAAATGTCAAAAGACAAAAGTGCTTGACTTACTTTAATGGCTTCCACGACAGTGTGCAGAAATAATTGTCAGCAATTCCCCTAGCTAAAGCTCACTTCATTTTTTTCTTTTCAGGTGAGATCAGGGTAAAATTCTATCATGATGTGAATATTGTAGAGTGTGGTCTAAGTATTGTTAGGCAGTGTTTGTATACATTCTCACAGCAGTCCTGCTCTGTGACTAGATATCACATAAGCTTTCTTTATCTTCTCTCAAATGTCAGATATGATGAGAACACAGTTCTCTGGCAGTTGTGAGCATCATTTGAGATAACTGAAAGAGGTACTTTGAGAATGATTAATATAATGTCTGAAAACAGAATGGTCTCAGTGATAGCAACAGTTGCTGGTTTCCTTTGGTCTTATGTCATTTCTGACGACGTGGGCCTTATATTTCATATTGTTTTGTCTGAAAAACATAGATCCATTTGCTTTTTATTCATATAAACTCAGAGTTTAGTCTCCGAAACAAAAAAGACTCTCTATAAACATTTCTTCTTGGGTGAATTTTTTTTCCATTTTTCACAATTTCCATGTTTGTTCAGAGCAAGGACCAGGGAAGAGCTTGAGAGACCAAGCTCAAAATGGATCTAGAAAAAGACAATGTGGGTCTCAACACTATCTCTGCTCTTTAGAAACTGCATGAATTTGGTTTTTGGAACATAATTTTTCAAATCATTTTTATCTATAAAATCTGTAGAATTGATCTCTGATGCACAAAATTTAGTGTGATAGCTGAAACTATGACAAGCAATCAACAAGTGTTTCATTAATGCTAATAGCTTTCATAACTTTTAATATCTCTGATATGTTATAGAGGCTGCATATATAAGCATGTATATTTGCAAATGTCTATAAGCACAGATGTAGAAATACAACTTTATGAATTTATTACAAACTAGAATTTGTCATTTATTAATTAACAGCTTTCAAATCAGTCAGAGCTCTTTAATTTTAAGGTGTGTTTCATCTTCTTTAAGATGAAAGTGAGGAATCCAAGGTAATGAAATCTAATGCAAAATTGGCACTTGGAGTCAAAATAGCCTTGTGTGATTTTCATGGACTGACCACCAAAACATGTCAGCACTGAGGAAAGTTGTGAGGTAGAGAAAGGTCCTTTCTAGACTACTAAGGAATGGAGGAGATCAATAGAAAGTAGAGACAGTATATTGCCAGAAGCCAAAGTTTGTGTTACTTATAGTGATATTGTAATGTAATGATTAAAGCATCCATGTGATGTCTAAAACAGGAAAAAAATGTACCTTCATTGTGCATCTAATACAGTCAAGTATCATGAAAGAAAATGACAAAGGCTTCCATGTTTTAATTACTTTTAGTCATTCTTGATCACTTGAGGGCATGTTCTTAATGGGTACTTGAAAGGACAGAATGAAGACAATGGGGTTTTTTTGTTCAAGAATAATCTTTTAATTCCCAGCTCGGTACTCCAAAAATGTAGATTCCTGATTGCTCTGAAATTGATTGCAATCAAGTTGCTTCTGCACTTTTCAGGGTAGAAGCTATATATGGGCAGAGCTGATCACCATTCATGCAGCCTTGTATATCTTCAATAAAACATTGATAGACAACCACTCAAGATATGATATTGCTTTTATGAGTCAAGTGATAAGAAGTCTCAGACCTGAAACTGAAGTCTGTACTTAGTGACAAAATCTGCTGTTCTAGAAGGATTTCAGACCAATAATGTGTGTGACAAAATATTATATGGTGATTAAATAAAAATGAATAAAACAAATCTAGCTTTCTCACATTCTAAACTGGAAATTTGATTAAACCATGCCATATCTTAGTGCACTAATCTGTAGAATATAGTTGTAAAGAAAAAAATGGACGGGTTTGTTGTGAGTCTTAATAATGACAGCATTCATAATTCCATTTAAATTGCAACCAAAGCTGATACATCAGTAGTGTTGGGAAATATTGTTTACCATGAATCAGGAAGAATGTCTAAAGAGGAAGCTATAAAAACAATAAATTATGTTTCCTAAACTCACAGCTCTTATAGTTAAGGCATGAACTTAGTAACAACTGATTTTGAATTGATATGGGAAATTTAACTGTGATACCTCCTGCTTGCTTTGTTTCTTCATTAAAATATTGAAATAAGCTCATTCAGTTAAAAGGGCACTTCACATCCACAACTATAAATAGAGAATCTGAGATATACACTGATTGTAGGAACATTGATCTTGGAATTGAGAAATAAAGAGACTCAGTTCTTCATATAATTAAATACTCAATTAGCCCGTTTCAGTCATTCTACAAGGCTCATATAGAACAATTGCAGGATTATACTGAGGACATTTGTCTTAATTGTGTCCTTAAAGCTGTAATTTAAGCAAAAAATCATTTTTGTGTATAATTGTGGTGCAAAATATGCAGATCTGTTCTCTAAAATGAGTAAGTTTAGTCCTAATAACACTCAACGAAAATCCTACTCAGCTGTGGGAATTTAAAAAATAATGTTGTTTTAAACTTCTAATGGTGTAAGGAATATAATACATGAAATACAAACATAATAGGGCTGAGTAGCAAAGATCTTATCTTATGAAACTTAAAATATAACATTCAGGGAAAGAAAAGCAATCCTAGAGCAAACAAATGGACATAGAAGAGACATTGTGATTTGCTTAAAACAGTATAAATGTGATACTAAGATTATAAAGCAATTTCTTTTTTCCAATTTTTTATTAGGTATTTTCTTCATTTACATTTCAAATGCCATCCTGAAAGTCCCCTATACCCCCCCACCCCCCGTTCCCCTACCCATCCACTCCCACCTCTTGGTCCTGGCATTCCCTTGTACTGGGGCATGCAAAGTTTGCAAGACCAAGGGACCTCTCTTCCAAATGATGGCCAACTAGGCCATCTTCTGCTACATATGCAGCTAGAGACATGAGCTCTGGGGGTACTGGTTAGTTCATATTGTTGTTCCACCTATGGTATTGCAGACCCCTTCAGCTCCTTGGGTACTCTCTCTAGCTCCTCCATTGGGGGCCCTGTGTTCCATCTAATAGCTGACTGTAAGCATCCACTTCTGTGTTTGCCAGCCACCAAACGCACACTATTGCATATGCCAGAAAGGTTTTGCTGAAAAGACCCAGATATAAAGCAATTTCTAAAGAGCTTGGTGGTGTGGTTGGAGCTGTCAGTTTACAGAGCCCTGTCTCAGCTCAAAATTTCAGTTGAAAATCCTCCCAAGGGGAGTAACCTTAGCTCACAATTCCTTCTTGGTGAATAAGCCTTGAACAACACATGAAATGACCAAGGAGTCTAAGGGTGCCAAGGGGATGGTTATTGTCTAGCCTGCCTTGAAATGTTAACAGCCAATGAATGCCTTTACCCTGGAGTCCAATTAGGATGAAGATGACAGAGTTAGCTTCTGTCAGCTCTACGACAGAGTTAAGTAGGAATGAATGAATAAAATGTCCCAGAAACAACCTTTTCCTTGGATAAAGGAATATCTAATGGTCTAAGTCTTGTAGAGGATGTCAATGTGTTGACCCAAGTCTTACTTTTCTTAGAAGGTTAATGAAGCTTATAAATATGACACTTCACACTGAACAAGACTAACATGAAAGAAAATTGGTTAACTATAATATTTGTAAGGTCAGGAAGACTCTCTATGACATCTGAGAGTGGGAGCTGCTCTTGCTTACATGCTCATATTGGCAGAGAAAAGTCACAGAAAAGTGAGAACTCAGGCAAATTATTTCTAAAGAAAGAATACAATGAAACTGAATTTAATTAAAGTTAAATAAGTAATCTTATGCAACCCAAATGTCCCTGGTATAAAATCAATAATTAGCAAGGAAGCAATATCAACATCACCTAGTCCACACAGCACCTCTCTACATTATCTTCCCAAGCCTTACTTTTCCAATTCTCCCGTGACCTAGATTCAGATGACATGTATTTAAATCATTTTAAACACATGACATTGTCAGAATTTGATGCCTTCACCTTTGGACCCAAAAAATCTATTGCATTCAGCTTTTTTTTTTTTTTGCAATTTGATCTAACATTCTGAGGTTCTTGACAGTTTTAGAGTTACAGCCATATATTGTTGTTGTTTGCCTTAACACAGCTCTTCTTGAAATTACCAGGAGTTTAGATGTAGTCTCAACTTTCCTGTTGGACACTGTCAACTCCATCCAATCACATTCTTGACTCTTCTTAAGCAGAGCCCTCATATGTCTCAGTTATAACTTCAACACACCACCCTTAAATTCAGACAACAGTGAGAGAGCTGGTGAATGTCTGGACATCAGAATGGCTTTAGCTGAGTTTGGTGAGAGTTACTGGTGAGCTAGCACTTGTAAATCTTTAACCACAATAACTGAGGCATTTTTTAAATGATCTCATAGACTGAATTGAGAAAATGAGACAGTCATCCAAAACAGAAGAATCAGTATAAAATGTATAACAAGCTCTAGTGACAGGTCACATAAGCATTGAGAAAAGTCCCATGTTTAATGTGTGAGAGTTGTGATGCAAAAATTATATAGTACTTCAACTTCCCTTAAAAAAATAGACATGGTCCTTGGTCAAAGGATGGGGTCACCCACCCATCTCAGAGTTTTTTTACCCAGAAATGTTCTGGTCCAAAGGAAGAACAGGGACAAAAAATGGAACAGAAAGTTAAGGAAGGGTGAACCAGGAGCAGCCCCCACATGGGGATACATCATGTTTGCAGACACCAAACCCAACACTGTTGCTGTGGTCAGAGGTGCCCTCATAATGGAAACTACTGTGTCAGTTTCTTGGAGATAAAGCTAGCAACTAAGCAATGTTGATTGGATGCTTGGAGCCACTCATCAGACTAAACTCAGGTTACCTGATGGGAGTGCTGGCAGAAAGACTGGAGGAGCAGAGGAGATTTGCAATCCCACTGGAGGAGCAATGTAGGCTGATATGGCCACCCAGATCTCCCAAAGTCTAGACCAACAACTAAGGAGTATACCTGGAGGGATTCATGGCTCCAGATACATACATAGCAGAGGATGGCCTTGCTTGATAACAACAGAAGGAGAGGCCCTTGGTCCTGGGGAGGTTTAATGCCCCAGAATATGGGGATGCTGAAGTGGTGGTACAGGAGAGTGTGGGTGGGTGGGGGAGCACTCTCATACAGGCAAAGTGCTACTGTGGAGGTGGGTGTGGAATGGGGTCTTGGTGGAGGGGTAATGGGGAAACAGGATATTATTTGAGATGTAATCAAATGGAATGATTAGATGGATCTGGAAGATATCATCCTAAGTGAGGTAATCCAACCACAAAAGAACACACATAATATGCACTCACTGATAAGTTAATATTAGCCCAGAAACTCAGAGTAACCAAGATATAATTTGCAAAACACATGAAACTCGAGAAGAAGGAAGACCAAAGTGTGGATACTTTGATCCTTCTTAAAAGGGGGAAACAAAGTACCCATGAAAGGAATTACAGAGACAAAGTTCTGAGCAGAGAATGAAGGAATGACCATCCATAGATTGCCCCACCTGGGGATGCATCCCATAAACAACCACCAAACCCAGACAATATTGTGAATGTCAACAAGTCCTTGCTGACAAGAGCCTGATAAAGCTGTCTTCTAAGAGGCTCTGCCAGTGCCTGACAAATACAGAATTGGATGCTCATAGCCATTCATTGGATGGAGCACAGGGTCCTCAATGAAGGAGCTAGAGAATGTATCCAAGGAGGTGAAGGGGTTTGCAGCCCCATTAGGAGGAACAACAATATCAACTAATCAGTAACCCCAGAGTTCCCTGAAACTAAACCACCAAAGAAAACACATGGTGGGACTCATGGCTCTAGCTGCATATGTAGCAGAGAATGGTCTAGTTGGTCATCAATGGGAGGAGAGACCCTTGGTCCTGTGAAGGTTCTATGCTCCAGAATAGGGGAATGCCAAGACCAGGAAGCAGGAGTGGGTGGGTTGGGGAGCAGAGGGATGGGGGAAGAAAATAGGGGATTTTTCGGAGAGGAAACTAGGAAAGGGGGCAACATTTGAAATGTAAATAAAGAAAATATCTAATAAAAAGGGAAAATAATTATTATAAAACAATATAACATTTCACACAGTTTTAAAATGGCTTTGATAATAAATAAAATATTCCTTCCAAATAACATTTTTGAATCATACTACATGGAGTCAATGTACATGACCTTAGCCAAGATGCCTAACAGTGGGTACATGAAACCATAACAGGTTACCTCCTGTAGCCAGGCAGTACCACCAGTGAAATGATAAGAACACCAACTCATCCACAAAACTTTACACTCAAAATTTGTCCTATCTAAAAGAAATGCAGGGACAAGAATGGAGCAGAGGCTAAAGTATTGACCAACAAAAAAAGAGCCATTGCACAATTAGTGATACTCTGTTATGTTTGCAGACAGGATCCTAGCTAACTGTCCTCTGACAAGCTCTACTTATCAGCTGACTGAAACATGTCCATCTGCAGATAGTCAAACATTAGACAGAGAGTGGGGACTCTTATGGAAAATTTGGGGAAGAATTGAAGTCTCTGAAGGAGACAGAAACTCTATAGGAAGATGAAAAGAAGCAACTAACCTGAACCCTTGGCAGCTATGAGAGACTGAACCACCAACCAAAGAGTATACTATGGCTGGACCCAGTCCCAGGGCCCATAGGGTTCCCTTGTCTGGCCACAGTGGGAGAGAATGCACCTTACACTGGAAAGTTTGGATGCTCCTGGGTTAGCGGATTCCTAGGGGGACCCACCCTCTCAGAGCAGAAGAGGAGGAGAAATGGAAGGAGGTACTCTGTAAAGGGGTTACTGACAGGAGACAGCATTTGGCATGTAAATAAAGAAATAAATAAGTCATTTTGCTAGCATGCTGAAATTCATAGTCTTTGCTGTATATCTTTTTTCTGTAATTTATACTTGCCAAGAAATACAAGGAAGTTCTTCATTTCCCAGATAACTGGGAATTCAGAGCAGCTGATGCTTGTTGCAATTAGAAAACAAACTCCCATGTGTACGACCCACCATTTTCCTTCTAGATTGTCATTAGTGCAAACATCCTTAGCTTGAAATGAATCTCTGAATTATAAACAAAGTTCAGAAGTGCAAAACTTTCAAAACATGTCTTAGGTTATGTGTTGATGCTAGAACTACAAAAGTACAATTTCATTTTAAAGAATGGTGACATAAGCAAATATATCCAGGAGAAAACTGACTGTAGAGTATTTATAAAAATGTCCAGTTACATTTTCCCTTAAGCTAAGTGAGCATTCTATCTCCTGCAGTGTTTGTTTTACCTAAATAAACCTATCCAAACCCATAGCATTTCTTAAAGATACTACTTTGTAATACAATTACCCTTCAACATTACATGCTTATTAAAATGTGCTGCAAAACTCAGATTTATCACCTGTTAACATTCTTCAGCCAAAAATCAGTAATATCAAGTAAATTTCTGGAATTGTTACTGTGTAATGCTGCCTAGAACCCTGGATTCTTGAATTATTGAGGTTAATGTGAAGGTGTTAAATAAGAAAATTAATAATCACCCATATAAAAGGGAATACTCTTCATGAAAATACACTAATTGGATGTTTTCTAGGATAGACATCATAGGATTTAATTCTAAAGTATCCTGCTTTCTCTGAAGTAAATTCTACAGTTGGAGTAACCAATGGTTCAAATGTCACCCAGAGAATTTTGCATTTTCTCCCTCATCCTCTGCTTCTATTTTCTCTTTCTTCACTTCTGCAGTTTTCAAACTATAAACTGAAGTGAAATATTCATACATAAATCTTTGATTGTCATCAGTCTCATGAGAACTCAAGAAGTCTGCATTCAACAGCATCATGGAAATAATTTTAGATGTTACTCTCCAGTTAGCTGAGTAGACTGTTTCCTTATGGTCAGCTTCATAAATAAATATTTAGGGATTTCATTCGTATGAAACAAAAATGAGCTATAAGAATAGATGCTACATTGTAGTATTTCAAACAAGTAAAGTCCAAGTACATTATTAGCTCAGCCTTTAAGAGTGCCCTCAGATACTATTGTTGATGTCAACCAAACAGACCCCCGCCCCAGAGCTCCCAGGGACTAAACCACCAACCAAAAAGTACACATGGAGGGACCCATGACTCCAGCTGCATATGTAGCAGAGGATGTCCTTGTTGGACATAAATGGAAAGAGAGGCCCTTGGTCCTGGGAAGGCACAATGCCCCAGTAGAGGGAAATGCCAGGGCAGTGAGGCAGGAATGGATGGGTGTGTGGGTGGGTGGGGGAGCACCTTTATAGAATCAGGGAGAAGTAGGATGGGATAGGAGGTTTCTGGTAGGGAAAGCAGGAAGGGTGATAAGATTTGAAATATAAATAAGTAAAATATCCAATTAATAATGTTACAAATAAAAAAATTATATTAACAATAAAATAAGAGTGCTCAGTACTTTTGCTTAGTCATTGGTTAGCAATCTTCCTAATGCTGTGATTCTTTAATACAGGTCCTCATGTTGCGATCTCCCATCATTAAATTATTTTCATTGCTCCTTCATAACTTATTTTTAATTAGTCATATATGTGTGTTGGTCTATGTTTGAGTTTGTGACTATGAATGAAAGTGGAATAGAACAGATACACTGGATTCCCTGGAGCTGGACACAAGGGAGTTGTGATTCTCTTCAAGTAGTTTGTGGGAATCTGGGTTCTATACAAGTACATTACCCACTCCTAACCATTGAGCCAACTCTCTAGCCTTGAAACAGATTTCAAGTAGGCTGTGATAGACATCCTAAGCACCAGTAAAAGATCCCACAGGAATGGCTGTGAGTGATCTTGAATATGCACAGTGTTTAGAAAGCAAGGATGTGAAAAAACCAGACTCTTCACAAATGCTAATGTACAGAAAGCTGTCTTTTCCTTTACTAAGAGGTTTTCTGTGAGTGAGAATTCCTGTACAGGGCAGAACACTGAGAATATATTTATAAAGTCATGGTTTTTTAAGCAACTAAAAAGAGAAGAAAATATACAGGAGCATTTTTAATATGCTGATGTGCAGGAATACTAACAGCAGACCCTTAGAAAAGTGAATTCAGTCAGCGTGAGACAAGTGCTCAAGAAGTTAATAGTGATACAAGGAACAGAAAAACAAAACAAAACAAAACAAAACAAAACAAAACAGAGTGTCTCGTGAAACAAAATGTATCCTGGGGCCTTCAACATAAGTTCTGTTAAATATATAAGATAATAACGCAAAACCGGATGTAAGAGAAGTCTATAGTTTTGTTTTCTAAACTACAAAAATCGCTTATACTGTCTGAAGAGACACTGTGACAAATTACAAAACAAACATCTCTTGCCTCATTGAACCTGAACTAGTCTCTGGTTTTATATTCATAAAAAATGTAATCAGAAAGATAGTGAATATGCTAATACACAATAAAATTGAATTGTAAGATAACCTCCTGATAGAGGAAATCAAGAATAAAATAGATGTCAATGAAAATACAGAACAAATTTAAACTGTTTATCTTTAAAACCATTAATATGTACATGCGTACATGTCAATGGGTAATAACACATAAAACTCCACAGAGAAATAAGGAAACCTAATTTTATGGTGACAAATTTCAATGTCAAAATTTGACAATTGTAGATATCAACATTAAGAACATAACCGAAGACCCTGAAAATTAGGACAACAAAAGAACTCTATGGATATTAATCTGATAGTACTGACAAACTAATAACAAAAACAAATTTCTTCAGGATATAAACATTACTACAGGTATTTTCATAGTGGCAATATATTTATAAAAATATTTAATTATGGAGTTGTTATAAGAGTCAAGTTTTGTGAAAAAAAATCTCACTTTTGTTCCTTCCTGTAAAATTACGTCATATTATCTCAATCATTGTATATGTATGTGTGTGTTTACACATATATGATGCATATGCATGTGCTTATGAGTATGTGTATGCACACAGGCAGACAGACACACACATACACATACATGTGTGTATACATATACATATACATACACATACACATATACATCATATACATATATACATATACATAGATATACATATACATAGATATACATATACATAGATATACATATACATTTCATGTTTACTATGTGACCCAGGAACCATTTTTTTGTTTAAGAGTTCAAAGATTTCAGTAAACATGTTCTCATTAACTAACCCATTCTGTCATTTATCATTTTTTTAATGTCTCTGATTGGCAGATAATTAAAGCTAGTGATTTAGATGACTTGTCCAAGGTCATAATCCAAATAAACTGTGAAGACTATAGAGACAAGACAATGATTAATGAATTTCCATGTCTGTACTGCAGTTGCTGAAGATGTCAAGATCCTTCCATGGATGATGTTAATGTCCCTGAGCTCCTGTGTGATGGTTGGCAAGTTATAAAGATTTTATCCAATTTTTATGACATTTTAGAGTTTGGTAATTTTTTGTGTGTTTTTTATGTGATTAGAGTTTGGTGCATTTTGTCTGATTTCATATCAATGTTTCAGTCATAACTTTGAAAGTAAGAGATCTAAGGTAGACCTAAATGTCAAGTGCAATTTAGAGAATACTGAGTCTCAGCTGAGCATTTACCATGCCATAGCTATTTGCTCAGAAAACAACCTCTATGCAACTTATACTTAACCTAACTTGAATTTCAGATGCGTGTTTTCCACTGAAAGAAGCTAAGTAGAATATCCAACGTCAAACAGCAAAAAGATGAAAAGTTTGAGTCTTTTTTTTACAAATGTGGTCTCACTATACTCCTGAGTAAGGCTGGCTTCAAACTTGTACTCCACCTATCTCAGCCTCTCCTGTAGCTGGAATTATAAAGTTTTTCCCTGGTGTCTAGAGCTGAGCTAAAAATTTTAACTCTGTCTAATGAGAAAATATACATGGATTTCTGTATAATAATTTATGAAACCTCCCACTGTCATGGATTGTGATGGGCAAACACAAAGCCTTGAGCCTAGCATAAGATAATTACACTTCCTCCTGAAGCCAGACTATAGAGAGTGCCCTCTATCCCCTATCTTCCTAGTCCTTTCAGGAACATTGCCTTAGGCCAGAAAGCAGCTCTTCCTCTCTACTGCCTGTGCCCTATTCTAGCTGGGCCACTAGAGGAGTGGATTTCCCACAGTACCCAGAAAACTTCACCAGGTACATCTAACCAACACTGTTGATTAAGCTAGAGAAACTACCAAAGGAATACTGCCTTGTCCAGTTACTCCCTATGACAGATCACAGAGGGAAAGAAGTAGCAGGAGTCCATAAAAAACTCAAGAGGATGATGGAGAAACACCACTGAGATTCAGGAGAACACACACAGTGAGTTAAATAAATCAGTATACTATATACTTTTTGTGAAAAAAATACTTAGAGAATGAAAAACATGATACTAAATTGCAATTATATAAACCAAAAGTAAGAATAAAATATTGTTTTTCACAAACTAGCAGGAAAACACAGCATACAAAATCCTTGGGGTTTATCTTGAGTACAGCAAAGAATACATATCTGTATCAACACTGGATCGATTTCAGATAGTCAACCTAACAATGTACCTCATGGCCTTAGAACAGAAAAGTTAAGGAAAGCCAAAATATCACCAGGAAAGAACAAAAGTCAAAGCAGAAACAAATGAAAAGAGACCTGAGAGCAATACAAGTTTACTAACAGTATTATATCCAGACAAGTCAGAAATTGTCAAAAAAAGGAAAAGAAGACTTAAAATCCAAAGAAACATAATTTGTTATTAGTGTGCTAGTTACTTTTTTGTTGAAGTAAAAAATGACTTTGACAAAAAAGAAATTGCCAGGAAGGGAGCAAATATCATTTTACACTTCTAGATCATGGTCTATCACTGAGGGAAGGCAGGGCAGAACTCAAGGAAGAAGCCAGGAGGCAGGAACATGGAGGCAAAAGCATGGAGGCAGGAACTTGAATTCAGGAACATATACGAATACTCCCTCTTGAGCTTTCACTCAGGTTGATGATCAGCCACCTTCCTAGGGACAGAACCACTCACCATGGTCTGCGTCCTCCCTATATCAGTAGCAAGAGAATCTCCATACAGACAAGGCTACAGGCAAATCTAATCTAGGTGATTTAATTACGATTGACTCTTCCCAAGAGACTCTAGGTTGGGTCACATTGACAATAAAACAAATCTACTCAGTTAGTGGGAATCTTTAATAACTGTAGACCAACAAATTATAAACTCTAGATGTAAAAAGTTCATGTCAAATGACAGGTACAACATAAAAACTGAACCATAAGCAAAGGTTGTTGAAATATACATATGTTTATATTCATGATTACCATATACATAAAACATACTTATACACATGTATTTATATGAAATCTGTATCATTAAATAACTGGAGGTTTTTAAGTGATCATGTGTGTATGGTTTACAACAGGGCATTAAGTAATTTATATAATGCCCAGATCTGAGGTTCTCAAAGATCACTAGGAGTAAAACATATACACAAGAGCAGAAAGTCTTTGTTCAGGCCAGAGATTGGATTCTCAGGCTTCTCTGAGGCAGCATGACAGCACTGAAGTCCTGGAGCACCTAAGATTTAGATTTTGTATTTTGGTTGTAGCAGGATTAGGAGTTTTCAATTTAGCAGGTACAAGATTGGTTGGCATGTGAAACTATAAGCATGTCACATAATCATTAGCTAGCAGTGTGCTCAGTTAGCTTTAGCAATTTGTCTATGACTTCTAAAACATTAGATGCCATATACTTCCCTCCTAAGGGCTGATTATCTATTTATTTCAGCTACCTATTTTTATTTTAGGCCAGATTGCAAGGTGTCTTTTTATTGGTTGTCCCTAGTTGTTACAGTCAGTTGCTGGTTCCTGGATCTGAGTTAAAATTTCTTGGGGCACAGAGTCGGCGGACACCCCTAGGGTTCTCTAGAGGACTCTCCACACCATCTTTGGACCACCAGTGAGTGGAACACAACTTCTGTTCCAATCAAATCACACGAGACCTGAGACAGCACTGGGGAAGCAGAAAAGCCAGCCTGACTAAAATCCAGATCCCTTCTGGTCAGTGCCAGCACAGGGTCGCCTTGGGCACAGAGTCGGCAGACATCCCCAAGGTCCTAGAGGACTCTCCACGAGATCTTAGGAACTCTGGTGAGTGGATCACAGCTTCTGTTCCAATCCAATTGCAGGGGACCTGAGACAGCATTAGGGAGGCAGTAAGCCGGGCCAGACCAGGATCACGGGTCCCTTCCAGTCAGCTCCAGCACCAGGTCACCTGGGCACAGAGTCAGCAGATACCCCCAAGGTCCCTAGAAGACAGCTTCTGAGGCAGACCCCTTTTTGAGCTCCAGACATTCTGGCACCTTCCCTACCAGAGGAGAGGTGTCCGCCCCGCCCAGGAGGGCTGTGTCAGAGCACCTGGGGGAGCCATCTAGGTTCCCGGAACCCTCTGAGACTAGTATGTGCAGGACTACAGAAGCTAACAGCTTCTGTGGACTACAGAAGCTAACAGCTTCTGTGGACTACAGAAGCTAACAGCTTCTGTGCCAGGAGGCAGGTCCGAACACAAGATATCTGTGCACCTTCCCTGTAAGAGGAGAGCTTGGCTGCAGAGAGTGCTCTGACCACTAAAAATCAGAGGAGAGAGCTACTCTCCCAGTTCTGCTGATTGAGGCTAACAGAATCACCAGAGAAACAATCTCTAACCAGAGAAAACTATAACAATTTACTGCAGGGATTACCAGAAGGCAAAAGGCAAAAGTAAGAATCTCACTAACAGAATCCAAGACCACTCACCATCATCAAAACACAACACTTCCACCTCACCCAGTTCTGGGCACCCCAACACACCCGAAAAGCTAGACCCGGATTTAAAAGCATATCTCCTGATGTGGTAAAGGACATCAAGAAGGACTTTAATAACTCACTTAAAGAAATACAGGAGAACACTGCTAAGGAATAAAAAGTCCTTAAAGAAAAACAGGAAAACAACCAAACAGGTAGAAGTCCTTAAAGAAAAACAGGAAAACACATCCAAACAGGTGATGGAAATGCATAAAATATACTAGACCTAAAAGGGGAAGTAGACACAATAAAGAAAACCCAAAGTGAGGCAACCCTGAAGATAGAAACCCTAGGAAAGAAATCTGGAAATATAGATGTGACCATCAGCAACAGAATACGAGAGATGGAAGAGAGAATCTCAGGTGCAAAAGATTCCATAGAGAACATAGGCACAACAGTCAAAGAAAATGCAAAATGCAAAAAGATTCTAACTCAAAACTTCCAGGAAATCCAGGACACTATGAGAAGAACAAACATACAGATAATAGGAGTAGATGAGAATGAAGATTTTCAACTTAAAGGGCCAGCAAATATCTTCAGTAAAATTATAGAAGAAAACTTCCTAAAACTAAAGAAAGAGAAGCCCATGAACATACAAGAAGCCTACAGAACTCCAAATAGTCTGGACCAGAAAAGAAATTCCTCCTGACACATAATAATCAGGACAACAAATGCACTAAATAAAGATAGAATATTAAAAGCAGTAAGGGAAAAGGTTCAAGTAACATATAATGGCAGACCTATCAGAATTACACCAGACTTTTCACCAAAGACTATGAAAGCCAGAAGATCATGGACAGATGTTATACAGACAGACACTAAAAGAACACAAACAAAAGCCCAGGCTACTATACCCAGCCAAACTTTCAATTACCATAGATGGAGAAACCAAAGTATTCCACAACAAAACTAAATTCACACATTATCTTTCCACAAATCCAGCCCTTTAAAGGATAATAAAAGAAAACAAAAACAAAAACAAAAACAAAAAACAGTACAAGGACAGAAACCACGTCCTAGAAAAAGCAAGAAAGTAATCCTTCAACAAACATAAAAGAAGACAGCCACAAGAACAGAATGCCAACTCTAACAACAAAAATATTAGGAAACAACAATTAGTTTTCCTTAATATCTCTTAATATCAATGGACTCAATTCCCCAATAAAAAGAAATAGACTAACAGACTGGCTACACAAACAGGACCCAACATTTTGCTGCTTACAGGAAACCTATCTCAGGCAAAAAGTCAGACAGTACCTCAGAATAAAATGCTGGAAAACAATTTTCCAAGCAAATGGCCTGAAGAAACAATCTTGAGTAGCCGTTCAAATATCGAATAAAATCGACTTCCAACCCAAAGTTATCAAAAAAGACAAGGAGGGACACTTCATACTCATCAAAGGTAAAATCTTCCAAGAGGAACTCTCAATTCTGAATATCTATGCTCCAAATGCAAGGGCAGTCACATTCATTACAGAGACTTTAGTAAATCTCAAAGCAGAAATTGCACCTCATACAATAATAGTGGGAGACTTCAACACACCACTTTCATCAATGGACAGTTCATGGAAACAGAAACTAAACAGGGACACAGTGAAACTAAGAGAAGTTATGAAAAATATGTTTTTAACAGATATCTACAAAACATTTTATCCTAAAACAAAAAAAAAACATACCTTCTTCTCAGCACCTCATGGTACCTTCTCCAAAATTGACCATATAATTGGTCACAAAACAGGCCTCAAGAGATACAAAAATATTGAAATTGTACCATGCATCCTATCAGATCGCCAGGGACTAAGGCTGATTTTCAATAACAACATAGATAATAGAAAGCCAATATTCACGTGGAAACAGAATAACACTCTTCTCAGTAATACCTTGGTCAAGGAAGGAATAAAGAAAGAAATTAAAGACTTTTTAGAGTTTAATGAAATTGAAGCCACAACATACCCACACATATGGGACACAATGAAAGCATTTCTAAGAGGAAAAATTGTAGCTCTGATTGCCTCTAAAAAGAAACTAGAGAGAGCACACACTAGCAGCTTGAAAACACACCTAAAAGCTCTATAACAAAGAGAAGCAAATTCACCCAAGAGGAGTAGAATGCTGGAAATAATCAAACTCAGGGGTGAAATCAACCAAGTGGAAACAAAAAGAACTATTCAAAGAATCAACCAAAGAGGAGCCGGTTCTTTGAGAAAATCAACAAGAAAGATAAACCCTTAGCCAGACTCACTAGAGGGCACAGGGACAGCATCCTAATTAATAAAATCAGAAATCAAAAGGGAGACATAACAACAGATCCTGAAGAAATCCAAAACACCATCAGATCCTTCTACAAAAGGCTATACTCAACAAAACTGGAAAACCTGGACAAAATGGACAAATTTCTAGACAGATACCATGTATGAAAGTTAAATCAGGATCAGGTTAATGATTCAAACAGTCCTATATCCCCCAAAGAAATAGAAGCAGTCATTAATTAAAAAAAAAGCCCACGACCACATGGGTTTAGTGCAGATTTCTATCATACCTTCAAAGATCTGATTCCAGTTCTTCACAAACTATTCCACAAAATAGAAGAAGAAGGCACTCTATGGAATTCATTCTAGGAAGCCACTCTGATACCTAAACCACAGAAAGACCAGACAAAGATAGAGAACTTCAGACCAATTTGCCTTATGAATATCGATGCAAAAATACTCAATAAAAATTTCGCTAACATAATCCAAGAACACATCAAAACAATCATCCATCCTGACCAGGTAGGTTTCATTCCAGGTATGCAGGGATGGTTGAATATACAGAAATACATCAACATAATCCATATATAAACAAACACAGAGACAAAAACCTCATGATCATGTGGTTAGATTTGGAGAAAACATTTGACAAAATCCAACACCCATTCATGATAAAAGTCTTGGAAACATCAAGAATTCAAGGCCCATACCTAAATATTATAAAAGCAATCTACAGCAAACCAGTAGCCAACATCAAAGCAAATGGTGAGAAGTTTGAAGTAATCCCACTAAAATCAGGGACTAGACAAGGCTGCCCACTTTCTGCCTACCTATTCAACATTGTACTTGAAGTCCTAGCCAGAGCAATTCGACAACAAAAGGAGATCAAGGGGATACAAATTGGAAAGGAAGAAGTCAAAATATCACTTTTTTGCAGATGATATGATAGTATATATAAGTGACCCTAAAAAATCCACCAGAGAACTCCTAAGCTTGATAAACAGCTTCAATGAAGTAGCTGGATATAACATTAAATATAACATTAATGCAAACAAGTCAATGGCCTTTCTGTACACAAATGATAAACAGGCTGAGAAAGAAATTAGGGAAACAACACCCTTCTCAATAGTCACAAATAATATAAAATACCTCTAACTAAGGATGTGAAAGATCTGTATGATAAGAACTTCAAGTCTCTGAAGAAAGAAATTAAAGAAGATCTCAGAAGATGGAAAGATCTCCCATGCTCATCGATTGGTAGGATTAATATAGTAAAAATTGCTATCTTGTCAAAAGAAATCTACAAATTCAATGCAATCCCCATCAAAATTCCAACTCAATTCTTCAAGGAATTAGAAAGGGCAATCTGCAAATTCATCTGGAATAACAAAAAACCTAGGATAGCAAAAACTCTTCTCAAGGATAAAAGAACCTCTGGTGGAATCACCATACCTGACCTAAAGCTGTACTACAGAGCAATTGTGATAAAAACTGCATGGTACTGGTATAACGACAGACACATAGAACAATGGAATAGAATTGAAGAGCCAGAAATGAACCCACACACCTATGGTCACTTGATCTTTGACAAGGGAGCAAAAACCACCCAGTGGAAAAAAGACAGCATTTTCAACAAATGGTGCTGGCACAACTGGCGGTTATCATGTAGAAAAATGAGAATTGATCCATTCCTATCTCCTTGTACTAAGGTCAAATCTAAGTGGATCAAGGAACTCCACATAAAACCTCAGTCAGTGAAACTTATAGAGGAGAAAGTGGAGAAAAGCCTCGAAGATATGGGCACAGGGTAAAAATTCCCGAATAGAACAACAATGGCTTGTGCTGTAAGATCAAGGATCTACAAATGGGACCTCATAAAATTGAAAACTTCTGTAAGGCAAAATACACCATCAATAAGACAAAAAGGTCACCAACAGATTTTGAAAGGATCTTTACCTATCCTAAATCAGATAGGGGACTAATATCCAATAAATATAAAGAACTCAAGAAGGTGGACTCCAAAAAAATCAAATAACTCCATTAATGAAATGGGGCTCAGAGCTAAACAAAGAATTCTCACCTGAGGAATACTGAACTGCTGAGAAGCACCTGAAAAAAATGTCCAGCATCCTTAATCATCAGGGAAATGAAAATCAAATCAACCCTGAGATTCCACCTCACACCAGTCAGAATGGCTAAGATCAAAAATTCAGGTGACAGCAGATGCTGGCAAGGATGTGGAGGAAGAGGAACATTCCTCCATTATTGGTGATATTGCAAGCTTTTACAACCACTCTGGAAATTCGTCTGGGGGTTCCTCAGAAAATTGGACATAGTACTACCGGAGGATCCAGCACTACCTCTCCTGGTCATATATCCAGATGATGTTCCAACTGGTAAGTAGGACACATGCTCCACTATGTTCATAGTAGCCTTATTTATAATAGCCAGAAGCTGGAAAGAACCCAGATGTCTGTCAACAGAGGAATGGATAGAGAAAACGCGGTACATTTACACAATGGAGTACTACTCAGCTATTAAAAAGAATGAATTTATGAAATGCCTAGGCAAATGGATGGACCTGGAGGGCATCATCCTGAGTGAGGTATCCCAATCACAAAAGAACTGACACAATGTGTACTCACTGATAAGTGGATATTAGCCCAGAAACTTAAAATACCCAAGATATAAGATACAATTTGCTAAACGCATGAAACTAGAGAAGAACGATGACCAAAGTATGGACACTATGCCCCTTCTTAGATTTGTGAACAAAACACTCATGGAAGGAGTTACAGAGACAAAATCTGGAGCTGAGATGAAAGGATGGACCATCTAGAGACTGCCATATCCGGGGATCCATCCCATAATCAGCTTCCAAACACTGACACCATTGCATACACTAGCAAGATTTTGCTGAAAGGACCCAGATATAGCTGTCTCATGTGAGGCTATGCAGGGGCCTAGCAAACACTGAAATGGATGCTCTCAGTCAGCTATTGGATGGATCACAGCCCCAATGGAGGTGCTAGAGAAAGTACCCAAGGAGCGGAAGGTATCTGCAGCCCTATAGGTGGAACAACAACATGAACTAACCAGTACCTCCCCCACCCCCACCCCCAAAGCTCTTGTCTCTAGCTTCATACGTATCAGAAAATGGCCTAGTTGGTCATCATTGGAAAGAGAAGCCCATATATGTATATGACTCAGTACAGGGGAAGGACAGGGCCAAGAAGTGGGAGTGGGTGGGTAGGGAGTGTATAGAAGGGTATGGGGACTTTTGGGATAGCATTGGAAATGTAAATGAAGAAAATACCTAATTAAAAAAATAAAAAATTAAAAATATCAAAAAATGAAAAAGAAAATTTCTTGCCTAACCCCTAACCTGTCAGTATGCATACTGTCATGGAGTCAGCTTTGCTCTGGCCAACTCCTAAGTTTAAAATGGTGCCTGCTTTGAGACAGAGTTTGTTCTGTATTAGTTATACCTCTTACACAAGAGATTTTATTAATCGTGACATGTAGGTGGGAGATGATAATCTGTGCATGTTTTTTATGAATAGGTGACTGTGTATGTGTAACAACTTTGGTGGGTGATTTTAAGTATCACCCTGAGATCTGATCTTTGACTTCTATAGAGTGTATTACATCAGTATTACATCAGATAAATCTCTTGAAGAAACACCAGGCTGTGGATGCTTCTCTCTAATGTTTAAGGATATTGTTCTGAGATGCTACTCCAGCAAATACACAGGGATTTCAAGTATGAGATTCTTTTACTTCTTTACTCTGCCGAAGAAAAACAGAAACACTGAGATTACTGTACATACTCTTTTTTCTTTTGAACTAATAAAATTTACTTAGTGTAAGTCTTGACCATATTTTCTCCTCCCCTCCCCCAAGTCCTTCTTCCTACCCCCTCTACATCCCCATCTACTCCTTCTCCCTTTTTCTTCAGAAAAGAGGTCACTCATGGATAGCAAACAGCCCTAGCATAGCGTTGCAAAAGGACTAGGAATAGCTACTCTTATTAGGGCTAGATATGGCAGGCCAGTAAGGGAATGGGTACCAAAGTCAGGCAACAGAGTCAGAGACTTCCCTTTCTCATACTTTTCTTGTTCCACAATAAGACAAAGCTACACAACTTCAACATATATGCAGAGGGTCTAGGTCCGTTCAGTTCAAGCTTTCTGATTTGTTGATCAGTCCCTATTAATTGATTTTGTAGGGTGTGTGTGTGTCATGTCCTTGACCTCTCTGGCTCCTATAATCCTTCTGTGGGGTTCTCTAAGCTCTAACTAATGTTGGGCTGCTGGACCAACTCTATTCAGCAATGAGAAAAGCAATCAGATGTTAGAGATTAATATTTATTTTACTATAATACAACAGTGTAAACTTTCTTACTGGTAACTACCTCTCAATAAAAATAGGTACAATGAATACAAAGAAAATAGAAGGACATTTATCTATTCTAGAATGGAGGTACAATATTTTTCTACATTACATTTTACTAGAAAGCTTAGGTTATAAAATGTGTTACTTGTGTATCTCATTTACAGCATGCACAGTACTGACACTTGGTGTTTTCCAATTTTCACAAACATTCTTGTAATTCAGAATTGTCAGGAGATTAATTTGAATCTCCAAATGTTTACTTGGATTCGACAGAAAGGTATCTCAAACCACTTATACAATATAAGATGCCAATTTATCTTTGGCAGATCTCTCTCTCTCTCTCTCTCTCTCTCTCTCTCTCTCTCTCTCTCTCTCTCTCTCTCTCCTCTTTCTGTGTGTGTGTGTTTGTTTGTTTATGTATGTGTGGTATGTTTAAGTATATTTAGTTCTTGAAATGGCTGCTCAGCAAGTTCTCTAAACTGAGACAAGTTCTAGGGTTTTTCTTTATATTTTCATCAACATTTGTTTTATTGGTCCAGCTTTAGCAACAAATTTCTTCAACACACCTTTGTTAACACATTCTTTAAAAAAAATAACTTTGCTGTTTTGTTTTAAATATCCTAGTTCTTGAAGTATTCCTAGCCAAGAAAGACATTTCTGTGTTGCTTTTACTTGGCAAAAATATGACTCATGCAATCCTAAGACTATTACTTAAAATTTTTTTCCTGGACAATTCAAATACTTCTAAAAAGCATAAAAGAAACAAAACAAAAAGAAATGAAATGAAACAAAGCAAAACAAAATGCCAAAGTCCAAAGGATCACTGAACACACTGCTAAGTGCTTTTGTGAAATCTAAGACCTCAACATAACATATTTAATTTCATTTATTTTGATCCAATTGTTTACTTTCCCCTGATACTTTCCTGCTTTGTTTATCTTTTACAAATTAGATGGCTGATGTAGTCCCAGCATTCAAATGAGGGACTCTCCAATGGATAAGGAAAAGAAAATTGACCTTGAAATTGCTATGCATATAAATATTGTGCTTATTTTTAATTACCTGTAGCTTTGCCTTCTGTATATGAACTAATTAACTCTCTTTTCTTTCATATCCCTTCCCTTTCTTCCCATTATATCTCTTCTCCTCTTTTCCCCATACATAATATTATTTTTTGTTCAATCAGCTCTTATTTAATCTGTATTGGCATTCCTTGCTAGGACTTTAAGAGCTCATTATTTGTCTCTTCTAAATGGAGGAATCATTTTGAATTTCAAATTGTGAGCTCACTGAATTTCCCACTCTTTTTATATAAGGTTAGCTTTCTTTTTTAATTAATTAATTTATTTCACTACATCTTTTATCACCTGCCCCCCCCCACGACTGTTCCACATCCTATACCTCCTCCTCACCCCATCTGACATCTAAACTCCCTGGCTCTCCAGTCTCTTGAGGGTTAGGTGCATCAACTCTGAATGAACCCAGACCCAGCACTCCTCTACTGTATGTGTGTTGGGGGCCTCATATCAGCTGGTGTATGCTACCTGTTTAGTTGTCCAGTGTTTGAGAGATTTCAGGGATCCAGATTAATTGAGACTGCTGGTCCTCCTACAGAGTCACCCTTCTCCTCAGCTTCTTTCACCCTTATCTAATTCAACAACAGGGGTCAGCTGCTTCTGTTCATTGGTTGGGTGTGAAGATCTGCATTTGACTCTTTTCAACTGCTTGTTGGGTCTCATGGAATACAGTCATGATAGGTCCGTTTTTGAGAGTGTTCCATAGCCTCAGTAATAGTATCAGGCCTTGGGACCACCCCTTGACCTGGATCCCACTTTGGGCCTGTTGCTGGGCCTCCTCTTCCTCAGGTTTCTCTCCATTTCTTTCAGACAGGAACAATTATGGATCAGAGTTGTGACTGTGGAATGGCCCACCTCCCTCATTTGATGCCCTGTCTTCCTGCTGGAGGTGGGCTCTATAAGTTCTCTGTCCATACTTTTGCGAATTTCATCTAAGGTCCTTCCCTTTGAGTCCTAAGAGTTTCTTATCTCCCAAGTCACTCGTGCATTCTGGAGGGTCCCCCCAGCCTCCTATCTCCCAAGGTTACCTATTTCCATTCTTTCTGCTAGCCCTCAGGACTTCAGTTCTTTTCCCTCATCCAATACCAGATCAGGTTTCCCTCTTCCCGTGAACCCCCTGTCCCAACCCATTCACTTTCCTTCCAAGGTGCCTCCCCGACTTGTGATGGCTTTCTTCTCTCTCCCAAGAAAGACTGACACTTCCTCATTTGGGAATTTCACCTTTTTTAATTCTGTGTACTGAATCTTGGGTATTCTATACTTTTTTTTTCTTCTAATATCCACTTGCATCCTTTGGATGAAACCTACTTGAGAATGGTGAGTGATGGTTTTGATGTATTCTTGGGTTTAGCTAGCAAGAATTTTAATAAGTATTTTTCATAGATCTTCATCAGTGAGATAGGCATGAAGTATTCTTTATTGGTTGGGACCTTGTGTGGTTTAGATATCAGAGTAATTCTGGCTTTATAGAGTGAGTTAGGTAGTGTTCCCTCTGTTTCTATTTTATGGAATAGTTTGAGAAAAATTGGCATCAGTTCTTTTTTTAAGGTCTGGTAGAATTCTGCACTAAATCCATCTGTCCCTGGATTGTTTCTTTTTTTTTGCGGGGGGTGAGTGTTAATGAATTCTTCTCTTTTCTTTTGTGGTATTGGCCTGTTTAGATAGTTTACCTGCTCTTTTTTTTTTTTTTTTCAGAGAGAAGATGGCATTTACCTTTATTTTATTTTATTTTATTTGTTTTTTTTAATTACGTATTTTCCTCAATTACATTTCCAATGCTATCCCAAAAGTCCCCCATAGCCCCCCCCCCACTTCCCTACCCACCCATTCCCATTCTTTTGTCCCTGGCATTCCCCTGTATTGGGGCATATAAAGTTTGCAAGTCCAATGGGCCTCTCTTTCCAGTGATGGCCGACTAGGCCATCTTTTGATACATATGCAGCTAGAGACATGAGCTCCGGGGTACTGGTTAGTTCATCATGTTGTTCCAACTATAGGGTTGCAGATCCCTTTAGCTCCTTGGGTACTTTCTCTAGCTTCTCCATTGGGAGCCCTGTGATCCATCCACTAGCTGACTGTGAGCATCCACTTCTGTGTTTGCTAGGCCCCGGCATAGTCTCACAAGAGACAGCTATATCTGGGTCCTTTCAGCAAAATCTTGCTAGTGTATGCTGCTCTTGATTTAACTTTGGTATGTGGTATCTGTCTAAAAAAACATCAATTTCATCTAGATTTTCAAGTTTTGTTTTGTTTTGTTTTGAGTGTAGGCTTTTCTAGTAGGATCTGATAAATTTTTGAAATTCCTCCATTTCTGTTGTTCTGTCTCCCTTTTCATTTCTTATTTTCTTAATTTGGATACTGCCTTGGGGCCCTTTTGTTAGTTTGGCTAGGGTGGTTTATATATCTTTTTTATTCTCTCAAAGAATTTGGATTCTTAATATTGTTCTCTTTGTTTCTATTTGGTTGATTTCAGCCCCGAGTTTGACTGTTTCCTTCCATCTACTCCTTTTGGGTATGTTTGCTACTTTTTGTTCCAGAGCTCTCAGTGTGATGTTAAGTAGCTAGTTTAAGATCTCTCCAATTTCTTTACTAGGATACATAGCGCTATGAATTTTCCTCTAACACTGCTTTCATTGTGTCTGATTACTTTGGATATGATGTGTCAATATTTTCATTAAATTCCAGGAAGTCTTTAAATTCTTTCCTTATTTCTTCCCTGACCAAGTTATCATTGAGTAGAGAGTAGTTCTGTTTCCACATGCATGTGGGCTTTCTGTAGGTTTTGCTGTTCTTAAAGACTAGACTTAGACCATGGTGATCTGATAGGATGCATGAGATTATGTCAAATTTCTTGGATCAGTTAAGGGTTGTTTTGTGACCAATTATATGGTTGATTTTGGAGAAGGTAACATGAGGTGCAGAGAAGAAAGTGTATTCTTTTGTTTTAGGATGAAATGTTCTCTAGATACCTGTTAAAAACATTGGGTTCATAACCTCTCTTAGTTTCACCGTGTCTCTGTTTATTTTCTGTTTCAATGACTTGTCCATTTGGGAGAGTGGAATGTTGAAGTCTCCCACTATTATTGTGTGGGATTCAATGAGTGTTTTGAGCTTTAGTAGAGTTTCTTCTATGAATGTGGGTACTCTTGCATGTGGTGCATAGAGGTTCAGATTTGAGACTTTCTCTTGGATTTTCCCCTTGATGAATATGAAGTGTCCTTCTTCATCACAATTGATAACTTTTGATAACAGAGTTGACTGTTGGTTCCTGATATGTCTGTTTTGGTAGGTGGCTGTATATGCTAGTGGTTCTCTACTTTTGGCTTTGTTATGAGATGCTTAATATCTTCTCCTTTCTTTGCTGCAGGTACCTTTCTTGTATTTTTGTTTTCCTTTTAGAGCCATCTGTAGGGCTGGGCTGGTAGACAGATACTGTTTGAATTTGGTTTTGTCCTGGAATATATTCATTTCTCCATCAATGTTGATTGGGAGTTTTGCTGGTTATTGTAGCCTAGGCTGGCATTTGTGTTCGCTTAGAGTCTGCATGACCTCTGACCAAGCTCGTCTGGATTTTATAGTATCGGTTGAGAAGTCTGGTGTAATTCAAATAGGTCTACATTTGTATTTTATTTGGCCCCTTTCCCTTGCAGATTTTAATACTCTTTTTTTGGTCTGTGGGTGTAGTGTTTTAATTATTAGGTCACAAGAGGATTTTCTTTTCTGGTCCCATTTATTTGTAGGCTTCTTGTACCTGTTTGGCTATCTATTTCTTTAGGTTGGTGAAGTTTTCTTCTATGATTTTGTTGAAGACATTTTCAGGTCCTTTGAGCTGGGAACCTTTGTTCTCTTCTCTTCTGACTATTCTTAGATTTGGTCTTTGCATTTTGTTATGAATTTCTTGGATGCTTTGGTCTTACATTTTGAATTTTCTTTGACATTTGTGACAATCTCTTCTATGGTAGCTTCTACACTTGAGATTCTTCTATCTCTTGTATTATGCTGGTGATACTTACATCTTTAATCTCTGACCTCTTTAATAGGCTTTCCATTTCCAGGTTTGCCTCCAGTTTTGTTTTATTGTTTCTACTTCCACTTTTAAGTCTTGGATAGTTTTATTTAATTCCTTCACCTCTTTCACCTGTATTTTCCTCTATTTCTTTCAGTTAATTATTGATATCCTCCTTAAAGGACTCTATTATTTTCATGAGATAGGATTTTAGGTCAGCTTCCTTATTTTCAGGTGTGTTGTTGTAATCAGGGCTTGCTCAAGTGGGAGAACTGGGTTCTTATGATGCCTATGTATATTGGCTTCTGTTGCTTATGATCTTGTGCTTGCCTTTTGACATCTGAATATCCTTGGTGTTTGTTGGTCTGGGTGACTCTCTGGTGTCTGCCTCATTTGTTCTTGGGTTGCTTTAGATTTCTTGGTAGGCCTGCAGCCATGGCTGTAGCAGATCACCTGCAGGGCCTTCCAACTGTGGACTCTTCACAGGGAAGATTAGCTGCTGACCTGTTCGCCTGGCTGCAGGAGATCTCTTGGGAGGCCTTCAGACTGTTGGGTCTTCAGTAGAACAGTCATGTCGTTGTCCAACTGCTCTGAGTGCAGCTGATCATGAACTATTCTGAGAGCAGTGGATCCTCAACTGCTCTGAGTTCAGCAGTTCCTCAATTGCTGTGAGTTATCAGGTCCTCTAAGATGGGTCAGGATATGGTGTCTTCACTGGAACAGACCAGCTAAGAGTTTGCTCCAGCAGAAAGGACCTGGTGGAACAGGCAGAAGAGATGGAAGAGGTAGACAGGCCAGAAGGTTAGTTTTATTTGGGATGGTGGTGTATTGGTAGGTGATAGTCATGAGTCCACAGAGCTCCTAGTAGCAGCTCTGGGACTCCAGAAGGCTTGTATGTGGGGGTGAGGGGTGGTTCTTATCAACCACTCTGAGTGCAGAGGGTTCTCTAGAATGGATCGGGATATGGTGTCTTCAGTGGAACAGATCAGCTGAGAGTCTGCCCCCGCAGAAAGTACAGGGCAGAAGAGGAAGAAGAGATGGAAGGGGATCTAAGGTTAACTTAATGTTTCCAATTTTATTGAATTTGTCAACTAGAAATCAGGAAGTTACATCCTTTTAGACTGAGACTTATATACTATATTTTGTTGGATTCAGCAACTACAAACCTTGAGTGTTTGCTCGATGCCAGACCCTATGTAGAACAGTTCCCAAAAGGCCCTTAGCAGTAAAAGTATTAACAAACTTATCTTATTAAGGAATATGAGGTCTAAGAGCATGATTTTCTTAAATAGAGATGCTGGTTTGGAGATAAGCCAGTTTTCTGGCTTGAGCTGTGCATGCAATCACCTTGGACTTTTCTTAACTTCCTCCAATCTATTTTCCCTCCACATATGCTCTGCACATTGTTTATTCTCTTTTGTAGTTTTCTGTGTTGGTTGGAGACTAGGGGACAAAAGAAAGTGCAGCCAAGACTTGGGTTTCAAATAATTCACAGGTTGTTACTAATCACATTGCTATGTAAATATCTGGCATTCAGTAAATATTTTCAATTATAAAATAAATGAAGTATATGACTTCTGTTTAATATAAAATGTCTGTCTTAACCACACTTTTCTAATTATAATAAGAAATAACTATAGTATTTTTCAAAACATCCTTATGTCTTTAAAAAATCAGAAGTCAGTTTATGTTAGGAGTATTTAGTCTGACATCTTCATTTTTAAAACATGCTTTAGGTTTAACTGGCGAGTGAAATTGGAGTATTTTCAATACATATTTAAAGTTTCTGTTTGTTACATAACGCATTTAAAAATAATTGACATCAGATAAATTAGAAGCTACAAAATTAATACATGGTAACATGTCAACTAGACAAACTGGTTGAATATTTACTTTTACAATGAATAATGGAGAATTAACTTCCCAAATGAACCTATGAAACAAAACAAGTATCATGGTTAAAATTGAGGAAGAAAGCTGTGAAATTAACTAATCAAGCAGTTAATTTGGTTATTTGCAAGGGTTGTTCTGTGATATATCAAATATTAGCAGGACAATGGGATTTTTGTTCTGATATTCTAATATTTCTTAAAAATGAAAATGAATGTGATACAGTTATGCAAAAGAAGTGTAATTATGCGTTAAGTCAAGAAAATTAATGTTTCTTTTGAAGATTGGTCTTCTATTATCGTGAACATATGATACACAATTTTGAAAAGAAATTAAAAGTTAATGATTTGTGTGCTATCATTTTTTTTCTCCCTTGGCTGGATTTTACTTCAAAGAGGTAGTTTTAAATTCTTTTAGACTCTTCTAATAGTTTTAAAGTCATTGTTTATCTCAAACAGTTCTTCTATCTGAAATAGAGTCTTCTCTCTCTTTTGAAAGCCTTGTGGAAACTTCCCAAGGTGTCTTCACTCATTTCAGGTCAAAGAATCTCTTTATTGTTTTTCTCTGTTTTGCTTTTGTTTAGCTTAGACACACTGAGGTCTACAGTAAGTATCCCTCATTCCTGTGTGGATATAATGCCCCAAGCACAATTTCTGTGATCAGTTTATTCGGGGAAAGAGAGTCAGTTATATTTTAGTGATTTCATATGTTTGCATTTACAAGGTATTGGAAGAGTCAGGTTTATCTGTACCTTGAAATAATGTCAACTCCTTGGTTCCTCATATTTACTCAATTATGACAGTAAAAATGACTATACAAAGCCTCACAATTCAAAAATGTATGTTTGTAATATTTAAATTTTTAAGTTATGATTTCATTGTTCCCATTTATGTTTTCCTCACCCCAATCACTTTCATGAACCCACCAGCTTGTTGTATCTCTATGTTATGGACATTTTTTCTTTTATTATTGGTATATACTTCTAGATATATAATCTCATCCTCTTGAATCCTGATGGTGTCACATGCATATACATAAGCACCGATCTGAACTAATTAGGGGTGATTAACTTGGGGGTAACCAGGCTGATATTCCAATTTTCAGCATTTTCAGGTCTCTTTATTTCATTGAATAACATTGAGACCCAGTAAGCTCAATGATTATATTCTAAGGAGCAATAGTTCTCAGCCATGCCTTTATTTGAATACTTCATACATTTCCTTACCTAATTCTTTTATCACCTATTTTTTTAAGGTAATACAACTATTGAAGAAAATGCTCAGACATGACTGTTCACTCTGAGTATAATAGCTACCAATAACAGAATGATTAACAAATGTTAATTCTGAGTAAAATGCAAATGGCTGCCTTATTCATCTCATCTCTTAAGGGCAGTTCTTCCTAAGCTGGCAGTGTCCTTGATTCCAAGTCAGTAGACAGGTAAGGCTAGGCTGAGTTGTATCTTGAGCATCATTTGTGACACCTAATCCATGGGGACATTCTTCATATATTATCCAGCAGGGAAAGAAGAAGGACAGATAAAGATGATTAACTCCACTTGTGTGGACTCTTCTGGAGATAACACTTGGCCATCAAATGTCATTTTCTTTTCTTCTATGTATAACATAAAAATGATCCAAGCTTGAGACTGCCTCCTTCTGAGAAGCTAGGATTATTAGAGCAAAACACAACATAGGTTTGTCACCGACACATTTCATAGTTAAAACAAATCAAAAGAACAGTGACTCCTTAATAGATTTCAGGGTTGAATATACTGTTCCCTATTTCTTCACCCTTTCAGATTTTGTACATTTAAATTTGGAAAATATTGATTTTAAGAGAAGTCAGACAATGCACTAATTTATGGAGAGTCTTCACTGTGGATCCTTTATGTTGCTGGACAAGTCATTTAATCTATTCATGTCATGGCTTTCTCATCTTTTAACCAGGGATGGAGATAATAATCATTATGTCACACAGAAATTGGTATGAGGTCTGAATTAAGGAATTTTTCTAATTAGTTTCTGAATTTCTGTTAAGGAGTCTTTATCAAATCAGCCTTCTTACCATGCGTATCGTTCATGCCTTCCAGTGACCCAGCATGTTTCCTTATGTGTCATGTTTACCTATCTAAATACAGAAAGAAGAAAATGGTTAATTTTCCAAGCTAATTTAGTAATTTAGAAAAAAATATCTAAATAGGTCTATTTTTTTTTGTTACAGAAAAGATGAGCAGATTGGTAAAGAAGATGAACTCAACAAACACATTTTAAATTTATACAAACATATTAAAATTACCACCCAATTTAATTTTAATTCATACCAAAATTGTTGGAAATATTTGTAGTCTGTTCTGTTCAAAAGGCATACCACTTAAGAAATACAAATTTAGGGTTTTATTTATAAACTCTTAACCTACTCTACTTTTCTAAGAAATAATCAATGTGACCTAAAGAGAAACTTTAATAAATGAATCCAAGTTCCTTTCTATATAGGAGATAGGGGGCCAGACACAGGGTTTCTACTTCATATGCATTGATCAAAATTGATGTACCCAGCACCACAAATGTATCATAAACATTACATATAAACTTCACAAATATGTGTATGAACTCTATACTGATATACCTATAGGACATGTTTTACATGTTTTGCATGTATATCTCGTTCAGTCCAAATTCTGAAACACTATTAACATCAACAACAAGAATGGGATTTGTTCTGGGGCAAGGTAACAGAGACAGTTTCCCAAGACATTGTCAAATTTTCTCTTAATCTCTCATTTGATCATTTAGTCAGTATTATCAAAAGTCTTGATATTTGGAAGCACTAGTAAGCTTTTCTTCAGTATAAACTCAAGCAAATGTCATTATTATTGTGCTTCTACTCAGGTGTGTTTGAAGGAAAGTCTCAGTTTGCAAATGAGATTCCAGTTACAATGATTAGCATCTTTGTCAATTTTACTGTATCTTGGATCCTTTAAGCAATGTTCCCAGATGGGTCTATGAAGGCATTTCCAGGAAGGATTAATAGAGAAGGAAGATCTTCACCACCCAGAGCAGACAGCACTTTCTAACAGATGCCCAGATCCAAATTTCTCTGAAGGGAAAGCATTTTCTTTTGCCCAAGCCCCCTTTTATCCATAGTAAGCCTAATGACTCAGTTGCTGTTTCTGTGTCTTCCATTCTTTCTGGCATGAGAACCCAGTTTCACTGGGCTTCCAACATGGACTGAAGAATGGTGATTCACCAATAATCCTCCCTCCTCCAACTGAAGTAAAGCTCACCAAAGTCTGATAGATTACTCAGGTGTTGTGTTTTGATCTCCTCTGTGGTTGGAGAGCCCTCTTTGTACAACACAGTGCACATCATCTGTAATAGTCTTTTTACTTTCCCTTCATCTTTATAACGTTTGCTTCTATGTTAAAGTTGAATGAACACTTGGGGTGTATTTTTCTAATATATTTATCCTTTTATAATTTTATGTCTTATTTTATTATTTTTGCTGTAAAGTATGCTGTATCTATTTTATATAATATGCTTATATCATTAAATTTAAAGTGATTTAATGTTCATTAGCAAACTACAATTGGGTGAGCCATATTAAAGAAATTTTTGTCCAATGGAGTTTGTTTTTAGAACTGCCCTAAACACCGCAAAATTTCTCCCTTTAAAAGCATGTTCTCTTTCTAACACTCAACTCTTGCCAGAGTGCTGAACTTTCTAATATCTATGAAATGGTATTGAACACTATCATTACCACAGCCCATCACTAGCTCAGCATCCACTTTTGTTTACATAAATTTCCATAAGTGTAAAACCAGCAAAGCAGATCAGCTATGCTGTATTACTCAGTCTGCAAGAGATGATTTCATATAACATGGTTGTTGCACTTTTCTCAGATTTAACAAGTCCTCTGATAAATTCACTGTGTGTTAAGAGCCCCTCTCTTGCCTCTTGCCACCTTGCTCCCCCCCACTCCATTCCCTTCTCCCCTCTGTCTCCACAGAATCATAACTGGCTTCTACTCTCTCTCATTCTCTCTGAGTTTCTGTGCCTCTGATGCCCTCTTAATTCCCCTCCCCATGCCCTGAATAAATTCTATTCTATACTAAAAAAGAAAGAAAGAAAGAAAGAAAGAAAGAAAGAAAGGAAGGAAGGAAGGAAGGAAGGAAGGAAGGAAGGAAGGAAGGAAGGAAGGAAGAAAGAAAGAAAGAAAGAAAGAAAGAAAGAAAGAAAGAAAGAAAGAAAGAAAGAAAGAAAGAAAGAAAGAAAGAAAGAAAGAAAAATGAAAAAAAGAAAAATAAAAAGAGTGCTGGCAGGAAGGGGAAGATAGAGACGCAGTTACAGTTCTGCTGAGCAGCTTCTTGGGTTTTATTGAATTTGTCCTACACATTCATTAATCTCTTCAATATGGAATGCTATTTTTGGACACTGCTTCAGTGTTAGCCTATCTGACATCAGTTATCACTAATATGGCATGTTTGTGTATCTTGGTTTTAGTTTCTGTAATTCTTTTCATGGGGTTGCTGATTAGAAATTATGCAATATCTCACAGTTCGTTTGACATGAACATTTTCTAACACTCCCCAGAAAGTATTGTCTGGAATAGAAGGCCTTTAAGTAAAATGGCTTATTGTAACGCGTTAACCAAAAGCGTGAGGAAGGTGTTTTAAAAATAGCAATGGGCATTATTATGTTTCTTGACTTCTATACATACCTCATCTGCCTTTATTTAATGTAATGGTCTTTAGTTGTTCCACCATCCTCTCTTCTTGCCTCCCTTCAACTGCTGACAAGTTGTTATGGTTGCAAACGTCTGCCAGAGGACACTCTTGTCAAATAACTTAAACATTTTACCAAAAGCAAGAGTAGCATGCTATGGGAGGACTTGTGCCCTCACATCACTAAAGGAAAGCCTGAGGAGGATGAGCTTCGAACTGCTTTAAAGATGCTTGTCTAACAGGCTGGTTAGTAAAAGCAAAGGTGATATAAATAATCTTTTGAAAAGTTGAAACTACATGATAATAGAGCTAGGAAAATGAAGACTCCATACAAGTGTGATCAATCATTCAGGGGAGTTGCATGCTCCCTTCAGAAGGTCCTTGCACCCTCTTGGAGTCCTATCAACCTTTCATTATGTCTTTTTATCCTCCTTCCTCAGCAGCATTGGTGTCCTGGGGAATGCAGATTTATCGTCTGGAAAGGATGCTCTTGAGCAGGCACAAATGGACTCTCAGTGCTTTTTCGAGAAGACACAGTACTGAAAATCCTTCTATGTACTGATTTCTCATCTGTGCATCTTCTTTTGTGAGGTGACACTTCTAGTCCTTTACCTAATTTTTAAAACAGAAGAAAAAATAAACTTTATAGTTAATACTTAGGATCTACAGAGAGGACTCAGTGGTTAAGAGAGTATATGGAAGAGACATGGAGTTCATTGCCTAGCTACCACATCAAGTGGCTCCCAACCACGTTTAAGTCCAGCTCCTGGGGTTCAGACCCTTTTCTATTTTGGGCAGGTACATGTAAGGAAATACACATACCCACAGGGAGGTATCTGGACACACGTGAAATTAAACTCTCTAAACAAATCTTTTAAAATATTTGTGTCTTAGAGAAGACAAAAGCAAGTCTTGTGATATACAAACACTAAGATCTGAACATGAATCTGACAAAAATATTAGAATTATGTGAAATAAAGTATTTCTCATTCATGGCTGTAGTCAACTATAAAAATCATTAGTTATAATGCCCTTTAAAGCAGCACATAGTATCACAATTAATGCTCTAAATAATTTTCCACTTGATCTGAGTTAATTGATTGATGGTCAATTCACTTTATCTACACACAAGACATTTACATTTAAAATATATAAGTAATTTTGTCCTAAGAAATTTCTAGCCAAGAACTCTGTTAAATTCATTTTCCCATTATTTTTTTCCTTCCATTTTGTAGACAGCAGAAAGGGAGAGAAGGATGGAGTGATCCTTTCATTTGTTTTTGCTTTTGTTTTTGTTTTTGTTTTTTTGTTTTTTGGGGTTTTGGGGGTTTTTTTTGGTTTTTTGTTTTTGTTTTTTTGTTTTTGTTTTTGTTTTTGCTTTTTGTGGGTGATTTGTTTTGTTTTGTTTGTTTTGTTTTGTTTTGTTTTGTTTTGTTTTGTTTTGTTTTGTTTTGCTTTAATACAGGCTTTCTCTGTATAGCCCTGGCTGTCCTGGAGCTCACTTTGTAGACCAGGCTGGCCTCGAACTCATATGTCTGCCTGCCTCTGCCTCACAAGTGCTGGGATTAAAGGTGTACACCACAACTGCCTAGGTGATTCTTTCATTTGTTTAACATGTATTTAATAATTGTGACTGACTGTGTTTCAGGTTCAGAAAACTTTAGAATTAATCAGACAAATATCAAAAAGAGCTACTTTAATGTTAGGCATGTTTGACTATTAACATAGGCATAAGGTTTACAAGAAGAAAGTAAAAAACTGAAAAAAACAAAAATATAATTAAAGATATAGAAGAATATTTAACAAGGTATTGGGTGAGATAAGATGTGTCAAGGAGGCAAGGCTTGTTCCAGAGCTAATGGAGGACCAGATTTGAAAGAGTGACAGTGACAGTGGAGATCATGGCCTACAGAGACTTCCAAAACTAAAGAAAGAACAATGGAAAGGCTGTGATATAGACATGGAGTTTGTATACATGAGAAAAATAAGGAATGCCTGTTCAGTTAGAGCACACTCAGTGAGCAGTGATGGCTGGCAAACTTCTTGTGTTCTTCTACTACTATTTCAGTTTCAAAAGGGGATAAAGGGAAAAAGATACATAAAAAGCTATAAAAATTTCAGGTACAAAATAAAATAACCTTACATCAGCTCCTTGTTAAGCTTCCAAGGAACTAAGTAATAAAAAGTTTATAGCAGCATATTCCCATGGACAATTCAATATTAAAACAATAAATACTAAGCTGTAAAATGAATATAAAAAGTCTAAACAAATTATAATGTTTCCCATGATGACTATTACAAAAGAGAATAAAATATTAGCTTGTATCTTTTTTCTATACTCTTTCCTGTTAATATAACTTTAGATTTGTTGGAGAGAGGGAGGTCACAGATGGCTAATTTAGAACATCTTGCAGCCAAGAGTAACCCCTTAACATAGACAATACTGCTGAGACATCAGTGATATTCCAGTAGGAAGTTGGACAAATCTTGTTTTTGTTTTTTTTATTTATTTATTATTTTCTGAAAAGGCAAGTAAATGAGATATTGCCCCATCCCAGCTCCATCCCACCTTTGAATGCTTTTGTGATATGTAACTGAGCACCAGATGTGGTGAAATTGCTAAGAGTTCAACCCAAGTTCTCTGACAACACTGGTATGTAGCTAAACACAGGCTAAAGACTGCAAATCCTCCCTCCCGGTATTTCAGCAGGAGAGAAAAGCAGTTCTATGGTTTCAAGATTAGCAGGGATTTCTGATGCTCATAAATACAACCTTAGTGACTGCAATTAATTGTATTTGGTAAGTTAACTGTCTGCTGTTGCCTCATATACATCTCCTAAAGCATAGTCTGATACATATTGTTCGTGTTCCTAACTGCTCTGAGCTCAGTGAATAGTCACAGAAAAAGTGATGCTTATTGGTCTTTTAAGGGACCAGTCAAAGCACTGGTAACCACTGTTGCAATGTGCTGAAGCAAACGTCATTCCCAATCTCACTGTATACCAGAGGATTCTGAGTATAGAAGGATGTAAGCAGGAATCCAAGGGCACATGATTGTTAATAAGTAAGGCAGGGATTGACCTGGGCAGCAGGAACTGCATGTATTGACTCCTTGGTCTGTGACCCACATCTAATGAGCTACTTGAGGATTTAACTGAAAACTAGGAATTTTACCTATTAACTATTAACCTGATAGCCAATGAAATAAATTAGCTAATGTAGAATCATGTACTCCAAGTCTCTATACACACACACATACATATATATACATATATATATATATATATATATATATATATATATCACATATATATGAGTATATGTTTATATTACTATATGCTTATTTTATATGTTCCAATTCAATATTCATCAATTTTATCATTATATTTTGTATGAATATTCAATACTGATATGTAGGTTGTTGAGAAATATAAGAATATTATTGACAAAACGATTCCCCTAGCATCACTGGAATGGACAAGCCTAAGTGATACAATTTTCATTCTTTTAGAATGCTATTTTAAGAAAAACATTGACAGATTGTTAAGAGACCAAATTAAAGATGATCTACTAATTAAACTGAATGAACACACAGTGTTTCTGTTTGTTTTGGAAACTGGGAGCTGTGAAAACACTTGGACACAGCCTCTGAAGCTGCCAAGTGCTGTTCTTGAGTAGGAAGGCCCCATTGAACGTTATGGCCTAGTTTCAATATCCTGCTGATGACTGAAACCCCAAAGTACCCACATTACTACTGTCTTTTTGTTCAAGGATGTGAAGAAGCAGAGAACATATTTTATCATAAAACGACTTGGATTCAATATAATAAGTGGGGCACAATTCTTTGGTGAACATTAGCTTACATGTTGTGTGCTATTCCATGACTCAGTTAAATTTGGACATTTTCTTAGGCACTAATTGCCATCATGTGACACCACAGTAGTCTAAATGCATCTGATAATGATGTTGTTGTCAAATGGGTTTCTTAGCACATCTTCTTACTGTTTTAATATCATTCTTAAAATATAAATTTATTTTTCATGATAATTTAATACATTAACAACTAAATGCAAAACAGAAATATTTAGAGATGCTGTATTTTTTTATCTATATATGTATCACAATATAATGGTTAGAACATACATATACAATTGTATAGTATAATATATATATATATATATATATATATATATATATATATATACATATATATATATTCCTCTCTCATAACTGATAAATTTATTTGGGTTAGAGCATTCTAACCCAGAAAACCTGAATAGATTCCACACAATGTGAACATTTAAGTCAATTTATCAATAATGTGAGAATTACACTCAATTTACTTCAGCTTGCTTATTCATTTTACATTATTGGGAATACTTCTGCTAAATTCCATTACTATATAAAATAGCATCCTCACTTAAATGGCTACTGTGGTCTTTATATAATAAAAGTTGCCCTAGTAGCTAGCATTTGTGTCCAGATAGTGGCCGTTTGGGAAGGATTAGATGTGGCTCCACTGTAGGAAGTATACCACTGGGGTCGAATTTGAAGTTTCAAAAAATTTACTCCGTTTTAAGTTATTTGTCTCCACTTCTTGTTTTTGGCTTATCATGTGAGCTCTCTGCTGCTGCCTCAGCTTCCTGCTACCTGTTGTAATTCTGTTCTGGCATTGTATGCTCTAATCTTTTGGAACCATTGTCCGCAAGTAAATCTTTTTTTTTTTTTCCATATAAGTTGCTTTGGTCATGGTGTTTTATCACAGCGATAGAAAAGTAACTATTACAGCTACTCTCTCTTTATATATCTTCACATTTCTCTCTAGTGAACCCAGAAGTGTTCTATGTGTACAAAAGCTTCCATATTTACAGTCTCTAGAATGAAAGTCTCTTTAATAGTGTCCCCTATATATTTAATTCTTTAAGTAGAGAAGGGCCTTTTTAGGTGCTTGTAGAATATTCTATGAACTCATTAATGAGAGCATAGTTCTGAAATTTTGTGAATCAAATTAATGACCAATGAACAGCAAATGCGTAACTCATGGCTCATATCATATCTGTGAACTGTGAACACCACAGGATAGGATTCGACACACCATATGATGCCATTCCCCTCTTCTTCTAGTGTGATTTCACAGTTTAATATTGACAGCAAGAACATCAAATTTAAGTGTCAAATTCAATGCTGTTTTCAAAATTATTTTGCAAAGCAAAACCATTCATTCAACATCGAAATAAGTGTACACTAGTTCCGATGTTTGATCCCAACATGTAACTCCTGGGGGCCTATATAATTTATTTTAATTTGATCTTAAGGACTTGAAAGATAATTATTAGCATACCAGTTAAGTATAGCTGCTAAATATTTATAACCATATATATTTTGTAATAATTATATTCCACTAAGTTACATTCACTTTACAAAATACCAAGAGATAATAGGAAGCATGTTCAGCAAAATAAATTTACTCATCCCTGAAACAGGAGATCAGAAAGTTATACAGAATGAAAGGGCAAGCCTCCAAAAGCATGGATTTACAAGCTCATGTTGTATTGAACATTTGACTAGAGAGCTAACAAAATATATAAAGAAAAACAGACCTTATCGGTTTGGGAATTTCACTAGCGAGTTATGATGTATATCTACTTACTCCAAATAGGGGAAGGAAGATACTTCAAATATATTTTTTAATTTTATTTAATCTGTTTTTCTACACTCCAGATTTTATCCCCTTCCCAGTCCACCCTCTGACTCTTCTACACCCCATACCTCTTTCCCCCTTCTCCAAGAGGCTCTTCCTATTCCACCCCCTACCTCACCAGACCTCTCCACTTCCTGGGGCCTCCAGTCGCTTGGGTGTTAGGTGCACCTTCTCTGACTGAAACAAGACCTGGCAGTCTTCTGCTGTATATGTGTTGGGAGCCTCCAATCAGCTGGTTTATACTGCCTGGTTGGTGGTTCAGTATCTGAGAGCTCTCTGAGGTCTTGGTTAATTGAGACTGCTGGTCCTCCAAAAGGGTCAGCCTCCTCTTCAGCTTCTTCCAGCTACTCCCTATTTCTTTACTTTCTATTGGATATTTTATTTATTTACATTTCTAATATTTTCCCCATTCCCAGGGGTCACTCAGAAACCTCCTATCCCATCCACCCCCAACCCCTACTTCTATGAGGTTAGTTCCCCAAACACCCACTCTAACCTCACTGCTGTGGCATTTTCCTACATGGGGGAATTGAGCCTTCACAGGACCAAGGGCCTTTCCTCCCATTGATGCCAGATAAGGACATCCTCTGCTATATCTGCAGCTTGAGCCATGGGTCCCTCCATATATACTCTTTGGTTGGTGATTTAGTCCCTGGGAGCTCTCAGGGCTCTGGTTGGTTGATATTGTTGTTCTTCCTATGGGGTTGCAAATCCCTTCAGATCCTTCAGTCCTTTCTCTATCCTATTTCAGCCACAAGGGTCAGCAGCTTCTGTCCATTGGTTGGGTGTTAATGTCTGCCTCTGACTTTTTTAGTTGCTTGTTGAGTATTTCAGAGGGCACTCTTGAAGTTCCTTTTTGTGAGCACACCATAATCTAAATAATAGTGTCAGGGCTTGGGCCTTCCCCTTGAGCTGAATCCCACATTGGGCCTGATGCTGGATCTCCTTTTCCTCAGACTCTTCTCCATTCTTGTTTCTGCAATTCTTTCAAACAGGAACAATTATGGGTCAGAGATTTGACTGTGGTATGGCAAAGCTATCCTTTAGTTGATGCCCTGCCTTTCTGCTAGGCTCTACAAGTTCCTTCTTTCCATTGTAGGGAATTTCATCTAAGGTCCCTCATTTTGAGTCCTGAGAGTCTGTCATATCCCAAGTCTCTGGACATTCTGGAGGGTCCCTAGATCTCCTACCTCCCGAGTTTGCCTGTTTCCATTCTTTCTGCTGGCCCTCAGGGCTTCTGTTCTTTTCCCTCACCCAATACCTGATAATGTTCTTCTCTTCTCCTCCCTCTCCTCTTTCCCACCCAAGTTGCTCCCTGTATCCCCCTCCTGTGATTGCTTTCTTCTCCATTCCAAGTGGAATTGAAGTATCCTTACTTGGGCCATTTAGCTTCTTAACATTTTTGAGTTCTGTGAACTGTAACTTGGGTATTTTGTACTTTTATTAGGGGGTTCTAGCCGAACATCCACTTATTAGTAAGTACAACCTATGCATGTACTTTTAGGTCTGAGTTACCTCAATGAGGATGATATTTTCTAGTTCTATCCATCCACTTGCCTGCAAAACTCAGGATGTCCTCATTCCTAATAGCTGAGTAATATTCCACTGTGTAAATGAGCTACATTTTCGTTTTATTTAATTTTTAATATTTTTTACTATGTATTTTCCTCAATTACATTTCCAATGCTATCCCAAAAGTCCCCCATACCCTCCTCCCTACTTCCCTACCCACCCATTCCCATATTTTTGGCCCTGGTGTTCCCCTGTACTGGGGCATATAAAGGTTGTGTGTCCAATGGGCCTCTCTTTCCAGTGATGGCCGACTAGGCCATCTTTTGATACATATGCAGCTAGTCAAGAGCTCCTGGGTACTGGTTAGTTCATAATGTTGTTCCATCTATAGGGTTGCAGATCCATTTAGCTCCTTGGGTACTTTCTCTAGCTCCTCCACTGGGAGCCCTGTGATCCATCCAATAGCTGACTGTGAGCATCCACTTCAGTGTTTGTTAGGCCCTGTCATAGTCTCACAAGAGACAGCTATATCTGGGTCCTTTCAGCAAAATCTTGCTAGTGTATGCAATGGTGTCAGCGCTTGGAAGCTGATTTTCGGTGGATCCCTAGATATGGCAGTCTCTAGATGATCCATCCTTTCGTCACAGCTCCAAACTTTATCTCTGTAACTCCTTTCATGGGTGTTTTGTTCCCAATTCTAAGGAGGGGAACAGTGTTTGGTTTTCATTCTTCTTGAGTTTCATGTGTTTAGCAAATTGTATCTTATATCTTGGGTATCCTAAGTTTTGGGCTAATATCCACTTATCAGTGAGTACATATTGTGTGAGTTCCTTTGTGATTGTGTTACCTCACACAGGATGATGCCCTCCATGTCCATCCATTTGCCTAGGAAATTCATAAATTCATTCTTTTTAATAGCTGAGTAGTACTCCATTTTCTGTATCCATACTTCTGACCTAGGACATCTAGGTTGTTTCCAGCTTCTGTCTATCACAAACAAGGCCACTATGACATAGTGGAACACATGCCCTTGTGGAATGGTGGGGCATCTTTTAGGTATATTCCAAAGAATGGTCTTCAGGTAGATCTATTTCCAATTTTCTGAGGAACCTACAGATTGATGTCCAGAGTGTTGCAATTCTTAACATCTATTCTAGTTGACTTTGTAGGCTTTTGTGTAGACAGTATCCTGGCTGTTATTGATTGTGTTTTAGGCTGACACTCATGTATTTGCATAAATATATCTTTTATTTGCCAAATGTAATTATTACCTCAGAGGCTTACTGCTGAATGACCTCTCCTTTTCTAGCTCTTTCTGAACTCTGGTTGTTTGATTCAACTCAGTTGTCCTTACTCAAAATCCCCTCCACACTTGACTAATTCATACTGTCTTCTCTCAGCCTTTCACTTAACTGTTCCACTTGATCTCAAACTAATTCTGGCTCCTTATTTCCCTACTTCAACTGTTTCTGCTGACCCACACTGAACTTTATGAATTTGTGCAGGAAATCAACTCTACTGTACTACATTTACTGCTCTGATTCCCAATTCATAGATTTGCTTTCCTTGCTACTCCTAAATAGCTTTACATTCCTGTGCTGGTCTCCTGAAAAAGTGGTATAGTCTATCTCTGACTCATTCTGTTATATCTTTCCCTGATTTGTCACTTTGTCTGATTATCAATTAGATACCATTTTCAAACATGGTTGTTTTCTTCTACAAATCATTACTTTAAAGGTATGAGGGGAAGTTGTGTAGATTCCTCACAAAATTGAAAAGAGAATAACAAACAGTATGTTCAAAATGGGAAACAAGTGGATATTTTTCACAGAAAATGAAATCAATGTGTCTAAGAAACAAAGATGACTAATTATGGTTCATAATATGCAAGAAATGGAAAAAGTCTAAGCATCTTTGATCTGGTAAGTAAAGACAGAAATGCACAGACTACCATAATAAGCCGCGGAAGGTCATGTGTTACTGACATGGATGAACCTAGATTCTATAGTGAGAAATAAGCCAATCACATATTGGAAATTGTATCTGATCTCCCTCATCAATGTTACCTGAAGATACTCATCTTGCAAAAGGAGAAAGTTAGATAGAGTTCCTTAGGACCTGGAAATAGTTTTTGGCAATGACCAATGGTCATTATATGACTGTTCTGATTATAATTGGTAAACAGAAAATCATTGAGTATAGGAGATCTAAGAAGAAGTATTTGTATTTATTTCAAGAAATGGAAAATTCCTATACAGTAAACATTTTAACTCTAATTTAAATATTATTTATTTAGATACAAAACATTAAAAGAAATTTATAAGAAGTAATTTCTTTCTCCTGGTGTGTGACCACTCATCTATACCCATCTTGCTCTGTTGTATCCCCAGGTGAAATGTTTTAATTAATGTATACTTGGAGTATCCTTGGCTTGACAATAATTAAAACAAACATATGATACTGGAATCTTTTCTACCTCAAACATTTTCACTGTCAATTTTCCTATTTATATGCAGAAGTAGCTATTTAATGTTAGTTCTGCAGCAAAATTATTTCACAAGGCTGCACATCTGAAAATATCTGTGCTAGATTTTCATGTTATATAAATACTATACAAATTAATATGGTTGATGCTTCTGGTACTTTTGAGGGGCAGTGATATTTGTTTTGTTTTTGAGAAAGAATCTCATGCAACACAGACTGGTCTTGACTTTTCCATGAAGCAAATGGTTGCTGTTCTGCAACCTGATGACCTGATGTGTTCTCTGTCTGCAGTAAACTGCAGGCTTCCACCAGCATAGGTCAAGAGACTCTGGATATAAAAAATTTCTCTCCAGTGAACAAAATTGTCTTGAGTATAATATTCACTTTTGCCCATTTGGCGATTTCTCCTTCTCTTTCTCTCTCTATTTTTTCTGTTTCTCTCTCTCTCTCTCTCTCTCTCTCTCTCTCTCTCTCTCTCTCTCTCTCTCTCTCTCTTTCTCTCTCTGCCTTTCTGTATCTGTCTTTATCTCTATCTCTGTCTCTCTTTGCCTCCATCTTATTTTCTGTGTCTTTATTTTTGTTTGTTTTGGTGTTTGTTTGTTTGTTTGTTTGAGACAGGGTTTCTCTGTATAACACTGGCTGTCCTTGAACTCACTCTGTAGACCAGGCTGGCCTCGAACTCAGAAATCCGCCTGCCTCTGCCTCCTGAGTGCTGGGATGGAAGACGTGCACCACCAACACCCAGCTTTCTGTGCCTTTCTATATCACCCTCATCTATTTTTACTTTTGCAAAATTTTCCTCTCCCTTTTGGTCTGTTTACATTGAGAGAGGTTTGGAAGCAACAAAAGGATGTGTAGGTGAGGAACAAAGAACAGAGCAATAGATAGAAGGAACCTGCTTTGATCAAATGATTCCTGAGAAATCAATGATGTTACTAGATAGGAATACAAACAATTACTATTAGGGGAACAGGGTGTGTCACTCTGACTCCCTGGCAGTTGGGTAGTTCCATTTCTCATTAGTTCATGAATCTGAGGTTGACATAAGCTCTACTGAACTGGTCATGGTAGTGTGCCAAGTTTCAGCCCTTAGGAGATAAAAGCAGAAGGACCAGGAGTTTAAATACTTTAGGAACATGAGCTGGTTCATTGAGAAAACTGACCAAATAATTAATCATTAACCAGACTAACCAGAAGGCACAGAGACAGTATCTAAATTAACAAAATCAGAAATCAAATACCTATTCAATATAGTGCTTGAAGTCCTAGCTAGAGCAATTAGACAACAAGAGGAAATCAAAGGGATGCAAATTGGAAAGGAAGACGTCGAAAATATCAGTATTTGCAGATGATATTATAGTAGATTTAAGTGATCCAAAAAAAAAAAAAATCAACCAGAGAACTCCTAAACCTCATAAACAACATAAACAAAATGGCTGGATATAAAATTAATTCAAACAAATCAGTGGCCTTCCTCTACGCAAAGGATAAACAGGCTGAGAACAATTTTAGGGAAACAACACCCTTCACAATAGTCACAAATAATATAAAATATCTTGGTGTGAATCTAACTAAGCAAGTGAAATATCTGTGGGATAAGAACTACAAGTCTCTAAAGAAAGAAATTGAAGAACTCAGAATATGGAAAGATCTCCCATGATCATGGATTGGCACAATTAATATAGTAAAAATGGCCATCTTGCCAAAAGCTATCTACCAATTCAATAAAATCCCCATTAAATTTCAACTCAATCCTTCATAGATTTAGAAGGAGCAATTTCAATTTTTTTTCTGGAATAAAAAAAACAAAAACAAAAAACAAAACAAACAAACAAACAAAACCAAGATAGTAAAAACTATTCTCAACACAAAAGAACTTCTGGGGTAATCACCATCCCTGACCTCAAGCTGTACTACAGAGCATTTGTGAAAAAAATCTGCATTGTATTGGTACAGTGAAAGGCAGGTTGATCAATGGAATAGAACTGAAGACCCAAAAATGAACACACACACCTATGGTCACTTGATCTTTGACAAAGGAGTTAAAACCATCCAGTGGAAAAAAGACAGCATTTTCAACAAATGGTCCTGGCTCAACTGGCAGTTAGGATGTAAAAGAAGGCAAATCAACCAATTCTTATCTCCTGGTACAAAGCTCAAGTCCAAATGGATCAAGGACCTTTATACAAAACCAGATACACTAAAACGTACAGAAGAGAAAGTAGGGAAGAACATTGAATATGTGGGCACAGGGGAAAAAATCCTGAACGGAACACCAATGGCTTGTGATGTATGATCAAGAATAGAGAAATGGGAGCCGGAGGACAGTGACCTGCCCTGCAGGGAGCGCCATCTTGGCTCCGGGACTCCGCCGAACTTAGTCTGTACAGGTCAGATTGAGGACCACAGAGGCAGACAGCTTCTGGGACAGGTGGGAGACACAGAGCCGCTGAGGCAGCACCCTTTTGGGGCCACAGACTTCCGGCACCCTCCCAGCCAGAGGACAGTGACCTGCCCTGCAGGGAGCGCCATCTTGGCTCCGGGACTCCGCCGAGCTTAGTCTGTACAGGTCAGAGTGGGGACCACGGGGGCAGACGGCTTCTGGGACAGGCGGGAGCCACAGAGCTGCTGAGGCAGCACCCTTTTGGGGCCGCAGACATCCGGCACCCTTCCAGCCGGAGGACAGTGACCTGCCCTGCAGGGAGCGCCATCTTGGCTCCAGGACTCCGCCGAGCTTAGTCTGTACAGGTCAGAGTGGGGACCACGGGGGCAGACGGCTTCTGGGACAGGCGGGAGCCACAGAGCTGCTGAGGCAGCACCCTTTTGGGGCCGCAGACATCCGGCACCCTTCCAGCTGGAGGACAGTGACCTGCCCTGCAGGGAGCGCCATCTTGGCTCCGGGACTCCGCCGAACTTAGTCTGTACAGGTTAGAGTGAGGACCACAGAGGCACACAGCTTCTGGGACAGGCGGGAGCCACAGAGCCGCTGAGGCAGCACCCTTTTGGGGCCACAGACATCCGGCACCCTCCTAGCTGGAAGACAGTGGTCTGCCCTGCACAGGAGCCCTCTGCCTCAGGAGCAGGGAGCACATCTTGGATCCAGGACTCCACTGAACTTAGGAACTTAGTCTGCACAGCTGAGAGTGTGCACCACAGAAGCCTACAGCTTCTGTGACCTGCCAAAGCAACACAGCATCTGGGAAAGGTCCTGTTTTCCGCCTTCTTCTTCGGCCAGGAGGAGGTCCAAACGCCAGATATCTGTACACCTTCCCTTTAAGAGGAAAGCTTGTCAGCAGGGAGTGCTCTAACCACTGAAACTCAGAGGAGAGAGCCTGTCTCCCAGGTCTGCTGACAGAGGATACTCAGAATCACCAGAAGAACAACCTCTGAACAGAGACAACTATAACAACTCCAGAGATTACCAGATGGCGAGAGGTAAAGGTAAGAATCTTACTAACAGAAACCAAGACCACTCACCATCATCAGGACCCAGCACTCCCACTTCACCCAGTCCAGGGCACCACAACACACCTGAAAAACTAGACCTGGACTTAAAAGCATATCTCATGATGATGGTAGAGGACATCAAGAAGGACTTTAAAGAACTACAGGAGAACATGGCTAAAGAGTTACAAGTCCTTAAAGAAAAACAGGAAAACACAACCAAACTGGTAGAAGTCCTTAAAGAGAAACAGGAAAACACATCCAATCAGATGATGGAAATGAACAAAACCATACTAGACCTAAAAAGGGAAGTAGACACAATAAAGAAAACCCAAAATGAGGCAACACTGGAGATAGAAACCCTAGGAAAGAAATCTGGAACCATAGATGCAAGCATCAGCAACAGAATACAAGAGATGGAAGAAAGAATCTCAGGTGCAGAAGATTCCATAGAGAACATCGGCACAACAATCAAGGAAAATGTAAAATGCAAAAAGATCCTAACTCAAAACATCCAAGAAATACAGGACACAATGAGAAGACCAAACCTACGGATAATAGGAGTGGATGAAAATGAAGATTTTCAACTCAAAGGACCAGCAAACATCTTCAACAAAATTATAGAAGAAAACTTCCTAAATCTAAAGAAAGAGATGCCCATGAACATACAAGAAGCCTACAGAACTCCAAATAGGCTGGACCAGAAAAGAAATACCTCCCGACACATAATAATCAGAACAACAAATGCACTAAATAAAGATAGAATACTAAAAGCAGTAAGAGAAAAAGGCCAAGTAACAAATAAAGGCAAGCCTATCAGAATTACACCAGATTTTTCACCAGAGACTATGAAAGCCAGAAGATCCTGGACATATGTTATACAGACATTAAAAGAACACAAATTCCAGCCCAGGCTACTATACCCAGCCAAACTCTCAATTAACATAGATGGAGAAACCAAAGTATTCCACGACAAAACCAAATTCACACACTATCTCTCCACGAATCCAGCCCTTCAAAGGATAATAACAGAAAAAAAACCAATACAAGGACAGGAACCACGCCCTAGAAACAACAAGAAGGTAATCCCTCAACAAACCGAAAAGAAGACAGCCACAAGAACAGAATGCCAACTTTAACAACAAAAATAACAGGAAACAACAATTACTTTTCCTTAATATCTCTTAATATCAATGGACTCAACTCCCCGATAAAAAGACATAGACTAACAAACTGGCTACACAATCAAGACCCAACATTTTGCTGCTTACAAGAAACTCATCTCAGAGAAAAAGATAGACACTACCTCAGAATGAAAGGCTGGAAAACAATTTTCCAAGCAAATGGTCTGAAGAAACAAGCTGGAGTAGCCATTCTAATATCAGATAAGATTGACTTCCAACCCAAAGTCATCAAAAAAGACAGGGAGGGGCACTTCATACTCATCAAAGGTAAAATCCTCCAAGAGGAACTATCAATCCTGAATATCTATGCTCCAAATACAAAGGCAGCCTCATTCATTAAAGAAACTTTAGTAAATCTCAAAGCACACATTGCACCTCATACAATAATAGTGGGAGACTTCAACACACCACTTTCACCAATGGACAGATCATGGAAACAGAAACTAAACAGGGACACAGTGAAACTAACAGAAGTTATGGATCAAATGGATCTGGCAGATATCTACAGAACATTTTACCCTAAAAAAAAAGGATACACCTTCTTCTCAGCACCTCATGGTACCTTCTCCAAAATTGACCACGTAATTGGGCACAAAACAGGACTCAACAGATACAAAAACATTGAAATTGTCCCATGCATCCTATCAGATCACCATGGACTAAGGCTGATCATCAATAACAAAATAAATAATAGAAAACCAACATTCACGTGGAAACTGAACAACAATCTTCTCAATGATACCTTGGTCAAGGAAGGAATAAAGAAAGAAATCAAGGACTTTTTAGAGTTCAATGAAAATGAAGCCATAACATACCCAAACTTATGGGACACAATGAAAGCATTTCTAAGAGGAAAACTCATAGCTCTGAGTGCCTCCAAAAAGAAACTAGAAAGAGCACACATTAGCAGCTTGACAACACACCTAAAAGCACTAGAACAAAAGGAAGCAAATTCACCCAAGAGGAGTAGACGGCAGGAAATAATCAAACTCAGGGGCGAAATCAATCAAGTGGAAACAAGAAGAACTATTCAAAGAATCAACCAATCAAAGAGCTGGTTCTTTGAGAAAATCAACAAGATAGATAAACCCTTAGCCAGACTAACTAGAGGGCACAGGGAAAGTATTCTAATTAACAAAATCAGAAATGAAAAAGGAGACATAACAACAGATCCTGAAGACATCCAAAACACCATCAGATCCTTCTACCAAAGGCTATACTCAACAAAACTGGAGAACCTGGATGAAATGGAGAAGGTCCTAGACAGATACCAGGTACCAAAGTTGAACCAAGATCAGGTTAATGATCTAAACAACCCTATATCCCCCGAAGAAATAGAAGCAATCATTAATAGTCTCCCAACCAAAAAAAGCCCAGGACCAGATGGGTTTAGTGCAGAGTTCTATCAGACCTTCAAAGAAGATCTAATCCCAGTTCTTCACAAACTATTCCACAAAATAGAAACAGAAGGTACTCTACCCAACTCATTCTATGAAGCCACAATTACTCTGATACCTAAACCACAAAAAGACCCAACAAAGATAGAAAACTTCAGACCAATATCCCTTATGAATATTGATGCAAAAATAATCAATAAAGTTCTTGCTAACCGAATCCAAGAACACATCAAAACAATCATCCATCCTGACCAAGTAGGTTTCATCCCAGGGATGCAGGGATGGTTCAATATATGGAAATCCATCAACGTAATCCAGTATATAAACAAACTCAAAGACAAAAACCACATGGTCATCTCGTTAGATGCAGAAAAAGCATTTGACAAGATCCAACACCCATTCATGATAAAAGTCTTGGAAAGATCAGGAATTCAAGGCCCATACCTAAACATGATAAAAGCAATCTACAGCAAACCAGTAGCCAACATCAAAGTAAATGGTGAGAAGCTTGAAGCAATCCCTCTAAAATCAGGGACTAGACAAGGCTGTCCACTTTCTCCATACCTATTCAACATTGTACTTGAAGTCCTAGCCAGAGCAATTCGACAACAAAAGGAGATCAAAGGGATACAAATTGGAAAAGATGAAGTCAAAATATCACTCTTTGCAGATGATATGATAGTATATATAAGTGACCCTAAAAATTCCACCAGAGAACTCCTAAGCCTGATAAACAGCTTCGGTGAAGTAGCTGGATATAAAATTAACTCAAACAAATCAATGGCCTTTCTCTACACAAAGAATAAACAGGCTGAGAAAGAAATTAGGGAAACAACACCCTTCTCAATAGTCACAAATAATATAAAATATCTTGGCGTGACTCTAACTAAGGAAGTGAAAGATCTGTATAATAAAAACTTCAAGTCTCTGAAGAAAGAAATTATAGAAGATCTCAGAAGATGGAAAGATCTCCCATGCTCATGGATTGGCAGGATCAACATTGTAAAAATGGCTATCTTGCCAAAAGCAATCTACAGATTCAATGCAATCCCCATCAAAATTCCAAATCAATTCTTCAACGAATTAGAAAGTGCAATCTGCAAATTCATCTGGAATAACAAAAAACCTAGGATAGCAAAAACTCTTCTCAAGGATAAAAGAACCTCTGGTGGAATCACCATGCTGGACCTAAAGCTCTACTACAGAGCAATTGTGATAAAAACTGCATGGTACTGGTATAGTGACAGACAAATAGACCAATGGAATAGAATTGAAGACCCAGAAATGAACCCACACACCTACGGTCACTTGATCTTCGACAAGGGAGCTAAAAACATCCAGTGGAAGAAAGACAGCATTTTTAACAAATGGTGCTGGCACAACTGGTTGTTATCATGTAGAAGAATGCGAATCGATCCATTCCTATCTCCTTGTACTAAGGTCAAGTCTAAGTGGATCAAGGAACTTCACATAAAACCAGAGACACTGAAACTTATAGAGGAGAAAGTGGGGAAAAGCCTTGAAGATATGGGCACAGGGGAAAAATTCCTGAATAGAACAGTAATGGCTTGTGCTGTAAGATCGAGAATTGACAAGTGGGACCTCATGAAACTACAAAGCTTCTGCAAGGCTAAAGACACCATCAATAAGACAAAAAAACCACCAACAGATTGGGAAAGGATCTTCACCTATCCTAAACCAGACAAGGGACTAATATCCAATATATATAAAGAACTCAAGAAGGTGGACTCCAGAAAGTCAAATAACCCCATTAAAAAATGGGGCTCAGAACTGAACAAAGAATTCTCACCTGAGGAATACCGAATGGCAGAGAAGCACCTGAAAAAATGTTCAACATCCTTAATCATCAGGGAAATGCAAATGAAAACAACCCTGAGATTCCACCTCACACCAGTCAGAATGGCTAAGATCAAAAATTCAGGTGACAGCAGATGCTGGCGAGGATGTGGAGAAAGAGGAACACTTCTCCATTGTTGGTGGGATTGCAAGCTTGTACAACCACTCTGGAAATCAGTCTGGCGGTTCCTCAGAAAATTGGACATAGTACTACCGGAGGATCCAGCAATACCTCTTCTGGGCATATATCCAGAAGATGTCCCAACCGGTAAGAAGGACACATGCTCCACTATGTTCATAGCAGCCCTATGTATAATAGCCAGAAGCTGGAAAGAACCCAGATGTCCCTCAACAGAGGAATGGATACAGAAATTATGGTACATTTACACAATGGAGTACTACTCAGCTATTAAAAAGAATGAATTTATGAAATTCCTAGCCAAATGGATGGACCTGGAGGGCATCATCTTGAGTGAGGTAACACAATCACAAAGGAACCCACACAATATGTATTCACTGATAAGTGGATATTAGCCCAAAACTTAGGATACCCAAGATATAAGATACAATTTGCTAAACGCATGAAACTCAAGAAGAATGAAGACCAAAATGTGGACACTGTGCCCCTTCTTAGAATTGGGAACAATACACCCAGGGAAGGAGTTACAGAGACAAAGTTCGGAGCTGTGATGAAAGGATGGACCATCTAGAGACTGCCGTATCCAGGGATCCATCCCATAATCAGCTTCTAAACGCTGACACCATTGCATACACTAGCAAGATTTTGCTGAAAGGACCCAAAGATAGCTGTCTCTTGTGAGACTATGCAGGGGCCTAGCAAACACAGGAGTGGATGCTCACAGTCAGCTATTAGATGGATCACAGGGCTCCCAATGGAGAAGCTAGAGAAAGTACCCAAGGAGCTAAAGTGATCTGCAACCCTATAGTTGGAACAACATGATGAACTAACCAGTACCCCGGAGCTCTTGTCTCTAGCTGCATATGTATCGAAAGATGGCCTAGTCGGCCATCACTGGAAAGAGAGGCCCATTGGACTTGCAAACTTTATATGCCCCAATATAGGGGAATGCCAGGGCCAAAAGAATGGGAATGGGAGGGTAGGGAAGTGGGGGGCGGTATGGGGGACTTTTGGGATAGCATTGGAAATGAAATTGAGGAAAATATGTAATAAAAAAAAACAGTGGAAAAAAAAAAGAATAGAGAAATGGGACTTCACAAAATTGCAAAGTTTTTAAAGGCAAAGGACACTGTCAAGAAGACAAAAAGGCTACTAACAGACTGGCAAAAGATCAAAACACCCATGGAAAGAGTTACAGAGATAAAGTGTGGAGTAGAGACTGAAGAAATGACCATATGAAGACTGACTCACCTGAGGATCCATTCCATTTAAAATCACCAAACTCAGTCACTGTTGTGGATGCTAACAAGTGCTTGCTTACAGGAGCCTGATATAGATCTCTCCTGAGAGGCTCTGCCAGTGCCTCACATATACAGAGGTGGATGCTCACAGCCATCCATTGGACTAAGCATAGTATCCTCAAGGAAAGAGCTAGAGAAATGACCCAAAGGTCTAAAGGGGTTTGCAGCCCCATAGGAGGAACAACAATATGAACTATCCCCAGAGCTCACAGGGACTTAACAACCAACCAAAGAGCACACATGGTGGGACTCATGGCTCCAGCTGTATATGCAGCATAGGATGGCCTAGTAGGACATCAATGGGAGGAGAGACCCTTTGTTCTATGAAGGCCTTATTCCCCAATGTGGGGGAATGTCAGATCCAGAAAGCAGGAGTGGGTGATTTGTTGAGCAGGTGGAGCGGTTAGGAGATATGGGTAGAGTGATTTTGAAGAGGAAATGGAGAAAGGGGATAACTTTTGAAATGTAAATAAACTATTTATATATATAAATAGTATATATATATATATACATATATATATACACACACTAAATAGTGAGTTTACTTTAACATATTTGAAGGTTAAAAACGAGTTGCTTTTAAGCATAAACTGCATCATAGTTCGCATTTCCTTAAAGTTTTACGAAATACAGAGATACTTTATTCTCTAAACACTTAGTTCTTATTTCTCATCACTTTCTTCACCAAACCAAACACAGAATGAATTTTTTGTTTCAAGTATTAAAACTTCTATTTAGGTGACAATGTCAGACACATTAGAAAAATGACAGAATAGTTTGTTTTGTTGTCCAAGTCAAGGCGAGGACTCAGAAGGAATGGGTCACCAGGTGCATATCACAGCAGCATAATTGGAATCCAGGTCATTAACTATTTTTAGATAATAGAAAAGGCTATAGTCACCGTGTCAAAAATGTCCAAGGAACCACATCCTAAGAGACTATAGGGAGATAATGTCTGTAATATCTAATATTGGAACTGCATGAACCAGAGTCATGAAGATCAGGTTATATTGTTGCAGTATACTTTAGTATCCTTCACTCCTATCATTTTTACTGATTAAATAAGAGCATGAAAAATCACCACACAGTTATATTTAAGTAGAAGGTATGTGCAGATATCAGCATGCTAAAAGAGTGGCAGCTACTGAGAAGATGCAAGCTTCCGCATGGTTTTCTAGCTTCAGCTAAGAGTGGGATCTGTTGAATTATAGGCTCCACACATTCTATTTTTCTATTTAGTAGAATCAATGCAGTCATGTTCATCTCCCAGTTGTAATGAGAGTAGGATGCATAAAAATTTATAAAGGCTTTGGCAGATGTGCAGTTTCAGCCTGACATTGGAGATGCTGCAATTCATAGAACTACTAATATATGCTGCTAATGTCAATTAGTTGAAAATGTAGTCATAAATGTCAATATTGCTGCACTGAGTATTCAAAAGTATTTTCCTCAGTAGAAGGAAGTAGTAAAATAAATAGAAATAAAACACAAAATGCACATAATTGAGGGAGAAACATAGAACTTAAACAAACAAAGGAAAATGTTTAAAGATTGGAGATAGAAGGCTGTAGACTCAGCTTTTAGGTTAAAAGCACTAAATGTTCTGGTAAACTTAGTTCCCAGCACTCACAAGAGAGCTCAAAATCTCCTATCATTCTAGCTATCGGGGATTCAACAGTCAAATACAATTTAAATTCTGAAATATTGCGAAGTAGATTGACTTTACCGAGCGAACAACTAATCAACAATTAATTTTCTAGAACAAATCTGTTTTCAAAGAGTTATTTTTATTTATATGTAAGAATGTCTCTGTGTGAGCACAGGTCACATGAATCTACTGCATGCAAAAACTAAAGGAGTCTGTCTGATCTCCTGGTGCTGGAGCCACAGGTGGGGATGCGTGCCCCTAACATGGGTGTGGAGAAGTGCACATGGATCCTTTGGAGGAGCATCAACTGAAATATCTCTCTACTTCCTATAACAACTCTTACAGTGCACTTCATTTTTATTCACCTCTAGCTTATATTCAGTGTTTAAAATAATATTCTCAATATTGCCATCTATCAGGTATAAGGATTAGTATAATCATATTAAGGCTTATTACTTTTTCTTTGGTACCTATAATGGTCCACTTTTTCTTCCAACATAGATTTTTACTATTTTTGTATTAAGAAAAGAAAAAGAAATCCCATATATAAAGAAAAATATATTTGCCTTGATGTGTTTGGCTAATTTTATCTAACATGATTATCTGCAGTCCTATTGACTTTCCTTTGTATGACAGAATTCCTTTGTTATTTTTAGAAGAATAACATCCAGTCATACATGTTGACCCCATTTTCTTTATTTGACACCAAGACTGATTCTGCAAATTCATTATTGTGTAATGTGCTACAGCAAAAATATAAAAATATGGAGAGCATTGCTTTTTATCCTATCATTGGTTACTAAAATTGGCACAGCTGGGTCATATGGTAACTTTACTTTTAGATATCAAGGGTTTCCATAATGGCTCAGCAAGTTTACAAACCCACCACACTGCTCCTGCCACTTCCAGTATCACATAAGGTATTTATACTCAAAAGCATTTTTGCCTTTCTTATTTTTTTGGATCATGTCAATTTTTTTTCAGAAACAAAGATGGTATTGCAGGCATGTTTTGAGTTTTAATAGTTGTTATTTTTTCCTACAAGTTATAATTATATTTTAAATTATAAGAGGAATAATTATTCCTCTTCTCCACATCCAGGGACCCAGTCCCTTACACACTTTTATACCCCAAAATGATATGCCTATCCCTAGCTATTCAGCTATAATTATATAATATCTTAATTATGACTAATTTATTTTCATGTTGCTAACAAAAAAACTAATGAATGATTTTTTTTATTCATACCATAAAGATCATATCATGATAGAGTTAGCCAAGAAATTCTACTGACCAATGCTCATCTGCCATTAATAATGTTCTTTGGAAAAATGTAGAATCTAAAATAATTCCATTTTCCAGCACTTTTTTTTTCTTATATAATTTTGTTGAAGATATTACCTGGCCTTTAAGTTGAAAATCTTCATTCTCTTCTTTTTTTTTTTTTTTTTCTTTTTTTTTTTCCACATTTTTTTTTATTATGTATTTTCCACAATTATATTTCCAATGCTATCCCAAAAGTCCCCCATACTCCCCCGCCCCACTTCTCTACCCACCCATTCCCATTCTTTTGGCCCTGGAATTCCCCTGTATTGGGGCATATAAAGTTTGCAAGTCCAATGGGCCTCTCTTTCCAGTGATGGCCAACTAGGCCATCTTTTGATACATATGCAGCTAGAGACAAGAGCTCCGGGGTACTGGTTAGTTCATCATGTTGTTCCCCCTATAGGGTTGCAGATCCCTTTAACTCCTTGGGTACTTTCTCTAGCTTCTCATTGGGAGCCCTGTGATCCATCCAATAGCTGACTGTGAGCATCCACTTCTGTGTTTGCTAGGACCCGGCATAGTCTCACAAGAGACAGCTATATCTGGGTAGTTTCAGCAAAATCTTGCTATTGTATGCAATGGTGTCAGCGTTTAGAAGATGATTATGGGATGGATCCCTGGATATGGCAGTCTCTAGATGGTCCATCCTTTCATCACAGCTCCAAACTTTGTCTCTGTAACTCCTTCCCTGGGTGTTTTGTTCCCAATTCTAAGAAGGGGCACAATGTACACATTTTGGTCTTCATTCTTCTTGAGTTTCATGCGTTTAGCAAATTGTATCTTATATCTTGGGTATCTTAAGTTTTGGGCTAATATCCACTTATCAGTGAATACATATTGTGTGAGTTCTTTTGTGATTGTGTTACCTCACTCAAGATGATGCCCTCCAGGTCCATCCATTTGGCTAGGAATTTCATAAATTCATTCTTTTTAATAGCTGAGTAGTACTCCATTGTGTAAATGTACCATAATTTCTGTATCCATTCCTCTGTTGAGGGACATCTGGGTTCTTTCCAGCTTCTGGCTATTATACATAGGGCTGCTATGAACATAGTGGAGCATGTGTCCTTCTTACCGGTTGGGACATCTTCTGGATATATGCCCAGGAGAGGTATTGCTGGATCCTCCGGTAGTACTATGTCCAATTTTCTGAGGAACCTCCAGACTGATTTCCAGAGTGGTTGTACAAGCTTGCAATCCCACCAACAATGGAGGAGTGTTCCTCTTTCTCCACATCCTTGCCAGCATCTGCTATCACCTGAATTTTTGATCTTAGCCATTCTGACTGGTGTGAGGTAGAATCTCAGGGTTGTTTTGATTTGCATTTCCCTGATGATTAAGGATGTTGAACATTTTTTCAGGTGCTTCTCTGCCATTCGGTATTCCTCAGGTGAGAATTCTTTGTTCAGTTCTGAGCCCCATTTTTTCATGGGGTTATTTGATTTTCTGGAGTCCACCTTCTTGAGTTCTTTATATATATTGGATATTAGTCCCTTACCTGATTTAGGATAGGTAAAGATCCTTTCCCAATCTGTTGGTGGTTTATTTTGTCTTATTGATGGTGTCTTTTGCCTTGCAGAAGCTTTGCAGTTTCATGAGGTCCCAGTTGTCAATTCTCGATCTTACAGCACAAGTCATTGCTGTTCTATTCAATAATTTTTCCCCTGTGCCCATATCTTCAAGGCTTTTCCCCACACTCTCTTCTATAAGTTTCAGTGTCTCTGGTTTTATGTGAAGTTCCTTGATCCACTTAGATTTGACCTTAGTACAAGGAGATAGGAATGGATCAATTCGCATTCTTCTACATGATAACAACCAGTTGTGCCAGCACCATTTTTTGAAAATGCTGTCTTTCTTCCACTGGATGGTTTTAGCTCCCTTGTCGAAGATCAAGTGACCATAGGTGTCTGGCCTCATTTCTGGGTCTTCAATTCTATTTCATTGGTCTACTTGTCTGTCACTATACCAGTATCATGCAGTTTTTATCACAATTGCTCTGTAGTAAAGCTTTAGGTCAGGCATGGTGATTCCAACAGAGGTACTTTTATCCTTGAGAAGAGTTTTTCTATCCTAGGTTTTTTGTTATTCCAGATGAATCTGCCAATTGCCCTTTCTAATTCGTTGAAGAATTGAGTTGGAATTTTGATGTGGATTTCATTGAATCTGTATATTGCTTTTGGCAAAATAGCCATTTTTACTATATTGATCCTCCCAATCCAAGAGCATGGAAGATCTTTCCATCTTCTGAGATCTTCTATAATTTCTTTCTTCAGAGACTTGAAGTTTTTATCATACAGATCTTTCACTTCCTTAGTTAGAGTCACGCCAAGGTATTTTATATTATTTGTGACTATTGAGAGGGGTGTTGTTTCCCTGATTTCTTTCTCAGCCTGTTTATCCTTTGTGTACAGAAAGGCCATTGACTTGTTTGAGTCAATTTTATATCCAGCTACTTGACTGAAGCTGTTTATCAGGCTTAGGAGTTTTCTGGTGGATTTTTAGGGTCACTTATATAAACTATCATATCATCTGCAAAAAGTGATATTTTGACTTCTTCCTTTCCAATTTGTATCCCCTTGATCTCCTTTTGTTGTCTAATTGCTCTGGCTAGGACTTCAAGTACAATATTGAATAGGTATGGAGAAAGTGGGCAGCCTTGTCTAGTCCCTGATTTTAGAGGGATTGCTTCAAGCTTCTCACCATTTACTTTGATGTTGGCTACTGGTTTGCTGTAGATTGCTTTTATCATGTTTAGGTATGGGCCTTGAATTCCTGATCTTTCCAAGACTTTTATCATGAATGGGTGTTGGATCTTATCAAATTCATTTTCCGCATCTAACAAGATGATCATGTGGTTTTTGTCTTTGAGTTTGTTTATATACTGGATTACGTTGATGGATTTCCGTATATTGAACCATCCTTGCATCCCTGGGATGAAACCTACTTGGTAAGGATGGATGATTGTTTTGATGTGTTCTTGGATTCGGTTAGCAAGAACTTTATTGAGGATTTTTGCATCGATATTCATAAGGGAAATTGGTCTGAAGTTCTCTATCTTTGTTGGGTCTTTTTGTGGTTTAGGTATCAGAATAATTGTGGCTTCATAAAATGAGTTGTGTAGAGTACCTTCTGTTTCTATTTTGTGGAATAGTTTGTGAAGAACTGGAATTAGGTCTTCTTTGAAGGTCTGATAGAACTCTGCACTAAACCCATCTGGTCCGGGGCTTTTTTTGGTTGGGAGACTATTTATGATTGCTTCTATTTCTTTAGGGGATATAGGGCTGTTTAGATCATTAACCTGATCTTGATTCAACTTTGGTACCTGGTTTCTGTTCTGAAACTTCTCTATTTCATCCAAGTTCTCCAGTTTTGTTGAGTATAGCCTTTTGTAGAAGGATCTGATGGTGTTTTGGATTTCTTCAGGATCTGTTGTTATGTCTCCTTTTTCATTTCTGATTTTGTTAATTAGAATGCTTTCCCTGTGCCCTCTATTGAGTCTGGCTAAGGGTTTATCTATCTTGTTGATTTTCTCAAAGAACCAGCTCCTTGATTGGTTGATTGTTTGAATAGTTCTTCTTGTTTCCACTTGGTTGATTTCACCCCTGAGTTTGATTATTTCCTGCTGTCTACTCCTCTTGGGTGAATTTGCTTCCTCTTGTTCTAGTGCTTTTAGGTGTTTTGCCAAGCTGCTAATGTGTGCTCTCTCTAGTTTCTTTTTGGAGGCACTGAGAGCTATGAGTTTTCCTCTTAGAAATGCTTTCATTGTGTCCCATAAGTTTGGGCATGTTGTGGCTTCATTTTCATTGAACTCTAAAAAGCATTTTCCAGCCCTTTAATTCTATACTTTTAAATATTAATATTAGGGAAGGTAAAACCTTATATTTGGTTTGATATCAACTATATGTGGTGCCTGAAAATAGGATGAATCTCTCCAACATTGGTATTGTGTACTTTAAATAACTCTAGTAGTTATTTGCTTTCTTCAGCAGCAAATAAGAGTAGGTGCAAGACACACAGCCAGACAAGAGGAAAGAGTATAAATTGGAAGTCTTCATTGGGTTACTCCCCTAGGAGATTGGGAACCCTGTGGAATAGGGAAACAAAAGATGATTGAAGTCAAAGGGGACACCAGGAAACCATGGCCCAATGAAATAATTAAGCAGGCCTCACATGGGCTCACAGAGTCTAAAGTCACAAGTTCAGGCCTACATGGGTCTGGAAAAGGTCCTCTGCATATCTTCTATGTCTGTTAGCTTTATGTTTTGATGGGACTCCTAACAGTGGGCCCCAGTGTATCTCTGACTTTGCTGTTTATTATGGGGACTCTATTTTTACTCCAATTGGGTTTTCATGTATAGTCTCAATGTGAAACTTTGTCTTACAATATCCTGTTTTCTCTTCTTTGACTGTCATCTCTTGGAGGCCTATTCTTTTCTAAAGAAGAAATGGACAGGGAGTAGGTCTGGAGGAGAGAAGACACAGGAGAGGGGTAGATCAAGGAGATAGTGTGATATGGAGTATTGTATGAGAGAAGAATCTTTTTCCAATAATAAAAAAGACTATGAAAATAAATAAATAAAAAAGTATAGAATACCATACTTGAGACTTTCTACTATGAGAACACACACACACACACACACACACACACACACACACACACAGAGAAATGCTTCCAAAACATCAAGTAACTGTGATTTGTTTTGAAAGCTTGAAGGTACTCTTACAACTACAGGGTAGACCAAGTATATCTCAATGTACTAGGCATACTGTCATCAACCATAGAAGAGGAAACTATATGGAGACAGTATGGGGGCCTCAGGTAGAAAGTAGGGATCATTCTGTATTTCAAAGCCACTCTTGTGAGCAGGAGGAACCTAAGTACATCCTTCAGGTTCTTTCCAAAACCCTGATAGGAGATATCAACTGAAAGAATGTTCTCAAAAACTAGTGGCTGTGGTAAAAACCAAACAATCAAACACAGCAAAATGAAAACCAAACAACACAGAAACAGCAAAAATGTATATATATATATATATATATATATATATATATGATATATATATGACATGATGCTATATTTGGAGAGGTAGGACAGCAGATAGACAGAACAGACAGAAGGGGCATGCCCATTTGAGCCAAAACAGCCTTTTAGTATGAGGTGGTTGTGGTCTTTGAGTTCTTTGGGACAAATATTTTCAACAAAGAATAGAAGCATTACTCACAGAGAAAAGGCTATTCCATTTCTAGAAATAGTGTGTTATAGTAAATAATGTCTTTAGCTTTAACACCACTGCTGCCATCCTTGGATCTCATCCTGTTCACAGGCAATATATCAGACTAGCCAGAGAGCTCCATGGACATTAATACACTTTGTTACAATGCTTTTATGAGATGGATTATTTTAGTTTCATCCAATTGTAGAGAGTCTGTAAAATGATGATGGGAACTTACTTGTAAATTTTTACATAGATAGTAATGAGTTTTCTCAAAATCAACTGCTATGGCACTTGACAGAGTTTCAATAACTTACCTTGATTGCCTTCCTGCAGTGATTATAGAATCAGATGGAAGTTAAATCATTAGATCTTCTATTCTTTAATTTAAAGACACTGTCCCTCACCCACAAAATTGAATCTCATTGATAAATGTGTCATAAAGACAAGACTTATGAATAAACCATCCTGCAAGGCTGAACATCATATCTGAGTGTTAGATTCATATGAAAATAGCAGCTGGAGGAAAGATTTTATAATTATTAGTGTGTGTGACTATATGAGAATGGGAGAGAGGGGAACAAATTAATCAAGTCTGAAGTCACCTTGTAGATGAGCATGGGCACTTTGAAAAGATTTTTGACTGAGCAGCAGTAGACAAGACTTCAATGGGCATGTTTAATAAAGTTTACTTAGTGTGACAATCAATGCTGGGGACATAAAGAAGCCAAGTGAACAGGGTACCTGATAAATGATTCAAAACCACACAACACCAGAGGCTTTTTTTTGTTTGTTTGTTAGTTTGGGGTTTTGTTATTGCTATTGTTGTAGACGCTGCTGTTGTTGCTTTTATTTTATCATGTTTTTGCTTTATCTTACTTCTTATATTTTATTCCTGCATCATGGTTTGATTTCTTTTTTCTAATGGGACAGAAGGAGATCCTCTCCATTCAAACAATGGTAAGTGGCCTCTTTGCAAGAATCACTAGGACCTTTTACCAAGGTTCTCTGCAACTTTCTCTCCCTAGGACATCTACTGCCAAGCTTTCTTGGCTATCTTCTACTGTCCTTACCTACATCTTGGTCTCATCTCATCACCTTATCAGTAATAGCCTTGCCAATAAAGCTGGAGAGATGGTCAGACAAGAAGAAAGGCTGAGAGAATCCTGTTATGACCGATCCAGCCATGGATGCTGCATGTACTGGATCAGCAATACTTACATGCTAAAAAAGTGTCTATGGCAAACTCCTGCTTCCCTTAAGCTTATCAGATGCTTTGAGGAAGTTAGTGTGGAGTTTCTTCTCAGTCTTATCTCACAAAACTAAGAACTCTTGGACCTACTGTAGAGCTACACAGTATATGGAAAAGTGTGATACACATTAGATTTAAAGGGTTTTATAAACTCCTTACATACTGGATGATTCAAAATTGTGTGTGTGTGTGTGTGTGTGTGTGTGTGTGTGTGTGTGTGTGTTATTGTCCTACCAGAATATTCCCATTTTTAATTTTTGTTTCTTCCCGAACTGGCCATGAATATGTGTACTATCATTAGCATTTTTAATTGAATTTACTCTGTGATTATAGTCTTATTTTCAAAAGTTATCCTAAAGATAATTACTGACTCTTGTGTGAATTTATTCCCACTATAAGGCTATGTAGCTCTGCCTACATTAGAGTTTGAGACTAGACTCTAACATTATTCAGCTAGACTGGTTTTATTTGGTTTTGTTAGATGCTTAACTGACATGCTACAGTTATTTTTATTGAAACATTTCCCTCTAGAAATTCACATCTCAAAAGCAGATAGAAGCCTGTAGAGTCAAATTCAACCTATCATACGGAGGCACTGGCTAGGCATATTTTATAACTGTGATTTCTTAGTAAAAGATGACCAGAGAATAAGTTGTATCTCTACATTAGGAATGGCACTGTCTGCCCCCAAAGGCTACATGTTTTATGATTTCATTCATTTCTATTGAAAGCTTCCACTCCTCTATGATTGTTAGTAATATTCATGTGTTAGTTTCCCTTTAGGATCAGAAATCTGAGCAGTGGACTGAAATATCTTTCCTTCAGACACACACTTTCATGTCAAAAGATGCATGTGACTCTATTTGGGTATATATCTCTAAAGAAAAACTTAAAATTACATATTGTTGTATAATGATTCTGCAGTCCGTTAAAAATATGTTTTCATGGTACATGGTAGAGATACCATTAGTATTTATAAGTTAGGAAAATGGTGTGTGGAAAGCCACCTGTGCTGAACAACCTGGCAAACAGATGTCACAGGTCAAAAAATCAAAATGGCAGAGAAAAATTCTCTCAATTTGACACTAATTTCTACCTCAACAGAAGAAGAAAATGGGAAACACTTCCTTCAAAGTTTATTTTATTTACTTATTTTCTTTTAATTCCCCAGCTTGAAGGTCTTGTAGTTCAATTATGGTACTTATTATAACATCATTTCTCTTCTAGCACATACAAACATTGGTACTAAGGATCCTTTCTGCCTCTGTATTATGGGGAAGATTTCTGTTTTTCTGGCCCTTATACTTTCAATTATATTTTAGCATTACTTGAGGAAATATAATCTGGCAAATGATTATGTTCCTTTTTTTAAGGCAATGAATCTTTTACACTGTGATTAAAACTAATATCCAACTTCTGAAATAGATTCAGATGTAACCTACCTACAAGATTTTATTTAATTTTTAGAAGTTCATAACCCATCTGAAAAGTAACAGGACTTTGTGGGAGTTTCATTATTTGTAGGGTATGTGTGTGTGTATGAGAGACAGACAGAGAGAAATATTGAGAGAGAGACAAAGACACACACACACAGAGAGAGAGAGAGAGAGAGAGAGAGAGAGAGAGAGAGAGAGAGATTGTGAGTGTGTGTGTGTGTGTGTGTGTGTGTGTGTTTGTGTGTACCTCACGGCTTGAAAAATCAAGATTTCATAGCTATATTAAACATATACTCAAACACTGAACACTTTTCCTAATTCTAGGCATGTGATGTCTTCAAGTGTGGTCTAATGACAACCTCTGGGAATTTTGTTTAGAATACATATTTCCTGGACTGAGGAAATAGACTTTGAAAACAGTCAGAAGCATAGACATGTGTTTAAACACATTCAGGAAATCAGGACACAGATGAAAAAAAAATCCCACAATTGATGAATAGTTGTGTTTCCATGTTAAAAATCCATTTTTTTAACCTTTTGTTTGAAAGATTTGGGCCTGAAAGTCAGGGCATCACAAACTCAACAGTGAGTTTACATTCCTAGGAAATAGCATATTTGAATTCTGACATGAATATTTTAACGATGAACAGTTCCACAGCTTAAACAATGAAATTGTAAACATGGTGGGCAGTGGGTATGGGGGAATAAAGGGGATGAGAGAGAACCTGCATCTGCCAGAGTTCGGGTGCTTAGGGCAGGCAGATGCAGAGGACTGCTGTGCTGTCCATGTGGCCCAGAGTGGGTGTCTGGCTGTGTGAAGCCATGGACCCCAGTCTGTACATGGTTTGTGTATGTGTGTGTGTGTGTGTGCATGTGTGTGTGTGTGTGTGTGTGTTTGAGAGAGAGAGAGAGACAGGTTCACAGTCTCGGACATCGGACATACCAGACATCACTGGACACTGCAGAGAAGTGGGGACCAAAGTGGGAGCCCTGGGGGAAACTCGGTCAGCCCCAGGGATGAAGGGAGAAGAGGGCAGGGGAAGAGGGGGTGCTGGGTGGTTCACACATAGGTGAGTGTCCTTGGTCAGGTCTGTGGCTGGAGCACAGGAGGGCCTTCTGGCATGAGGTTACACATAATTCTTTAGGGGAAAGCCTATTCCATTGTTCAAGTCTTGTGGGCCTTGATGAGCAGAGACAGTCTATGGTTTTAGAGCTTCATTGTAAAAAGGCAGAAAGAGAAAAGGTAGAGTGGTCAGCCATGGCCACGTAGAAGGAAGGGTAAGGGAGGAGGAGAAGGAGAACTGCAGATAAGAATGAGAGGTAAGAGCTTATGAGAGAAAGGAGGGGCCAAGCATTCTTTTTTATAGTAGACTAGGTTATCCTGCTGTTGCAGGGTAACTGTGGGGCAGAGCACACCTGGCTATTGTCAGTTAAATGTGAGGGTGGAGTCTAGCCAGAATGGCAGGAGCTTGGGACTTTATCTGCATGACTAATAACCACAGGATTATGGAATTGAGGGCTCCATGGTGTCCGATACCTGTGTGTCTGGGAGCATGTTTCACTGTTCTGTCCCTTGTAGAGTTTCTACTGGGTCTCCAGAGTACATCTCACTTGGCCAGAAAAAAACAAAACAAAACAAAACAAACAAACAAACAAACAAACAAAACAAACAGGCTGCCTTTCAGGGTCCCACATAAACTTGGAGTGATTAAGAGAGAAAGTGATAATTTTCAGAGATCACTGAAATTTATACCATGTGGTTAGTCCATTTTAACATCACTACTTTGTATGTGAATGTGTGTTTGTGTATGTGTGTGACTGATAGAGTTAGAGAGAGGGGGGAGGGAGAGAGATGATCACAAATAATTGTTTTTACTGTTTTCTATATGTAGATTTAAAAAAAAACTTTTTTACAATCTCTTCTTCCCTTCTTCATTTCTTTATTCTTTTATTATTCCATTATTGTATTTATTTATTCACTTTATATCCCTCTTGCTTCACCCTCCCAGTCTGTCCCCTCACACAGTTCCTTAGTTCCTCCCCTGTCTCTCAATCACCTTCTCCTCTTAGAAGGTGGATGTCATATCTGTGTATCTCCCAATCCTGGTACACCAAGTCGCTTCAGGGTTAGGCACATCAAATGAGACCAGATAAGAGAGCCAAACCAGAGAAATAGATTTCACAGTTTCAGGGACAGCCCCTACTTCAGCTGCTGGGTGAGCCTCATGAAGACCATGCTACACATCTGATACATATATGGGGGTGGGGGAATAGGTCTCCCTGTGTGTGCTTTTTCATTAGTGGTTTGGTCTCTGTGAGCACACAATAGTTGACTCTATTTGTCTTCCTGTGGAGCTGTTATCCTTATGTTGCCTTGGCTATCCTGGAACTCATTCTGTAGACCAGACTTCTACAATGATCTGCCTGCCTGTGCCATCCACTTGTTGGGGTTAAAGCTATTCACCACAGCAGCTGGCTAAAATTTATTAACACAAACTACCATAATGTTTTCTTTAATATGCTATTCAAATGAGGAAAATACCTAATAAAAAAGAAGAAAGGAAAAAAATTGCATGCTGCTTCTCTAGTAAAGAACATTTTTTGTAGTCTTTTTTTTTTAATTTTAAATATTTTTATTACATATTTTCCTCAATTACATTTCCAATGCTATCCCAAAAGTCCCCCATAGCGCCCCCCACTTCCCTACCCACCCATTCCCATTCTTTTGGCCCTGGCATTCCCCTATATTGGGACACATAAAGTTTGCAAGTCCAATGGGCCTCTCTTTCCAGTGATGGCCGACTAGGCCATCTTTCGATACATATGCAGCTAGAAACAAGAGCTCCGGGGTTCTGGTTAGTACATCATGTTGTTCCAACAATAGGGTTGCAGATCCCTTTAGCTCCTTGGGTACTTTCTCTAGCTTCTCCATTGGGAGCCCTGTGATACATCCAATAGCTGACTGTGAACATCCACTCCTGTGTTTGCTAGGCCCTGGCATCGTCTCACAAGAGACAACTATATTTGGGTCCTTTCAGCAAAATCTTGTTAGTGTATGCAATGGTGTCAGCGTTTAGAAGCTGATTATGGGATGGATCCCTGGATACGGCAGTCTCTAAATGGTCCATCCTTTCATCACAGATACGAACTTTGTCTCTGTACCTCCTTCCCTGGGTGTTTTCTTCCCAATTCTAAGAAGGTGCACAGTGTCCACACTTTGGTCTTCATTCTTCTTGAGTTTCATGCGTTTAGCAAATTGTATCTTATATCTTGGGTATCTTAAGTTTTGGGCTAATATCCACTTATCAGTGAATACATATTGTGTGAGTTCTTTTGTGATTGTGTTACTTCACTCAAGATGACGCCCTCCAGGTCCATCCATTTGGCTAGGAATTTCATAAATTCATTCTTTTTAATAGCTGAGTAGTACTCCATTGTGTAAATGTACCATAATTTCTGTATCCATTCCTCTGTTGAGGGACATCTGGGTTCTTTCCAGCTTCTGGCTATTATAAATAGGGCTGCTATGAACATAGTGGAGCATGTGTCCTTTTTACCGGTTGGGACATCTTCTGGATATATGCCCAGGAGAGGTATTGCTGGATCCTCGGGTAGTACTATGTCCAATTTTCTGAGGAACCGCCAGACTGATTTCCAGAGTGGTTGTACAAGCTTGCAATCCCACCAACAATGGAGGAGTGTTCCTCTTTCTCCACATCCTCGCCAGCATCTGCTGTCACCTGAATTTTTGATCTTAGCCATTCTGACTGGTGTGAGGTAGAATCTAGGGTTGTTTGATTTGCATTTCCCTGATGATTAAGGATGTTGAACATTTTTTCAGGTGCTTCTCTGCCATTCGGTATTCCTCAGGTGAGAATTCTTTGTTCTGTTCTGAGCCCCATTTTTTAATGGGGTTATTTGACTTTCTGGAGTCCACCTTCTTGAGTTCTTTACATATATTGGATATTAGTCCCTTATCTGATTTAGGATAGGTGAAGATCCTTTCCCAATCTGTTGGTGGTTTTTTTGTCTTATTGATGGTGTCTTTAGCCTTGCAGAAGCTTTGTAGTTTCATGAGGTCCCACTTGTCAATTCTCGATCTTACAGCACAAGCCATTACTGTTCTATTCAGGAATTTTTCCCCTGTGCCCATATCTTCAAGGCTTTTCCCCACTTTCTCTTCTATAAGTTTCAGTGTCTCTGGTTTTATGTGAAGTTCCTTGATCCAATTAGACTTGACCTTAGTACAAGGAGATAGGAATGGATCAATTCGCATTCTTCTACATGTTAACAACCAGTTGTGCCAGCACCATTTGTTGAAAAGGCTGTCTTTCTTCCACTGGATGTTTTTAGCTCCCTTGTCGAAGATCAAGTGACCTTAGGTGTGTGGGTTCATTTCTGGGTCTTCAATTCTATTCCATTGGTCTATTTGTCTGTCACTATACCAGTACCATGCAGTTTTTATCACAATTGCTCTGTAGTAGAGCTTTAGGTCCGGCATGGTGATTCTACCAGAGGTTCTTTTATCCTTGAGAAGAGTTTTTGCTATCCTAGGTTTTTTGTTATTCCAGATGAATTTGCAGATTGCACTTTCTAATTCGTTGAAGAATTGATTTGGAATTTTGATGGGGATTGCATTGAATCTGTAGATTGCTTTTGGCAAGATAACCATTTTTACAATGTTGATCCTGCCAATCCATGAGCATGGGAGATCTTTCCATCTTCTGAGATCTTCTATAATTTCTTTCTTCAGAGACTTGAAGTATTTATTTTACAGATCTTTCACTTCCTTAGTTAGAGTCACACCAAGATATTTTATATTATTTGTGACTATTGAGAAGGGTGTTGTTTCCCTAATTTCTATCTCAGCCTGTTTATTCTTTGTGTAGAGAAAGGCCATTGATTTGTTTGAGTTAATTTTATATCCAGCTACTTCACCGAAGCTGTTTATCAGGCTTAGGAGTTCTCTGGTGGAATTTTTAGGGTTACTTAGATATACTATCATATCATCCGCAAAGAGTGATATTTTGACTTCATCTTTTCCAATTTGTATCCCTTTGATCTCCTTTTGTTGTCAAATTGCTCTGGCTAGGACCTCAAGTACAATGTTGAATAGGTATGGAGAAAGTGGACAGCCTTGTCTAGTCCCTGATTTTAGAGGGATTGCTTCAAGCTTCTCACCATTTACTTTGATGTTGGCTACTGGTTTGCTGTAGATTGCTTTTATCATGTTTAGGTATGGGCCTTGAATTCCTGATCTTTCCAAGACTTTTATCATGAATGGGTGTTGGATCTTGTCAAATGCTTTTTCTGTATCTAAGGAGATGACCATATGGTTTTTGTCTTTGAGTTTGTTTATATACTGGATTACATTGATGGATTTCCGTATATTGAACCATCCCTGCATCCCTGGAATGAAACCTACTTGGTAAGGATGGATGATTGTTTTGATGTGTTCTTGGATTCGGTTAGCAAGAACTTTATTGAGGATTTTTGCATCAATATTCATAAAGGATATTGGTCTGAAGTTTTCTATCTTTGTTGGGTCTTTTTGTGGTTTAGGTATCAGAGTAATTGTGGCTTCATAGAATGAGTTGGGTAGAGTACCTTCAGTTTCTATTTTGTGGAATAGTTTGTGAAGAACTGGGATTAGATCTTCTTTGAAGGTCTGATAGAACTCTGCACTAAACCCATCTGGTCCTGGGCTTTTTTTAGTTGGGAGACTATTAATGACTGCTTCTATTTCTTTGGGGGATATAGGGCTGTTTAGATCATTAACCTGATCTTGATTCAACTTTGGTACCTGGTATCCGTTTAGGAACTTCTCCATTTCATCCAGGTTCTCCAGTTTTGTTGAGTATAGACTTTGGTAGAAAGATCTGATAGTGTTTTGGATGTCTTCAGGATCTGTTGTTATGTCTCCTTTTTCATTTCTGATTTTGTTAATTTGGATGCTTTCCTTGTGCCCTCTAGTGAGTCTGGCTAAGGGTTTATCTATCTTGTTGATTTTCTCAAAGAACCAGCTCCTTGATTGGTTGATTCTTTGAATAGTTTTTCTTGTTTCCACTTGGTTGATTTTGCCCCTGAGTTTGATTATTTCCTGCTGTCTACTCCTCTTGGGTGAATTTGCTTCCTTTTGTTCTAGTGCTTTTAGGTATGTTGTCAAGCTGCTAATGTGTGCTCTCTCTAGTTTCCTTTTGGAGGCACTCAGAGCTATGAGTTTTCCTCTTAGAAATGCTTTCATTGCGTCCCATAAGTTTGGGTATGTTGTGGCTTCATTTTCATTGAACTCTAAAAAGTCCTTAATTTCTTTCTTTATTCCTTCCTTGACCAAGGTATCATTGAGAAGATTGTTGTTCAGTTTCCACGTGAAGGTTGGCTTTCTATTATTTATTTTGTTATTGAAGATCAGCCTTAGTCCATGGTGATCTGATAGGATGCATGGGACAATTTCAATATTTTTGTATCTGTTGAGGCCTGTTTTGTGACCAATTATGTGGTCAATTTTGGAGAAGGTACCATGAGGTGCTGAGAAGAAGGTATATCCTTTTGTTTTTGGATAGAATATTCTGTAGATATCTGCCAGATCCATTTGATTCATAATTTCTCTTAGTTTCTCTGTGTCCCTTTTTAGTTTCTGTTTTCATGATCTGTCCATTGGTGAAAGTGGTGTGTTGAAGTCTCCCACTATTATTGTATGAGATGCAATGTGTGCTTTGAGATTTACTAAAGTTTCTTTAATGAATGTGGCTGCCTTTGTATGTGGAGCATAGATATTCAGGATTGATAGTTCCTCTTGAAGGATTTTACCTTTGATGAGTATGAAGTGTCCCTCCCTGTCTTTTTTAATGACTTTGGGTTGGAAGTCAATCTTATCAGATATTAGAATGGCCACTCCAGCTTCTTTCTTCCTACCATTTGCTTGGAAAATTGTTTTCCAGCCTTTCATTCTGAGGTAGTGTCTATCTTTTTCTCTGAGATGAGTTTCCTGTAAGCAGAAAAATGTTGGGTCTTGTTTGTGTAGCCAGTTTGTTAGTCTATGTCTTTTTTTCGGGGAGTTGAGTCCATTGATATTAGGAGATATTAAGGAAAAGTAATTGTTGTTTCCTGTTATTTTTTGTTGTTAAAGTTGGCATTCTGTTCTTGTGGCTGTCTTCTTTTAGGTTTGTTGAGGGATTACCTTCTTGTTGTTTCTAGGGTGTGGTTCCTGTCCTTGTATTGGATTTTTTCTGTTATTATCCTTTGAAGGGCTGGATTCGTGGAGAGATAATGTGTGAATTTGGTTTTGTCGTGGAATACTTTGGTTTCTCCATCTATGTTAATTGAGAGTTTGGCTGGGTATAGTAGCCTGGGCTGGAATTTGTTTTCTTTTAGTGTCTGTATAACATCCGTCCAGGATCTTCTGGCTTTCATAGTCTCTGGTGAAATATCTGGTGTAATTCTGATAGGCTTGCCTTTATATGTTACTTGGCCCTTTTCTCTTACTGCTTTTAGTATTCTATCTTTATTTAGAGCATTTGTTGTTCTGATTATTATGTGTCGGGAGGTATTTCTTTTCTGGTCCAGTCTATTTGGAGTTCTGTAGGCTTCTTGTATGTTCATGGGCATCTCTTTCTTTAGATTTGGGAAGTTTTCTTCTATAATTTTGTGGAAGATGTTTGCTGGTCCTTTGAGTTGAAAATCTTCATTCTCATCCACTCCTATTATCCGTAAGTTTGGTCTTCTCATTGTGTCCTGTATTTCTTGGATGTTTTGAGTTAGGATCTTTTTGCATTTTACATTTTCCTTGATTGTTGTGCTGATGTTCTCTATGGAATCTTCTGCACCTGAGATTCTCTCTTCCATCTCTTGTATTCTGTTGCTGATGCTCGTATCTATGGTTCCAGATTTCTTTCCTAGGGTTTCTATCTCCAGTGTTGCCTCATTTGGGGTTTTCTTTATTGTGTCTACTTCCCTTTTTAGGTCTAGTATGGTTTTGTTCATTTCCATCATCTGTTTGGATGTGTTTTCCTGTTTTTCATTAAGGACTTCTACCTGTTTGATTAGGTTATCCTGTTTTTCTTTAAGGATTTGTAACTCTTTAGCAGTGTTCTCCTGCAATTCTTTAAGGGATTTTTGTGTTTCCTCTTTATTGTCTTCTACCTGTTTACCAGTGTTCCTTTGTATTTCTTTAAGTGTGTTATTAAAGTCCTTCTTGAAGTCCTCTACCATCATCAGGAGATATGCTTTTAGATCCGTGTCTAGCTTTTCCGGTGTGTTGGGTTGCCCTGGACTGGGCGAAGTGGGAGTGCTGTGTTCTGATGATGGTGAGTGGTCTTGGTTTCTGTTAGTAAGATTATTACGTTTACCTTTCGCCATCTGGTAATCTCTGGGGTTAGTTGTTGTCGTTGTCACTGTTTAAAGATTGGAGCAGAAGCTGTGTTCCACTCACCAGCAGTCTCAAAATCCTGTGGCGGGGGTCGTGGGTAGCTGGCGGTACCCTGGTGCTGGTCCAGCCGGAAGAGGCCTGTGGTCCTACTCAGGCCGGTTTTCTGCTTCCCTAACTAATGCAGTCTCAGGTCCCGCGCGCAATTGCATTGGAGCAGAAGCTTTGTTCCACTCTCCAGAAGTCTTAAGATCCTGTGGCGGGTGTTGTGGGTAGCTGGCGAGTGTCAGCCGACCCTGCGCCCTAGCTACCCAGGTGCTTTTCTGACCGGAAGAGGCTTGTGGCCCTATGTAGGCCGGATTTCTCTCTCCCCAGCCAGAGCAGTCTCAGGTCCCGTGTGATTGGACTGGAGCAGAAGCTGTGTTCCACTCACCAGCAGTCTCAAAATCCTGTGGCGGGGGTCGTGGGTAGCTGGCGGGTGTCAGCCGACCCTGCGCTCTAGCTACCCTGGTGCTGATCTGGCCGGATGAGGCCTGTGGCCCTACTCTGGCCGGTTTCTGCTTCCCTAACTAATGCATTCTCAGGTCCTGCGCGCAATTGGATTGGAGCAGAAGCTGTGTTCCACTCACCAGAAATCTTAAGATCCTGTGGTGGGTGTTGTGGGTAGCTGGCGAGTGTCAGCCGACCCTGCGCCCTCGCTACCCCGGTGCTTTTCTGACCGGAAGAGGTAAAGAACATTAATATTAGGAAATTTACAACTGAGAATTTGTTCTCTTCAACTATGAAATATATATAAATCTCATACTGGCTATGTTGATTTTAAAGTAAAGCACATGCTGTAGAATTATCTGTGAAGTATATCCTTAAAATATGAACATTTAATTTTCAGTCTTTGGAGAGATGAGGAGCATAAATTGATGGGCAACAATAAGAAAGTAACTATGACCCAATTATTACATGAAGAAAAATTAATAAATAAAAGTAAGTCTTCACTAATGAGTAGTTGGATGTGCTTCTCCAGGTCCCACTGGCATCCAGTGCTTTTCCAAAACCTTGCCCTGCACTTTCACAAAGATGAACCCAGACTTCTTCCTGTTACTACTGGATAAAATAAACGGGTCTGTTTAACTTCAGCCAATAGTTTTTAATTTTACAGAACTTTAAAGGACCCAGAAATTAAAACCTAGGAAGAAAAGTCATCAAACTTTTCTATGTTACAGTATGTGAAGAGGACAGAAACACAGTGGAAATAGCTTGAAGTGGAGGAAACTGGAGTTGTCATAAGTAACTAAGCAGAGAAATATCTCTGGATCATTGGAAAACAGAGCAAGAACCACAGAAGTTTTCATAGTGATTGTCTGAGCTTGTTGTCCCCAGAGGTATGCCTGAGGCAAGGATTCAAAAGCAAGCAGTGCCTTTAGGAAGTGGTTGAAACTGGGAGAAAAGATTATCTTTTCATCCACATACTACTGTGAGTGACAGGAGATTGACTTCCTCATGGGGATCTATAGAAATTAGTGATGCATTCCTCATACATTGTGAGGGACCTCAAGTGTTTGTGAGATGACTTCTATTGGAATTTGAGACTTGAGGGTATCAACTCTGAGTAGCTGTATTCTATGAATCATGTATAGGAAGATAATGAGGTTTTCAGAAAAAGGACTGTAAATATCATAAGAGAATCTTACATACAATTGCACACAGCATACAGCTTCAGGGTGAACTACAGTGTGCTTATGTATTTAACCTTAGTAGTTAACTGGTTTTATAGATGTTTAAAAAAAAAAAAAACCTGAGTTCAGTCTCCAGTACCTAGGTAATTCCACTCCAGGGGAAGCTGGTGCCTCTTCTAACATTCAAGGACACAACACCTGTATGCACCTTTAAATGACAGCTATTATTCTGCTAAGAACAAAGGCAGTACTGCAACATTTTCCCTCTTCTTTCTGTTGTAAAGTTTCCTGAGAAGCAAAAAAAAAAAAAAAAAAAAAAAAAAAAAAAAAAAAAAAAAAGGAGAGTTTTGTTCAACAAATAGTTTTCTTTGTTCATTGAAAACTAGCTTTTAAAAGTATTAAAGTGACTGATGGTAAAAGAAGATCTTGAATCAATACTTTTAAACTGGTTGCAGATGGCAAGGGCTTTTTCTTTGGGAATCTATATAATGTTTTAGACAAAGCTCTTCCACTAACCACTTTTTATGAGGCTTTAATGGTGCACCAAAGTCCAGAGCTTTTCTCCCCTAAGCTATGTCCAGTATAAAAGATGCTCACAATCAAAGAAATGCAGCAAATCAGTAATGTGTATGGCCAATTGAAAATTTATTAAAAGCTATACTATTGTCAATTATTTATTTTCAGTTATAAGGGTTTATGATTTATTATATTTATATAGTATCATAAATCTGAAAGGAAAACCAGATATCAATATAAGAAAGTGTCATCTGTATTACTTAAAAGTTTATGAAAACCAATATTAAAGATTATATGCCCCAATACAGGGGAATGCCAGGGCCAGGAAGCAGGAGTGGGTGGGTTGGGGAGCAGGGTGAGGGGAGGGTATAAGGGAGTTTTGGGATAGCATTTGAATTGTAAATGAAGAAAATGTCTAATAAAATGTTAAAAATAAACTATCTTATAATTTTCAACCAACATATGTGGCATACATTGATTTTTTCCCTCTGTATCCAATATCATGCCAGAAGTGACACTCCATGACAGAGTTTCTTAAAATCGGAACGATGTACTTCAGTGCTATAGTTTAGTTTTTTTTTAATATAAAACTAAAGAGACAGCTATATCAGGGTCGTTTCAGCAAAATCTTGCTGGCATATGCAATCGTGTCTGCATTTGGTGGCTCATTATGGGATGGATCCCTGGGTGGGGCAGTCTCTGAATGGTCCATCCTTTAGTCTCAGCTCCAAACTTTGTCTCTGTAACTCCTTTCATGGGTATTTTATTCCCAATTCTAAGAAGGGGTGAAGTATCCACACTTTGGTCTTTGTTCTTCTTGAGTTTCATGTGTTTTGCGAATTGTATCTTGGGTATTCTAAGTTTCTGGGCTAATATCCACTGATCAGTGAGTGCATATCTTGTGAGTTCTTTTGTGATTGGGTTACCTCACTTTTGATGATAACCTCCAGATCCATCCACTTGCCTAGGAATTTCATAAATTCATTGTTTTTAATAGTTGAGTAGTACTCCATTATGTAAATGTACTACATTTTCTGTATCCATTCCTCTGTTGAGGAACATCTGAGTTCTTGTTTGAATCCTCAAACCCTGATTTTACAGTGAAAAGAAGTTATGCAATCCATGATCCTCGTGGGAGGATCTCATCAGATCCTTTAATTTCCTGATAGTGTTTACTCCATGATTATACTCACATATCCAAACACTGAACTCTGTCACTATCCCAAAGAGAAAACTTTTTGGACATTAAATTAATTCTCTAAATCCTAATTCTATGCATGTGAGTATTGCAGATATGAAATCTGTCTGCAGTGCCCTTCATCTTACAATAGAATGAAGAATCAGTATAGTGAAGGAGTGTGAAGTCATAGTTTTATAATGAAGAATCTTGTGCATAGCCTTAGTTGTGTCCTTTCCAGTTTATGTGGACTGGGCCTCATTTCTTTATAATTAATAGTGGTAATATTAGCTGCATTGTAAAACAGCTGTGAATACTAAATGAGATATTTAATGCATGCAGAACATTTTTATTATAATAATACTTGATTTCTCCTTTTCTTCACTTTTATTTTGATTTTGAAGCAAGGACTTACTACGGAACCCTGGATAAACTGAATGTCCTATGTTGGCCTTAAATTCTCACAAAATCTAACTACATCTGCATCCCACACTATTACTTTCCATTTTATAAGAACAGTCATAGTCCCATTCTTAGGACTCTCTCTTTTGTTTACTTTGCACTCTCCAGAACATAGATTATTTTTTACGTGCAATTGAAATTATACTTTTAAATCTTCTTTTGTTACAAAAAGAATTTCCCAAGTAGACCTATGTCTTTATTACTTTATTATTCCCATTTTGAGAGAGGGACAAATCTCTCAAACTGAACATAAGCTTCAGAAATCTGTACTGAAGTAAAGTATAAAAGTAAAGTCCTGTCTCTGTTATGAAATATTTGAGAGGTTAAAAAATGATGTGAATTCTGAAAAATTGGACTCCAGGAAAAAATTAGTTACTGGATCATTGTAACCAAAATAACAGATATCCACCAGTATAGAACTACAGGAAACATTGTCTTCATATAATAATTAAAATAGTGTGTCAGAAATTGACCAAATATTAAACATTATGAATATATTTTAATAGAAAATCCAAAAACTATTCCAGAAGAATTTGCAAACCTAAGATAACGAAAAACATTCTCAACAATAAAAGAACTTCTGGTGGAATCACCATCCAGATGTCAAGATGCAATTGTGATAAAAAACTGCATGGTATTGGTAGAGTGACAGGCAGGTAGATCAATGGAAGAGAACTGAAGCCCCAGAAATGAACCTACACACCTATGGTCACTTGATCTATGCAAAGGAACTAAAAACAATCCAGTGGAAAAAGATAGCATTTTCAACAAATGTTGCCCTAGGCTTCTAGTTCATCCCTGAAATGCTCCCAAGCTCTAATTTTCTTCCCAGTCCTCTCTCCTTACCCTTCCTTCACTTCATCCCTCCAGTTCCCATCCTTTTACTTTTTCTCTTCACCAGTCATGTCTATTTTATTTCCCCTCCAAATGGAGATTAATACATTTTGGAAGAGGATGAGGAAAGACTGTAGGAGTTGGCTTTGTCAAAGACACCACAAGAAAATGGCCCACAGAATCAACTAACCAGGGTTCATAGGACCCTATTTGAGGAAACAGACTCAATGGTTCTGTATGAGTCTGACCGAGGTCTTTTGCATATTTGTTATGGTTGTTTAGCTTGATGTCCTTTTGGACACCTAACAGTGGGAGCAGTCCCTATCTCTGGCATTTTTGTCTGCTTTGGGGACACATTTCTCCTATGAGGTTGCCTTGACCAGCTTTAATAGGAGGGAATGTGTCTAGTCCTATTGCAGCTTGATATGTCATGTTTGGTTGATCTCAGGGAGGCCTGCCCTTTTCTGAAGGAAAATGGTAGAGGAATGGATCTGGGTGAGAAAATAGGTGTGGGGAGGAACTGAGGTGAGATGAAAAGGGGAAATTGTGTTTAAGATGTAATTTATGTGAGCAGAAAAAATTTAAAACAAAAAAATAACTAAATTTATGTCCCAGATAATGGATAGCTATATAAGGCTGTTGAAGTCTTATGTACTTTTAATGTTTGAAACCTTCTATAATCTCTAAATAGTTAAAAATATATAAGAAATAAAGTAATATAAAACTGTACTCATCAGTGTTAGTGACAATACTGTGAAGATGGTTATAGTTACTCCAAGTCTTCCTTACTGATTTTCTGTACCTGTGAGCCAAGACAGTCTGTCCTTATTCACTGATGATCCTGGCAGAAAGCCCTCCTTAAAATAATGCTGCAAGATGAGAGTCAGGAGGGCAGATGGCAAACTTCTCCCCTTGCAGATGCCTCAGTTTGGGCCAGACGTAATGAAACCTTCCTGCTGTGATTTCTGTGAAGACATAAAACTCTCAGATTATATGTGTTTGCTTGTTAGTGGAATATTGGAATGTATCCAAGCAGATATTGAGCAAGTATTAGGAAGTGCTTTAGGTGTTTGCATGTTGTTGTTGTTTTCTAAAATGTTTACAATGTAAAGAGAGAACAGTGCTTTTGCTGGTGTATCTTGGATAGCAGTCATGCTGGGAAATTCACTAATTGTTTAGAAAATTTTTAGTTTACACTTATCATTGATGACTTAATTTTCTTGCTAGAATCTAACAAAAATAGTGCCAAATAATTTTCTCAACATATTTTATCTGTAAATAGTTGCAAATTCAACATAAGAAAATGCAATCCCGACCCAAAACAAACTTTATTGTTGGTAACATTCATATAAAATTTTCTCAGCATGATTACTTCAAGGTCAGATTCAATATAACATTTGCGTTTGCTGTCTGAGTATAACTTTTGGGAATAGTAAATTTTGCACAACAAAGATGTCTGTGTCTTTTATGGTCAGGCACGTTAGAAATAGAAGGTTAGTTGTGACTTATATTTCTCTTGACATTTTAGAGGAACACTTTTAAAATATTTTTTCTTCTGCTGCATAAATAAGTAAAGTTCCTTTAAACATTATTTTCATTCCATTTCATCTGCTTTAAATCTTTGCATTATTTGTGTTATAGAAATGTTTAAAGCTATTTCACAAAATATTAAAATCTATAGATATTGGAACCAAATTATTATTTTCTAGCACATACAAGCTAAAAATCACACTTGGTTAATATATTGCAATTTTTTATTTACATTTGTATCTAATTTCTAGAGAATCCCCTTCATTTGTTAAATGATATACCTTGAAAATTACTTTTGTCAATTCTGAGTACTTCCATTCTACATTTGAGCATCTTTGAAAGTGTGGTTCCCCTGAGTGGAAACACATGAAAGTGATAGTTGTCATATGTTTCCTGGGGAATCGGTTGACCTTGGGCTACACTGTATGAAAACACACTTTATTCCTTCTGTAACAAAGGCATCCTATGGAATAAACACATATTTCTGAAGGTAGTAAAGGAGACATGAAAACAGTCACTGAGAACCTGAGAACCTTTAAAATAAGTAGAAACTGTAAGAAAACTAAATCTAACAACAACAACAAAAAAGAGGTATGTCTGCATAGGGCCGAAACATTGCTTTGCTGCTTTGAACTTAGGAGATAATCTGTAGCAGAGGACTTGGCACTTAGGGAAAACAGGTCCTGTTCACAGCTACTCATTTCACTACTCTCAACCTTGCCAACTTGCTTCAAGCCTGAGGATGACTTCTATTATAACATCTTTTATTAGGAATAAGAATATATTATGATTTCCAGAGTTTTCTCCTCATCTCCTAACAGAATCCCTAAGAAGTAACCTTCAGGAATGCTCCTACCAGAGTGCGTTCACATCTCGGGCCATGCATTCTCCAACATGAGAGACTTCTACAATATTCACTTTGCCAGGGTTATTTTATACTCGTAGTAAATCTATATCAAATTAAACTAGACAAAAATGTGTGCTAAATATTAAAAATGATTGAAGATTTTGCTATGAAAGTTTCTATAGACTCCTGTGAGTTGAAAAATAATTTAAAACATTAACTCTAACTCTTTGGAGTCTTTACTTCATATAAAAGTATGAATGAGAGGAGGGGACTTGGTTGGGAAGGTTGGGGATGAGAACCAGGAGGTATAAGTTGAGGGGAGGACAGGAGAGAATAGTAGAAGAGACAACTGGTTCGGAGAAGTATCTCTAGGACAAGCTAGAAATCTTGCACAATGGAAAGTCCCAGGAATCTAGGAGATTGACTCTAGCGATGACTCTTAGCAATGGGGAATATGGGACCTGAAACAGCCATCTCCTCAACCAGAAAAGACTTCCAAGAAAAGGAGGGGCTGAGGCACAAACACAACCACAAAATATTAGAACCAATAATTTCCTACCTACAAGATATGCAGGGTCTAAAGATGGAGCAGAAAGTGAGAAAATCAACAAACAATGACTGGCCCAGCTTGAGTCCTGTACCATAAAAGAAAATCCACTCCTGACACTGTAAACACCCAACATATGGCGTGGCTCCAGCGCATATATAGCAGAGGATGGCATTGTCTGGCATGAATGGGAAGAGAGATACTTGGTCCTGTGAAGGCCTGATGCCCCAGTGGAGTGGAGTGACACTGCAGAGAGGCAGGAGTGGGTGGGTGGGAGTTGCAGCACCCTCACAGAAACAGGGGGAGGGAAGATGGAATAGAGGATTTCTTGGGGCAGAGGAAACCAGGAAAGGGGAAAACATTTGAAATGTAAATAAAGAAAATATCCAATTAAAAAAAATCTACAGCAAAGGTGATAGGCATTCCTAAAGCCCAACTACAGTAGCGCAGCAAGCCCTGGATATCCTAACACAGGCTAAGCACAAGTAAATGAACTTTAATCTAATCTTATTAAGATGATAGAAGTCTTTAAAGAGGAAATAAATGAATCCTTTAAGGAAAAATACAGTGAAATAGGGCAAGGAAAGAAATCATACTAGTCAAGATCTGAAAATGGAAGTGGAAACAATAATGAAAATGCAAATCCTGGAGTTGTAAAACCTAGATAAGAGAACAGGAATTACAGATGAAGTATCATCAACAGAATACAAGACATGGAAGTTAGAGTCCCAGGCACAGATGGTACAATAGAAGAAATAAACACATGAGTTAAAAACAAAACAAAACAAAAAAACCCTTAAATCTAAAAAGTTCCTGACATAAAACACCTAGTAAATCTGAGACACTATCAAAAGATCAAACCTAAGATCAATAGTAGAAGAAAGAGAAGAGTCCTAGCTAATGGATGATTCAATCCCACTTAGAAGAGGGAACAAAATAAAAATGGGAGGCACTGGGAGGGAGGGATTTGAGTAGAAGGGGTTGAAGGAAGTGGGATCAGGAACAGATATAGGAGGAGACAGGAAGGAAAACCAGAGTGCTAAAAGAATGAATGGAAATATGCTTCTAGCAGGGGTTGAGGTGGGGAATTGGGGGAACCTTTAGAAAGTTCCATAGACGTAGGATGTGAGAGTTGCCCAGAACTCAGTGTGGGTGACCTTAGCCAAAATGGCAAACAGTGAAGAGATGAAGAGCTCATCTCTAGTAGTTAGGCAGGGCCACCAGTGGAGGCATGGAGACACAAATCCACCTTCAAATTTTTGACCCAGAATTTTTCCTATCTAAAAGAAATTCAGGGACAAAAATGTAACAGAGACTTAAGTCATTGCTGACCAGTGACTGGCCCAACTTGGGATCCATTCCATGGTTGGGCACTGAACACTGACACTATTACTGGTACTTACAGACAGAAGACTAGCATAGCTGTCCTCTTGAGACCCTCTACCAGCAGTTGACAGAGATGGTTGCAGATACTTACAGCCAATCATTGGACTGAGGTCAAGGACACCTGTAGAAGAGTTACAGAAATGATTGAAGAAACTGAAGGGGGTTGCAAACCTGTAGGAAGACTAACAGTGACAACTAACCTGGACCCCAGGGAGCTCCCAGAGACAAAGCCACCAACCAAAGAGCATACATGGGCTGACCTGAGGACCCTGGGACATATGTAACAGAGGGTTTACTGAGTTGTCTTGTCCCAGTGTGAGAGGATGGGCCTAATCCTGTAGATACTCGATGACCCAGAGAATAGGGATGCTTGAGGGGAGCACACTATCAGAGGTGAAAGAGAGACTTGATGGGATGAAGAACTCTGGGAAGTGGGGATCAGGAAAATGACTCAGAGATTCTGTCTTACACCTTTCAGAATGGCCGAAATCAACAACTCAAGTGACAGCACATGCTGGTGAGGCTCTGGGGCAAGGGAAACACTCTTCTTCTTTTTATATTATTTGGTTTTGTATGTATTTACATTTTAAATGGTATCCTCCTTCATTGTTTCCTTTCCACAAACTCCCTATCCCTTTCCCCTCTCCCTTTTTCTATGAGGAAGCTCCCCCACCTACCCACCCACTCCCACTTCACTGCCCTGGAATGGAGCCTCCACAGGGCAAAGGGCCTCCCCTCCCATTGATATCAGATAAGGAAATCTTCTGCTACATATGTAGCTGGAGGGATGGGTCCCTCCATCTGCCCTGCATGTACTCTTCAGTCGGTAATTTAGACCCCAGGAGATCTGGGGATTCTGATTGGTTGGTGTTGTTCTTCCTATGGGGTTGCAAATCCCTTCAGCTCCTCCAGTCCTTACTCTAAATCCTCTGTTGGGGTTTCTATGCTCACTTTTGTATTGCTCAGACTCTGTCATAGCCTCTCAAGGACAGGCGATGCTTTTCTGTTGCTGATGGGAGTGCAAACTAGTGGAACTACTTTGGAAATCAATGTGACACTTTCTCAGAAAATTGAGAATAATTCTGCATCAAGACCCAGCTATACCACTTCTTGGCTTATACCACAAAATGTTCCACTATCTCACAAAGACACTTGTTCAACTATGTTGTTAACAGCTTTTTTTGTAATAGCCAGAAACTGGAAACAACTGGGATATCCCTCAACTGAAGAATGGATAAAGAAAATGTGGTACTTTAAACAATGGAATATCACTCAACTATTAAAAACAATGACATTATGAATTTTGCAGCCTTATTTTTAAAAATACAAAAGCTCATCCTGAATGAGGCCACCCAGACCCAGAAAGATAAAGTGCAGGATAACCATGATACAATCCACAGACTCAGTAAGCTAAGTAACACAAAGGGGACAATGGGGGTCACTGGAATCTCATTGAGAAGGGGAGATAGAACAGACATCTGGGGGAGATGGAGAGAGTGAACTGGGTGGAAAAGGGTTGGAGAGGGGAACATAAGTGATCAAGTTGCGGGAGGTCAGAGGGAGAGGGTTTGGGGAAGGAGAACTGGAACCAGTGAGGGGCATCTCTGGGATGAGCTAAAAACCCACAACACTGGAAATTCCAAGGAATCTATGACAGCGACCCTATCTAAGGCTCCTACCAATGTGGGACATGGAATATAAAATGGCTATCTCCTGTAAAAATGCAAGACTTCCAATGGAAGGACTGGGTTAGGAACTAAGCCACAAAGCTGTCAACCCACAAATTGTGCCTACAAGCTGTCCAGACTCTAAAGATGGAAAACTAGAGGGAATGACCAACCAATGACTAGTCTAGCATGAGACCATGGTACAAGAGAGAGTTCCCCACTGTCAGTATTAATGATACTCTGCTATACTTGCAGACAGATGTCTAGCATAACTCATTTAGAGGCTTTACTCAGGAACTGATGGAAACAGATGCAGAGACCCACAGCCAAACATAATGCAGAGCTTCAAGTAACCCATGGATGAGGAGAGAAAGTATTGAAGGAGTCAGTCAGAAAGGTCAAGGCCACCACAAGAAAACATACAGAATCAACTAAGCTCAGCCCATCAGAGCCCACAGATACTGAGCAGAAAAGGAGGATGGAGCAGGGGCTGAAGATGACCAAGAGGCACTGTGAGGAGAGGAGGATGGGGAAATTTCAATGGGGATATAAAATAAGTTATAAAAAGAACAGAACTGATATTTTTTAACTATGTATCTCCTCCTGTCAAGGAACTTTACACTGTGAATCACTAATTCTTCCCTAAGATTAAATTGCCTTATTTTTGTATTCTTTACACAAAATATCCCTGAGGGTAGACATATTAGAAATTTCTTTCCAATGGCATTTAAAGGGACTAGAGTAGTGTTAGATGCTTGCCAGGTATTGGGGAAACACTAAAATCAGAAGATAAAAAAATTGATGGGATAGCTAAAAATAAACCAGCAGCAATGAAATAAATTTATTCAGTACTTTTGGATACTAGGCACTATAATGTCATATCCCAGCCTAACCTATGCATTTATAAAGTAAATCCAAAAAGATGACAATTTTTGGTTTCCTCCTATCAGATTTACATCAGAATGGCTAAAAGTTCTCCCAGGTGTCTACTTTGACCAGTTTGTTACATACAGTGTGTTGGTGACTCTCCAGGAATTTCAGATTTTCTGTTTATCTTTCTTGAACTGATTTCAGAGTTAATGTCCATAGAGACTAAGGCAGATATTGTGTGATTTCTATTATAATCTGTAAAAATGTAAGTTGACACACAGTGTAATATATTTTGCTGTCAGTATCACCTGAGAATTCTGTTGTAGTTGGGAGAAATTATCCACAGCAGCTGCTTGGATGCAGGGCCTGGCAACACTTTTGAGATCAACCAAGAAGTCACTGTTGTTTACCTACAAGACTTTTCCTCCTTATAAGAGTGATAGTCAAGTCTCCAACACTAACAGTAGTGTGTATGTATAGGCATCTCCCTGTGGTTCTGACAGTGTCTGACTCATGAATGTTGGTACTGTTGTATTTGGTGTGTACACAGTGAGAACCATATCTTCTTATATTGCTGACTCATTTAACATGCACTGCCTGTTTGTGTCTCTGTATCTTTCAGATAGTATATTTTCTCTCTCAAATTAATGTTAATACTATGTTATAGCTATAGAGTATGTTTTTATGTGAATAGGCAACAGGAGAACTAAAGTGGTAAAAATTTCTCTAGGATATGCATTCCCTTTATGGAAGTAATATCTTGTTGTGGAGACAGCCTTTTATTTCTTAAATGTATTTTTGATTACATGTTTACAGTGTGTTGATGACTCCCTAATACACTGTTTGTTTGAGAGCTGTCAAAGGGCAGAATTATATTTGATATGTCAGGTACTCCAGGCACTCAACATGTGAAACTTCCCATTAATCACTAATAAAATCATTTTTCAAAGCCCATACCAAATGGCACCAACTGTGTAAATTTAAACTCTGCTTTGCTGTTTTCTGGGAAACTTGAAAACCATTCTGTTCTTCCAGTCTCTTTTCCTCCATCTCCATCAGAAAGCCTGATACCCAGTCAATATCCATATTTGCCATATTAGAGAACTACAAATTGAAATCTATGGTTGAGCAAAGAAATGCTTCATACAACCGTTCAATATTGCTGTGTTGGCAAGAACTCAAAGTTATGTCTTCTGCTATATATGACTGTGATGGAAAAAATATTTTTCTGTTGATGTGGTAGAATACTATGACCAAAGGTTAATTATGGAAAAAATTTTTTTCATTTTATTCATAATCCTTTTAATCAAATTAGTTTAATGTAAAAATATTTTTCATATAAAATCAATAATGTCAGCCACACTGACTATTTTAAGCTATTTATACTTTGAAACGTTTTCACAAATATTCAAATATTTTGCCTACTGTCTTTCATTACAAATATGCAGCCCCATATACCCAGGGCGCAGAGGCATCCAGTAACACAGCCCTTCATGTTTTCACAATGATCACATTAATTGGTCCTTCCATGAAATTTCAGAAGTTAATTTTCAGAAAATCATTTTATTCTTCAGTAATGAACCTGGGCTGGGGAGATGCCTCCATGGGTGAAGTATTTACAGTACATGCATGACGAACTGAGTTCTGATCCACAGAACCCATGTTCAAAAAAACCTAGGCAATATATCCGGCATCCTCCCAGCCGGAGGACAGTGGTCCACCCTGCACGGGAGCACCATCTGGGTTCCGGGACTCCGCCAAACTTAGGAACTTAGTCTGCACAGGTGAGAGTGTGCACCACAGAGGCAGACAGCTTCTGGGACAGGCAGGAGCCACAGAGCCGCTGAGGCAGCACCCTTTTGGGGCCGCAGACATCCGGCACCCTCCCAGCCGGAGGACAGTGGTCCGCCCTGCACGGGAGCACCATCTTGGTGCCTGGACTCCGCCAAACTTAGGAACTTAGTCTGCACAGGTGAGAGTGTGCACCACAGAGGCAGACAGCTTCTGGGGCAGGCAGGAGCCACAGAGCTGCTGAGGCAGCACCCTTTTGGGGCCACAGACTTCTGGCAACCTCCCAGCCAGAGGACAGTGGTCCGCCCTGCACAGAAGAGCCATCTTGGTTCCAGGACTCTACCTAACTTAGGAACTTAGTCTGCACAGGTGAGAGTGTGCACCACAGAAGCAGACAGCTTCTGGGACAGGCGGGAGCCACAGAGCCGCTGAGGCAACACCCTTTTCGGGCTGCAGACATCCTGAACCCTCCCAGCCGGAGGACAGTGGTCTACCCTGCATGGGAGACCTCTGCATCAGGAGAAGGGAGCGCCATCTTGGATCCGGGACTTCACCAAACTTAGGAACTTAGTCTGCACAGGTGAGAGTGTGCACCACAGAAGCTGACAGCTTCTGTGACCTGCCAAAGCAACACAGCATCTGGGAAAGGTCCTGTTCTGGGCCTTCTTCTTCGGCCAGGAGGAGGTCCAAAAACCAGATATCTGTACACCTTCCCTTTAAGAGGAGAGCTTGTCAGCAGAGAGTGCTCTAACCACTGAAACTCAGAGGAGAGAGCCTGTCTCCCAGGTCTGCTGATAGACTGTAATCAGAATCACCAGAAGAACAAACTCTAAACATAGACAACTATAACAACTCCAGAGATTACCAGATGGCGAAGGTAAACGTAAGAATCTTACTTACAGAAACCAAGACCACTCACCATCATCAGAACCCAGCACTCCCACTTCGCCCATTCCAGGGCACCCCAACAAACATGAAAAGCTAGACCTGGATTTAAAAGCAAATCTCATGATGATGGTAGAGGACATCAAGAAGGACTTTAATAACTCACTTAAAGAATTACAGGAGAACATTGCTAAAGAGTTACAAGTCCTTAAAGAAAAACAGGATAACACAATTAAACAGGTAGAAGTCCTTAAAGAAAAACAGGAAAACACATCCAAACAAATGATGGAAATGAACAAAACCATACTAGACCTAAAAAGGGAAGTAGACACAATAAAGAAAACCCAAATCGAGGCAACACTGGAGATAGAAACCCTAGGAAAGAAATCTGGAACCATAGATGCGAGCATCAGCAACAGAATACAAGAGATGGAAGAGAGAATCTCGGGTGCAGAAGATTACATAGAGAATATCGGCACAACAATCAAAGAAAATGGAAAATGCAAAAAGATCCTAACTCAAAACATCCAGGAAATCCAGGACACAATGAGAAGACCAAACCTACAGATAATAAGAGTGGATGAGAATGAAGACTTTCAACTCAAAGAACCAGCAAACATCTTCAACAACAAAAATTATAGAAGAAAACTTCCCAAATCTAAAGAAAGAGATGCCCATGAACATACAAGAAGCCTACAGAACTCCAAATAGACTGGACCAGAAAAGAAATACCTCCCGACACATAATAATCAGAACAACAAATGCACTAAATAAAGATAGAATACTAAAAGCAGTAAGAGAAAAAGGTCAAGTAACATATAAAGGCAAGCCTATCAGAATTACACCAGATTTTTCACCAGAGACTATGAAAGCCAGAAGATCCTGGACAGATTATACAGACAGTAAAAGAACACAATTTCCAGCCTAGGCTACTATACCCAGGCAAACTCTCAATTAACATAGATGGAGAAACCAAAGTATTCCACCACAAAACCAAATTCACACATCATCTCTCCACGAATCCAGCCCTTCAAAGGATAATAACAGAAAAAAACCAATACAAGGACGGGAACCACGCCCTAGAAACAACAAGAAGGTAATCCCTCAACAAACCTAAAAGAAGACAGCCACAATAACAGAATGCCAACTTTAACAACAAAAATAACAGGAAACAACAATTACTTTTCCTTAATATCTCTTAATATCAATGGACTCAAGACCCCGATAAAAAGACATAGACTAACAAACTGGCTACACAAACAAGACCCAACATTTTGCTGCTTACAGGAAACTCATCTCAGAGAAAAAGATGGAAACTAACTCAGAATGAAAGGCTGGAAAACAATTTTCCAAGCAAATGGTATGAAGAAACAAGCTGGAGTAGCCATTCTAATATCTGATAAGATTGACTTCCAACCCAAAGTCATCAAAAAAGACAGGGAGGGGCACTTCATACTCATCAAAGGTAAAATCCTCCAACAGGAACTATCAATCCTGAATATCTATGCTCCAAATACAAAGGCAGCCACATTCATTAAAGAAACTTTAATAAATCTCAAAGCACACATTGCACCTCATACAATAATAGTGGGAGACTTCAACACACCACTTTCACCAATGGACAGATCATGGAAACAGAAACTAAACAGGGACACAGAGAAACTAAGAGAAATTATGAATCAAATGGATCTGGCAGATATCTACAGAACATTCTATCCTAAAACAAAAGGATATACCTTCTTCTCAGCACCTCATGGCACCTTCTCCAAAATTGACCACATAATTGGTCACAAAACAGGCCTCAACAGATACAAAAATATTGAAATTGTCCCATGCATCCTATCAGATCACCATGGACTAAAGCTGATCTTCAATAACAAAATAAATAATAGAAAGCCAACCTTCACGTGGAAACTGAACAACACTCTTCTCAAGGATACCTTGGTCAAGGAAGGAATAAAGAAAGAAATTAAGGACTTTTTAGAGTTCAATGAAAATGAAGCCACAACATACCCAAACTTATGGGACGCAATGAAAGCATTTCTAAGAGGAAAACTCATAGCTCTGAGTGCCTCCAAAAGGAAACTAGAGAGAGCACACATTAGCAGCTTGACAACATACCTAAAAGCACTAGAACAAAAGAAAGCAAATTCACCCAAGAGGAGTAGACAGCAGGAAATAATCAAACTTAGGGGTGAAATCAACCAAGTGGAAACAAGAAGAAATATTCAAAGAATCAACCAATCAAGGAGCTGGTTCTTTGAGAAAATCAACAAGATAGATAAACCCTTAGCCAGATTCACTAGAGGGCACAGGGAAAGCATTCTAATTAACAAAATCAGAAATGAAAAAGGAGACATAACAACAGATCCTGAAGACATCCAAAACACCATCAGATCCTTCTACCAAAGGCTATACTCAACAAAACTGGAGAACCTGGATGAAATAGAGAAGTTCCTAGACAGATACCAGGTACCAAAGTTGAATCAAGATCAGGTTAATGATCTAAACAGCCCTATATCCCCCAAAGAAATAGAAGCAGTCATTAATAGTCTCCCAACCAAAAAAAAAGCCCAGGACCAGATGGGTTTAGTGCAGAGTTCTATCAGACCTTCAAAGAAGATCTAATCCCAGTTCTTCACAAAGTATTCCACCAAATAGAAACAGAAGGTACTCTACCCGACTCATTCTATGAAGCCACAATTACTCTGATACCTAAACCACAAAAAGACCCAACAAAGATAGAAAACTTCAGACCAATATCCCTTATGTATATTGATGCAAAAATCCTCAATAAAGTTCTTGCTAACTGATTCCAAGAACACATCAAAACAATCATCCATCCTGACCAAGTAGGTTTCATCCCAGGGATGCAGGGATGGTTCAATATACGGAAATCCATCAACTTAATCAAGTATATAAACAAACTCAAAGACAAAAACCACATGATCATCTTCTTAGATGCAGAAAAAGCATTTGACAAGATCCAACACCCATTCATGATAAAAGTCTTGGAAAGATCAGGAATTAAAGGCCCATACCTAAACATGATACAAGCAATCTACAGCAAACCAGTAGCCAACATCAAACTAAATGGTGAGAAGCTTGAAACAATCCCTCTAAAATCAGGGACTAGACAAGGCTGTCCATTTTCTCCATATCTATTCAACATTTTACTTGAAGTCCTAGCCAGAGCAATTCGACAACAAAAGGAGATCAAAGGGATACAAATTGGAAAAGATGAAGTCAAAATATCACTTTTTGCAGATGATATGATAGTATATATAATTGACCCTAAAAATTCCACCAGAGAACTCCTAAACCTGATAAACAGCTTCGGTGAAGTAGCTGGATATAAAATTAACTCAAGCAAATCAATGGCCTTTCTCTACACAAAGAATAAACAGGCTGAGAAAGAAATTAGGGAAACAACACCCTTCTCAATAGTCACAAATAATATAAAATATCTTGGCGTGACTCTAACTAAGGAAGTGAAAGATCTGTATAATAAAATCTTCAAGTCTCTGAAGAAAGAAATTATAGAAGATCTCAGAAGATGGAAAGATCTCCCATGCTCATGGATTGGCAGGATCAACATTGTAAAAATGGCTATCTTGCCAAAAGCAATCCACAGATTCAATGCAATCTCCATCAAAATTCCAACTCAATTCTTCAACGAATTAGAAAGAGCAATCTGCAAATTCATCTGGAATAACAAAAAACCTAGGATAGCAAAAACTCTTCTCAAGGATAAAAGAACCTCTGGTGGAATCACCATGCCGGACCTAAAGCTTTACTACAGAGCAATTGTGATAAAAACTGCATGGTACTGGTATAGTGACAGACAAGTAGACCAATGGAATAGAATTGAAGACTCAGAAATGAACCCATACACCTATGGTCACTTGATCTTCGACAAGGGAGCTAAAACCATCCAGTGGAAGAAAGACAGCATTTTCAACAAATGGTGCTGGCACAACTGGTTGTTAACATGTAGAAGAATGCAAATCGATCCATTCCTATCTCCTTGTACTAAGATCAAGTCTAAGTGGATCAAGGAACTTCACATAAAACCAGAGACACTGAAACTTATAGAGGAGAAAGTGGGGAAAAGCCTAGAAGATATGGGCACAGGGGAAAAATTCTTGAATAGAACAGCAATGTCTTGTGCTGTAAGATCGAGAATTGACAAGTGGGACCTCATGAAACTGCAAAGCTTCTGTAAGGCAAAAGACACCATCAATAAGACAAAAAAAAAACAAAAAAAAAAACCAAAAAAAAAAAAAAACAAAAACAAAAAAAAAAAACACCAACACATTGGGAAAGGATCTTTACCTATCCTAAATCAGATAAGGGACTAATATCCAATATATATAAAGAACTCAAGAAGTTTAACTCCAGAAAATCAAATAACCCCATGAAAAAATGGGGCTCAGAACTGAACAAAGAATTCTCACCTGAGGAATACCGAATGGCAGAGAAGCACCTGAAAAAATGTTCAACATCGTTAATCATCAGGGAAATGCAAATTAAAACAACCGTGATATTCCACCTCACGCCAGTCAGAATGGCTAAGATCAAAAATTCAGGTGACAGCAGATGCTGGCGAGGATGTGGAGAAAGAGGAACACTCCTCCATTGTTGGTGGGATTGCAAGCTTGTACAACCACTCTGGAAATCAGTCTGGCGGTTCCTCAGAAAATTGGACATAGTACTACCAGAGGATCCAGCAATACCTCTCCTGGGCATATATCCAGAAGATGTCCCAACCGGTAAGAAGAACACATGCTCCACTATGTTCATAGCAGCCTTATTTATAATAGCCAGAAGCTGGAAAGAACCCAGATGCCCCTCAACAGAGGAATGGATACAGAAATTATGGTACATTTACACAATGGAGTACTACTCAGCTATTAAAAAGAATGAATTTATGAAATTCCTAGCCAAATGGATGGACTTGGAGGGCATCATCTTCAGTGAGGTAACACAATCACAAAGGAACTCACACAATAAATATTCACTGATAAGTGGATATTATCCCAAAACTTAGGATACCCAAGATTTAAGATACAATTTGCTAAACGCATGAAACTCAAGAAGAATGAAGACCAAAGTGTGGACACTATGCCCCTTCTTAGAATTGGGAACAAAACACCCCTGGAAGGAGTTACAGAGACAAAGTTTGGAGCTGTGATGAAAGGATGGACCATCTAGAGACTGCCATATCCAGGGATCCATCCCATAATCAGCTTCCAAACGCTGACACCATTGCATACACTAGCAAGATTTTGCTCAAAGGACCCAAATAGAGCTGTCTCATGTGAGACTATGCAGGGGCCTAGCAAACACAGAAGTGGATGCTCACAGTCAGCTATTGGATGTATCACAGGGCTCCCAATGGAGAAGCTAAAGAAAGTACCCAAGTAGCTAAAGGGATCTGCAACCTTATAGTTGGAACAACATGATGAACTAACCAGTACCCCGGAGCTCTTGTCTCTAGCTGCATATGTATCGAAAGATGGCCTAGTCGGCCATCACTGGAAAGAGAGGCCGATTGGACTTGCAAACTTTTATGCCCCAATATAGGGGAATGCCAGGGCCAAAAGAATGGGAATGGGTGGGTAGGGAATTGGGGGGGGGTGTCTGGGGGACTTTTGGGATAGCATTGGAAATGTAATTGAGGAAAATATGTAATAAAAAATATTAAAAATTTAAAAAAACCTAGGCAAAGAACAAATAATTATTGAATTCATGAATGGCAATTAACTACAGAAAGCTAATGCATGCTCTTTGGAATTGAGAACAGTGTCTCAGGTAAAAAGGTACAACAATATGGTCTCTGACCCAACCCAGAATATAAAATATTGACCAATGGCCATCATTAGAAAGTTAATCATGGCAAATTCTGTGCCCAATTTAAGCACAAAAGGCATATTCTCTGGCTGAGTTTCATGACATGAAGAATCTCTGCATTATATTCTAACTTGAAAAAATAGTATTAAACTGCTCCTCAGTGAATTATTCTTTGGGAAGCATAATCCCTGTTCCTTTTATCTTTTCTCAAAGGTCTGGTTTTCTTAGCCTTTAATCATAATTTCATCTCTCTGAACTCCCTCCCAACCTCTGTGTTCTTTGGAGCCGGTCCTTTCCACAACTGGTCCTTCTGTGGAGTAAACAGCAGAGGAATGCCATCAACAGCCACCCTATATGGTGGTAAGGTTGGTTGTGCTAAGTATCCAGCACATGCATCCTCATTTACAAGCCCTTCCCTGCACTGCAAAACTTGGCTGTGGATCAAAAGGGTTTCCATGGCCTATCCATATGGCTTTGCATGAGGGTGATGGTTTCTTAAGGGGAAAAAATCTTCTGGGTATGCTATTAAAATACATGTTTCTGAAAACGTACATATATAGAAAACCAGTTATTTAAGAGCTATTTATTATTCCTGTTATTTACTTGTTTAAATAGATTTCATAAAATATTTCATAAAGTAAAAGTGTTTGAAAAATGCATGCATCTATAGACAGCATGCATATATGTGTGTGTATTTTCTGTGTTGAATGCATATTAAGTATCTATAAAATTAGATAAGACATGTAATAGTTACTATTAGGTAGTTTATATTCCCTGCTTCTTTCTTTTTTTCATTTTTATTAGATATTTTCCTCATTTACATTTCAAATGCTACACCCAAAGCACCCTATACACTCCCCCCATCCTGCTCCCCAACCCACCAACTCCCGCTTCCTGACCCTTAATCGTGATTTATGGATTCAGGGAATAACAGTTCAATATGCTGGAGAGGCATGGCAGCGAGCAGCAGAGAGAATGGAAAACAGAAACCGAGAATCCACATCATCCCAGGTAGAGAATGAGAAACCTGGGAGTGTCATAAAATTTTCATCTCTTAAAATCTGACTTCAGCAACATAACTTTGTTCAAAAAAAAAAAAATCTGAATTACCTAAAGCTTCCCAAAGCACATGATTGACTGGGTCATTCAAATACCTGTGCCAATGAAGGACATTTTCATTCAAAGCGCAACAGAGTTTCTATTTCTAGGAACTGAGGAGGCCAATGAAGGAAACGGTTAAGTGAACTATGGTAATGGTGTGACCTCTTTAATAACACAAGACACCAGAATGTGTAGAAACTCAGTGCAGGGTAGATAACTCAGCATGGAACATTGCAACCACAGATAATTGTTAAGCTGAATTTTAAGATTCAGCTGGGTAGTAATGATTCATTCTGAAAAAGTGAATATCATGGGAAAGATAGTGAAGTCACCCTGGTTGCAAAGTTACATAACACATCTCTATGAAGAACAAGAATCATTTGGATGCTCTGAATTCTCTGGATATGAAACTGTGTGTCATCCACAGCTTTACAATCATAGAGATTTCTTTTGTAAATGAAATATAGTAAAGTACAATTAATTAGATCTTTTGTACAAGTTAAAAGAATAAATCTTAATGTGTGAAAATCCTTTCCTTACATTCTTTTTTCTGTATGTTATTGGCTATATTGCTTAGTGACAGATTAGCGACAGCCTACTACACTTTCCCCTCTCTCTAGATGATCTGTTCTGGGATGGAGTAAGTACATACAGTTAACATGATTCTGGTGATTTCATGTTTCTTGAGCTACAAATAGATCTGTTCCTAGACTTATTCAGTGAAAGGGTCCAAATCTAATATGATCCTCCTAGAAGAAGGTGTTACTGGATGCCGGAAGAGCAGCAATGTCATTAATTGTGTCCATGACTATAGCTCCAGTGTATCCTGATATAGATTCTGTTGCTCTTACTGGAGTAATTGCAATCTCTCATGTAGTATATATGTTAACCTGTAGAATCAACTCCAGAAATAAAAGTAGCTGAAATCTTACCAACTGAATTTCGGGGTCCAGAAGCTCAGACAATAGAGCACTAGTTCCCAGTATGGTGGAAAAGTATGCGATAAAACTTCTGCCTTGGAAAGCTGATATTTTTATTGATAGACACTTACTTGTAAACATACTATTGTTCCGTAGGAGTAAAACTATGTTATTTTTAGATGTTAAATTTTAGTAACTAAATAATAGTACTAAAATAACAGTCTATGGTGACAACATAGTCTCTTCATGTGAGGTTCAATGCTTCGGTGTGGTTTCCAAACATAAAGAGATTTCATGTTAAAAAAAATCCACCACCACCACCAACAAAAAAACTAACACATGAGCAAAAATAAAAAAGAAGTCCTGAATCAGAACATCCATCAGCACTGAAAATAGCCAGGTGATGAGGATGTGGATGTTAACCACAATGTTGTTAATGAAATTGTTTCATTAAGTTGTACTCGAAAGGAGTCAGTAAATTTTTCTTATGCCAAGGAGACACACCAACATGCACATGAACAGAGTCTCATGCATACAGACACACCCAGACACACACACACACACAGAGAGAGAGAGAGAGGAGAGAGAGAGAGCACACACACACACACACAGAGAGAGAGAGAGAGAGAGAGAGAGAGATTTCTAGCCATCAATGTCAGAGCAAGCAAACATAATCATACATAAGGAGAAAAAAATACAAGTGAAAATTTACTGAAGTAAAAAATAAAGTGTAGATATATTAATAATGACACTTGAAACATTTAAATGGGTAGGATATATAGTCTTGGTTTTCAAAACTATCCTACAAAAAGAGAAAGATATTACACACACCTTATGACTCCAGAATAATAAAGAAGCAAGGCAAGGGAAAAAGTTGCTTTGCAGATCCAAGCTGGACGGACCATGGAACTCCTCCTGGATCTGATGGTGACATCACATTGCCTTCTGTTTTTTTCATGCTTTTCATAGGTTAGGGGGCATGTGCAAGTGCATTTTAGTATTCAGCACAATCATTTCAGAACAGGAAACATTGTTAGCTATTCAAATTGGGACAATTTTCATTAAAATACTCTTTCAAAGACAGAACAGGAAAATTTTTCTGGGAAAGAAATTACAGTGTTAATGTTGAGGTAAATGTTCATCTACAAATTCTAGCATTCAGATCACAGGATCTGCATCCTCAGTAGCAAGACAGACCTTTTCTTCCACCCACTTAATATGTATCCACATAGCCTTAAGTAGAAACAGTTATGTATCTCAAAGGGAAAGAACCTTGTGTCTGACTGTCTGAATAACTTCAACCTTTTCCTTAACAGCCTAAGCAGCCAACAAGGGATTGCTTCTGAGATGTAGCTTCATGAATTAAACAGATGTTGCTATTCTGATCTGTTTCACTAAACTTTCAGTGACTTGATCACTTTTAAAGAGGTCTGTAAATGTTACAGAAAAAAATCCTTTATCATACTTTACCTTCAACATAAGAAGAAAATGCTAATACTTGGCTTCTATTCCCAACTTTTCTGAAGTCCCCTTTCCTTCTAAACACACATTTGTTCAAGTAAATTATGCCCCTCATATAAATGGCTGCAGGCATCTTTCAGTAGTGTGGGTGCTGCTCTAGGTTCAATCCCACCGCTAAATATGACTAATGGGGAGATTTACATTGACCATTTACCATGTTACAAATCTCACTGTATTTTAAAGATGTCAGTATGATCTTCAGAGACATTTACTCATACTATTTGTGTTTTATGGGACAATGAAGATGCACATAGTTTTCAAACATCAAATACAGTCAATATGTGTCAATAGCTATCAAGCTGCTGCTTACTGTTGCAAAGTGTTTGCAATTGTGAAAATCACTAAGACAAAGCTGAGAAGATGAGGAAGCACTAGGATGTAGCCTCTAGACTGAAATCTCTTGGAATGAATCCTGTAGAGATTAAAATGGATGTTTACTTTCAGCCATTTTCTTTTTGTTTATTTATTTTTAATATTTTTATTAGATATTTTCTTTATTTACATTTCAAATGTTATCCCTTTTCCTAGTTTCCCCTCCAAAACTCCTCTATCCCCTCCCCCTCCCCTTGCTCCCCAACCCACCCACTCCTATTCCCGGTCCTGGCATTCCCTTATACTGGGGCATAACATCATTATGAACTAACCATTACCCGCAGAACTCCCTGGGACTAAACCACTAATCAAAGAAAACAAATGGTGGAACTTGTGCCTCTAGCTGTACATGTAGCAGAGGATGGCCTAGTTAGTCATCAATGGGAGGAAAGGCCTTAGGTCCAGTGAAGGTTCTATGCCTCAGCCTTTTTCAAGAGTTAAAATTCTATAGCTTTTGCATGAATATCATTTTAATGGATTTTCAAATTTTTAGAACAATTCTGTCTTCTCCTTTCCTGTCTCTTCTACTCCAATATCCTGTCCCAGTCTTCCTTCATGCAAATGTTGTCAAGCACCTCACATCATTCAGGCTTTTGAAAAAAAAACAATATTTTAAACATCAGTGTCTTGACTGGTGCATACTTCGCTGTTTTGGAGCTCCAGAGGTGCTGGCATTTTGAAATGGTTTTGAAGATTCGATAGGAATCAATGTCCCATGAACATTCTGACTCTCAGAGAGCTAAGCTAGTAAAGACATTTTTCAGCTTACTGAAAATGGTGTTTTATATAAAGTAAACTAACTATGACTCAAGGAAACGTGCATTATTTATGGATGTCTGCATTTCAGATACTTGGATTTATCAGAGCACTTTCAGACACCTTATGGTGTGGAGGGTGGTGGAAATCATTCTTGTGAAGGAAAATGTGGCATAGAGAGAAAGTTGCCAGAGATCCTGCTACTCCTGAAAGAGCCCTAATCTGTCCTAGACAACATTAGCACTATGATGGCTCCCAGAAAACCAGTGAGATAACAAAAAGAAACTGAGGACATGGTGGGGTCTGCTTCCCTCATCTTCATGGAAATCCTAACAGGTGATGATACCCTACCCCCTTCTTCTGAGTTATTTCATTTCAGGGATTTCATTGAGGTATTGTATGTTGTGGCAAGACATGATTAGCTGAGGATTTAGGAGCTTCAGATTGGTTTAAACATTATCCAATGCCTAGTAATCTCATATCTGTAACCTGATGCTAGTCTCCAGAGTCTGATTTTCTGGGATTCATAATATGACTTTGTCACCTCTCACTCCCTCCCCCATCTTCAGGCCTGTTCTCTCATCTCTCACCTGAACAGGGACCACCTCCTCCCCCAATTTCCTGTGTCATGAAGAACCAGAGAGTGAACCTCTCCAAACAAAATGAGTAATAATAGCACTCAGAGAAAGCGGAGTCAATTGAAGGTTTTGAAAAGTATCTTGGAGAACAGGCCTTTGACATGTTCTGAAAAGGAACTTAATACCTTTCATGAGAAAGTCCTGAACTTATGTTCATAGATCTTAGCAGGTAAGGTTTGGAATGAGCATACCTAGGAATGAGTAGGAAACCTGTCATAAAGGAAGAAATTGGAAGAAGAGCTCCCTCCATAGTTCTTCCGAACAGTTGCATCCATCTTGACCTGGCTTTGCTGTTCTGTGATAGATCTGCACCCTTTATCTGTATTGTTAGCAAGTTCCAGGGGTGACTCCCCAACATCACCTGTCCCAAAGCTCAGAGGGCACAGCTGTCTCCATAGATAAGAAGCCCGCTGAGCCAGCACATATTGTGCTTCCTGTACATAAAGGCAAGGCTCTATTTTACTATAAACTGATAGACTTTGAAAATGAAAGTGGAGGGGAATCACCCCATGCTTCTGGCATGCACTAACATTTGTACTTGGATAACTTAAAAATAATAAAAGAAGAGTATTTCTTTTTTAATTGGCCTTTCTGTTTTCCCAAGATGTTTCACCTGTCTATATATCTCTAACACCTGAAAATGGGTTTGAGTTTTTGGCTTTTACATCATTTGTTGTTTAGAAGGTCTTGGTCACTGAGAACACTGTGTATTATTTAAACAGCTAGAAGCTATTTAAAAGATCCATTGGGCATACTTTCTTCTTCCAGCTTGGCACTCTTGCTAGGCAGAGCTTACAGAAGAGCTGTGAATAGGAACAGTGGCTTCTCAACCATGCATGATGCTCAGAGTGTGGAATCTTGTAATAAGTTAGTCTGAATTACAAGCATGTGTTTCAGCCTCCTTTTCCACTGTCCAATCACAGGCTCTCACCTTATCTTGTGCCTGCCCTCACCTGCATATAGACAGTAAGTCACAGTGAAGCTGCCTGCTGAGTCTCCTTGCAAGCCCAGCAGCCAGGATGTCTTCAATGACCCTTCTGGACTCCATATTCTATTTCACACTTACCAGTTGAGACGTTCTACCTGAATTCCCTGCTTGCAAGTGCTTCTTTGCCAAAAACAAAGCAAAACAAACAAATAAAATAACAAAACAAAACAAAAACAAAACAAAAAAAAAAAAAAAGAAAACAGTGAGTTCTGATTTCTTCCCTGCCTCCTCTGCACTCCAGGAAGGCCTGCTACAACTTAAGGCAGTAGGTGAGATCCCCAAGCACCTAACTCCTTGCCCCTGGGTGCCCCAGCAAACCCAAAAGCTTTGAGGTCTGTCCCGCCTGCCCCTTCCGTGCTTCATCTTCTAGCCTACATCTCTACCTGCAATTGCAGAGACCTACAATCATCAGGGACAACCACCTCTACATGTAATCCCAGAGGACTGTTGACATCAGGAATTACTAGTTTCTGCAGCCCCTGAGGCCTGCTCTAAGTAGGGCCTGTCAGGCCTGCCAATACTAGGGACAACCAGATGGTTAAAGGGCAGCTTAAGAACACAATCAACGAAAGCCAAGGCAATATGGTACCACCTGACAAGTTATCCTACTTCAGAAAGCCATAAATATTCTAACTTACCTGAATCACGAGGTACCAGCAAGACTACTATAGCCAGAAACATATTCAATCATCAATAGATGTAGAAAACAATATATTCTACATGAAAAATAAATTAAAAAAATATTATTTAACTAATCCAGCCACACAGGGGGATACCAGAAGGAAAACTCCAAGCAAAAGCAGTTATACCCAAGAAAACATAGGAAATAAATGATTGTGCACGAGCAAAACAAAAAGAAGGAAAACACACACACACACAGAGTACTACTACAAACATCAAAATAACAGGATTATTCATTACTGGTCATTAATATCTCTTAACATCAATGGACTCAGTTACCCATTAAAAAGTCATAGGGTCCATCATTCTCCTGCATATAAGAAACATACCTTAACTGGGCATGGTGGCACACGCCTTTAATTCTAGCACTTGGAAGGCAGAGGCAGGCAGATTTCTGAGTTCAAGGCCAGCCTGGTCTACAGAGTGAGTTCCAGGATAGCCAGGGCTATCCAGAGAAACTCTGTCTCAAAAAAAGAAAAAGAAAAGAAAAGAAAAAAGAAAAAAGAAAAAGAAATATACCTTAGTAAAAAAGAAAAACATAATCTCTGAATAAAAGGCTGGAAAAAGCTCATTTTTAGCAAATGGACAGAAACAATTTCGAGAAGCCATTCTAATGTCTGATATGGTAGATTTAAACCAAAAGCAATCAAAAGAAATGCAGAAGGACATAATAATCAAAGGAAAAATGCACCAAGATGATATTTCAATTCTGAACATCCATGCTCAAAATGCAAAGGCATCCATATATGTAAAAGAAACATCACTAAACATAAAACACACATTGAATCTCACACAATTATCCCGAGCTTTTGTCCCCACCGGCAAGAACACACTCAGGACAACCGGAATCTTCTGCAGCAAAGCTTTATTGCTTACTTCTCAGGAAGATCCCGACCCCAGAAAATGGAGTCCCTTATATAGCGCTCAGCCATGACGTTTCAGCACCTGATGTGGCGTGACAGCTCTTGATTCGTTGCTCGCCCATCACACCACTATTACACCCTGAGAATGGGCAGTGACTAGGAGTGAGTTCACTCTCACACTTGCGCACAAGGCTTCTTTACTAGTTAGTCACGGCGGAGGCCAGCGCCATCTTATAATGGTGATTGCTTGCAGCACGTGCATGGCTCTCCACAACAATTGCTCGCTGCACAGCTCTCCACATCTCCCCCTTTTTATTTTATTAAATTGAGGCTGGACTAGGTCTGTGTAATTATGCCCATCCTCTGTGGCTCCTGTCTTAGGTCGTTCCTCCAATGTCACAGCCTTTCCTGTCATAGGGTAACCCTATCACCACTGGGCCCCATGTCTTAGGATGATCTGTGCATGAGGAAAGTTGCCCGTCCCTGGATACCGCAGTGCTATGTGACAGTAACTACTAAATGACCTATGGCGAACTCTACAAAAGAGGCCAGCCACCAATGTCAACTAATTTTTGAGCATAGATAGCCAGATTTCGGGGGAGGCGCCTTGCTCAATGGCAGCAAGTGCTTGAGCTATCACAACCTTGTCACATGTTTGTTGGGTTCTGAACTTGCAAACCAACCAGAGCATGAACATGAGTCCACAGCAGGTGGCAACACCAAATAAACCCACCCCCACCTATTCCTTAAAATAAGAAAATGCAGATGAAATCCAGGAGGAGAGGCCCTCTGTCAATGACAGGTCCACTCGCGTTGAGTTGATCTTTAAAACTGCCACCCTCAGGGCCTCAAGAGTCTCATCGAATCCCTCAGACCAATTTCCTGCAAGATACAAGGAAAGCTGTCTAGACAGATTAGCTGCATAAGTAAAATTTTCATATTGGATACTGGTAATACACAGAGCTTCCAATTTTCTTTCACAACCCAACTGGGCCATCTGGTATAGAACTCCTATCTGTTCTTCTGCCAGGTCAAGGCGCTGATTCAAAATCATCAGCCCTCCCTTTAACTTGGTACTAGCAGAAGTTTGGACAGTGATGGCATCAGCCAGATCTGCTGAAAGCTGATTTAATTTTGTGCCTGATTGAACCGTACTAGCCATAGCATACCCTGCAGCTGTAGCAGCAGCTGCACTGGCTGAAATTGCTATGATCACGGCAGCAGTAATTCCCAAATCTCTCTTTTGTTGAAACAGGGATAAGGTGGAGGGTGTTTCCACCGGAACAGGGATCCAACGTGGGATCCGTGCTACCATGGCACGGGTGTTCTTTGTTATGTCCCAACATTGAGAAATCCAACAAGAATCATTGGAACAGACTTCAAATGAATCATTTGAAAGAATAAACAAGAAAGGGGGGTAAACACAGACTGGGGTAGATGGATAATTAATCTGGTTTACCAAAGTTTTATTGAACCCAGTGATCTCTACACTGGTATTAGTATATCCATAAGAGTCCTGGGAGGCAGCATGTATTCCCCAATACTGAGCAAATCTTGAGATGCCAGTAAAAGAAGCCTTTCCAACTGCTCCTCCCTGGATAAAGATCAAATTATTGAGTTCTGTACAACTGCCATTGATTCCACAAAGCACCCACTTGTGAAAGGGATGCATTCTAAAGTCCTGTATGGAAAGTCCCTCTTTCATAACAAATTCCTTCTCTGGATCATCTATCATGTTGGGAGAAAAGGAAAAGGTTTTACTCTGATCTGCCCAACGAGTGATGGAGGATTGACAATCAGACCAAGGCAGTATCAGCCCTTCATCTTCCAAGCTACAATGAGGGGCTATTTTTGGTTGGTGGGGACGTTCTTTGTCTGAAAAGTTAGGTGGTAGAAATGTACCATTAACCCAAATTGCCTCCTGCCAAAAGGTCCGATTTGTAAAGGTTATATCTGCGTTGGAAGTATCTTGGGTTGTGTTACCCAACCTCCTCGGTGCTCATTAAACTTCCCCAAAGCTCGAGCTGTGAGGTTGATACATTTTCCTGGTCCATTAATTTGAAAACATAAAGAACCCTGTTCTAATAAAGAGCGATTTTCCCCTAATGGTGCTCGGGTGGGATCATAGGGTAGATATGGCAAATCTAATGTATTATTAGTCGTAAAGAATTTTGGAAAAACTATAGCATTATGGCTAACTGGCATTGGTTTAGGGAAAGTTGAGAGAATGGCCCATCTCTGTTCGCCCCTCATACTAGGAACCTGAGACAAGTTCAGCATTGTCAGGATCAGGAGCAGTCCTCGGGAGGTCTGCATCTTCTGCACCATCCTTGATGAATATCTTGCGGGTGAGTCATTCCGGCAGCCAAAATGGGTTGTCTTCACTCTGTGGAAAAACACAAACAGCTCCCCTGGATCTTATCAAAATAGGATCTGGGCCTTTCCACAGACCAGTTAAGACATCCTTCCATTTGACCATTTCTTTTGGTCTATCAGGGTCTGAGCTATGTCGATCAGCTGCAGAGCGACCTTGCTCGTCAAGATTCAAAAAATTAAGTGTAAAGAGTGCCATAGATACAGCTACTCTTGGCACTGAGGGCAGAGTCTCATCAACTCCCCCTTTTTGTTTTATAAGATAAGACTTAAGTGTACGGTGGGCACATTCCACAATGCCTTGTTCTTGAGGATTATAAGGAAGGCCAGTCAAGTGAGTGACATCCATTTGATGACAACATTGCTGAAATTTAGTAGAGGTATATGCTGGCCCATTATCAGTTTTAAGAATTGTGGGCTTGCCCCAAGCACTCCATGCTTCTAAACAGTGCTGTATAACATGAGAGGCTTTCTCACCTGTTAAAGGTGTAGCAAACATAATACCAGAGCAGGTGTCAATGGAAACATGTAAATATTGATTTCTTCCAAAGGAGGAAATATGAGTGACATCCATTTGCCAGACCTGTAATGGTCTGATGCCTCGGGCGTTTACCCCTACATGAAGAGTAGGCAGAAATTGACAACAGTTTTGATATTGGGTGACAATGTCACGAGCTTCTTTCCTAGTTAAAGTGAAACGGCAGCATAATGTTTCAGCCATCATGTGGAAGCGTTTATGAAACTCCCTTGCAGCCTCTGCCTGCGAGGACAGAGCAGCAGCCACGATTCTAGTAGCTTTGTCTGCCAAGTCATTTCCATGAGACATGGGGCCAGGAAGGCCAGAATGAGCCCTAACATGAGTAATATACACAAGATGTCTTCTATGTAACAAGGCTGTCTGAATTTGCTGAAAAATGTGAGCAAGCTTGCTAGAGGGTCTAATTAAGCCAGCAACTTCAAGCATATTAACTGCATTGACCACATATGAAGAGTCAGATACAATATTGAGCGGTCCCGGAAAAGTTTCAAGGACTTCTAGAACTACCAAACACTCTACAACCTGGGGTGATGTCTCATTATATTGTTTAGATGTTACTTGGCCATTTACTACATATGCACCTATGCCAGATTTGGATCCATCTGTATACACTACTACCCCATCCGGAACTGGGTGTTTGGCTGTTATTACTGGAAACACTATGGCTTGGCTTAAGGCAAATTGTAAAATTGGATGTTTTGGATAATGATTATCAATTTGTCCTGAATAAGAGGCAACCAAGACTGCCCAATCGTTAGTTGTTGCTGCCAGGGTTTGAACTTGAGCAGAAGTATAAGGTACGATTAGCATATGAGTTTCTTTCCCAAAATAAGTAATAGCTGCTTTTATCCCCCTAAGTGCAAGTTGAGCAACTGCATTAGGATACCACTCAATGATTTTTGCAGGGGAAGCATTAGGATGGACCCACAATAAGGGTCCTTTTTGCCATAAGACTGCTGTTGGTAACTGTGCAGTTTTTAATATGCACAATTCAAATGACTTTGACTCGTCAATGCTTTGTAATTGAGCATCTTGTAAGGCCTTTTCTATCTTTTGTAAAGCTTGACATGCAGCTGGGGTAAGTGCTCTGTGGGAGGAGATGTGGGTATCTCCCTCTAATATGTCAAATAAGGGCTTTAATTCTGCTGATAGAATTTTCAAAAATGGTCTTAGCCAATTAATATCTCCTAGCAATTTTTGGAAATCATTCAAGGTATGTAGTTGATCTTTGCGATTCTCTAATTTTTGAGGAACAATTTTGTCAGGATAAATGAGTGACCCTAGGAAGGCTCCCATTTGAGCAACTTGCACCTTATCAGTGGCCACCTGCAATCCCCATTGCCCTAACTTTTTTATTAATATAGGGTATGCATCTTGCAATAACTGTGAATTTTTATGGCAAATCAGAATGTCATCCATATAAATTATCACCTGTAATGATGGAAAATGATCTCTAACTGACTTAAGTGCCAATTGCACATACAGTTGACACATGGTGGGACTATTCGCCATCCCCTGAGGTAGGACCTTCCATTGGTATCTTTGATCCGGCTCTAAATGATTAATAGCTGGGATGGTAAATGCAAATCTTTGCCTATCTTGAGGGCATAAAGGTATAGAGAAAAAGCAATCTTTAATATCTATAATTATAATTTCCCAATTTTTGGGTAAGGCAGAAAGCAATGGTAGCCCTCGCTGAACTGGTCCAAATAGACGCATTTGTGCATTAATAGCTCTAAGATCATGTAATAAGCGCCATTTGCCAGATTTTTTCTTAATTACGAAAATAGGTGTATTTCAGGGTGAGGTAGAGGGCTCTAAATGACCCAAGCGTAGCTATTCAGAAATTAGTTTTGTAGCTGCTTCTAACATTTCAGAGGAGAGAGGCCATTGAGGAACCCATACAACTTCCTCTGTAAGCCATGGTATGGGCATGGAGCCCTCAACGGCCCCTAGAAAAAACCCAAACCTTGTCTCCCATTATTACCTTTTTGAGGGATAGGTTCAAGTTTACCCTGCTCTCCTTTCCCTAATCCCCTTCCTTCTTTATAGCCCATTTTCTTCATTATTTGAACAGCTTGTGGCGAGTATTCATTAGTCAAGGTCAGTCCTAGTGCCTGTAAGATGTCTCTCCCCCAGAGATTTACTGGGAGTGGTAAAACATAGGGAGTGAATCGTCCTGTTTGACCTTTAGGAGCTGTCCAGCTCAAAGAACGGGAGCTAATAGTGGGAAAGGACTGATAACCTAAACCTTGCAAAGAACGTGATGACTGAGTAACGGGCCAAGTTTTTGGCCACCATTGGGAAGAAAGTATACTTTTATCTGCTCCTGTGTCTAAAATCCCTTTAAATTGTTTTCCTTCTATAACTAATTCTATGAATGGCCTGGAGTCAAGAGGCATCACTAAGTAAGCAGAATCATTTCCAGTAGAACCAATCCCTCTGGTAGCTCGAGGGACACCAGAGGAAGGAAAACAGCCATGTAGGCTTGGCAAAATTATTAACTGAGCTATTCTATCCCCTTGTGAAATAGAAAAGACACCCTGAGGACAGGAACAGAGAACTTGAAGTTCCCCTTCATAGTCTTGATCTACGACTCCAGGGTGAACAATAAGACCTTGTAAGGTAAGGGAGGCCTGGCCCAATATTAAGCCAACACTCCCGGATGGCAGAGGTCCTTTATAGTCAGTAGGAATAGGCTGCACCCCCATTTGGGGCATTAGCATGAATAGGGTGGTTGTACGGAGGTCCAACCCAGCTGATCCTTCTGTTGCCCTGCGGACTGTGGGGTCCACCTTTTGCATGTCGAGGTCCCATATGTTTACGGGCCCTGAGACCTGAGGGCCCTGTACTGGTTTTTTGGAATGGTCTCATTATCTACTGCTTGAGGGAATCCTGGCTGCAGGGACCTGCCTCGAATGTCCCTGACTGAACTACAATCTCTAGCCCAATGATATCCTTTTCCACACTTAGTACACAGTCCTGGTGCTCTCCTTTTGACAAGGGCTCTACAGTCCTTTTTTAAGTGTCCCGGTTGCCACAATTATAGCAGAGTTTGAACTCAGCCATGTCAGGGCGTTTTTGCCCTTGTAGAATGGCAGCTGCTAAACCTACATTAGTGAGTGCCCCTCCAAGCTCATGGCAAACCTTCAACCAGTCCTGCAGTCCCTTGCTCTTTCTAGGTGTAATAGCCGCCCTGCATTCCTGGGTAGCCTGTTCATAGATCAACTGTTCAATTAAAGGCATAGCTGTCTCTGGGTCCTCAAAAATTCTCCCTGCCGCTTCTGCCATTCTAGCCACAAAATCTGAGAATGACTCCTGTGCACCCTGGGTGATCTTGGTCAAATGCCCACTTGCCTCTCCCTTCTTAGAGAGTGCCTTCCATGCCTTAACTGCAGCAGCTGAGATCTGAGCATAAGCTCCCCAATGGTAATTTGTCTGGTTATTAGCGTGTTGTCCCTGACCTGTAAGCAACTCAAAAGTCCATGTTCCTTGGTCCCCTTCAACATTGGCATTGGCCCTTGCCTGTGCTTGGCAGGAGTCTTGCCACAAAGCTTTCCATTCTAAATACATTCCCATGTTAGGAGATGCGGCTTTTACTATGGTCATCCAATCGCTGGGGGTCATTGCCAGAGTCGCAAGCCTTTCGACTTGGGCTACAGTAAAGTTGGCATTGACTCCATAGTTACGAACTGACTCTGCTAGTTCTTTAATCTGTATATACTCCACTGGGGCATGAACGCGTCCGCCCTCTGCTGCCTTCAAAGACTGGGAACCCTTGCTGCACTTTTCTCTGTTCCTCTTTTGAAATGAATGAGTCTGATTGATACCTCTGCACATAGGGCGGAGGTGTACTAGGACCCAGAGGTTGCGGATCTGAAGATCGCATAGTGATTTGACATTTGTCTCTAGCTACTTTTTCTTTCTTTATGTTATTCTGTGACTGATTATCTCATCTTTCATCTGGCTGGCATCTTTCTTCCTCTAAGTCTGTCTCCTCAGAGGAGCTAAGTTCCTTATCCAATTCTGAGCTACTGACAGCTAGTGCCTTAAACTCATCTAATGGCGGGTAGAGGCTCCTTTCCTTATGTGCCTCTCCAGTTCTTTCTCTCTTCTTCTCTCCCTTTCCATCCCTTTTTCTAATCTCTCCCAAGGCATTCTTTCCTTTATATCTCTTTTCCTCGGGCTCAAGGCCCGTGGAAAGTCCTAAATTCTTCGGTGCACCTTGTTTCGTCCCAACTTTCAATCTCTCTCCCCACTCTGCCTCTGATAGACTGTCTTGAATTTCGTCCAAAATCTTCTGCCCTGCTTCTACCATTTGCTCACAATCCTCATCTGTTAAGCACGATCTCACCAATTTCCATAACGGCATGATCCCTGCTTTAAGTTTGCCGTTCTGCTCTTCCCTAACTAGATCTCCTTTCAGTTTGTCCCAAGAGGTGACAGTTAATGAACCTGAGCAAGCATACCATGGTGCCACAAGGTCTACCTCCCTGACAAATGCCTCTATACTCTTAGTGGCGATATTTAGGCCACACTGCTTCAGGACCGACCTTAACGCCACTACTACAGAGTGAGAAATTCCCATACTGCCGCTATCCAGTCCTGACCGTGACTGAAACTAATTGCTGTCCAGGCACTGTCCAGGTGCTGTCTGAGCCTGACTGCGACTGGGAACCAGTCAGCAGTTCCAGCAGTGGAAGCAAAACTAAACCGAAAGGGAAAGTGCCATCACAGTGCAAACAATCAAAAGGGCATCTAACTCTGGAGAAATTTCAAGATTATACTTACCTTGCAGAGCTGTAATGTCCCACAGTTCTGGTTCCGCCCTGCGAACCAGGGATCTTCCTTGCACCGGTGTGATGGTATAAAGTCCCCGGGTCTTCGGCGCCACGTATCCCGAGCTTTTGTCCCCGCCGGCAAGAACACACTCAGGACAACCGGAATCTTCTGCAGCAAAGCTTTATTGCTTACTTCTCAGGAAGATCCTGACCCCAGAAAATGGAGTCCCTTATATAGCGCTCAGCACCTGATGTGGCGTGACAGCTCTTGATTCGTTGCTCGCCCATCACACCACTATTACTCCCTGAGAATGGGCAGTGACTAGGATTGAGTTCACTCTTGCACTTGCGCACAAGGCTTGTTTACTAGTTAGTCACGGCGGAGGCCAGCGCCATCTTATAATGGTGATTGCTTGAGGCATGTGCACGGCTCTCCACAGCAATTGCTCGCTGCACGGCTCTCCACACACAATAATAGTGAGTAATGTCAATACCTCACTCTCATCACCATACAAGTCATCCAGACAGAAACTAGACAGAGAAATGATGGAACTAACAACCTTATGAATCCAATGGAACTAACAGATATCTACATAACATTTCATCCAAACACAAAAGAATATACCTTCTTCTCAGTACTTTATGGAACCTTCTCCAAAATTTATCAGATAGTAGGTCACAAAATACCTCGTCAGATATAAGGAAATTGAAATAATTTTTTGTATCCTATCAGATCAACATGGATTAAAGCAGACTTCAACAACAGTAGAAACAAAAGAAAGCTTACATACTCATAGAAACTGACAAAATCTACTCAGTGATCACTGGTGCAGGGAAGAAATAAAGAAAGAAATGAAGAACTTTATAGAATTCAGTGAAATGAAGGCACAGTGTACCCGGACTCATGGGAAACAATGAAAGCAGGGCTAAAAGGAAAGTTCATAACAATAAAAGAATTCATAAAGAAATTGGAGTTACCATAGTAGCAATTAAAAAGGACATCTGAAAAGTATAGGGGAAAAATAAACAAACAAACCCAAGGAGAATAAATGCCAGTCAATAATCAAACTCAGGGATGAAACCAATAAATTAGAAACAAAGAGAACAATACAAAGAATTGACAAAACCCAGAGCTGGTATTTTGGGGAAATCAACAAGATAGACAAACCCTTAGCCAAAATAACTAAAATCTAGAGGCAGTATTCAAATCAACCAAATTAAAAATGAATAGTGAGATATAACTGACATGGAGGAAATTGAAAGAATCATTAGGTCTTACTTCAAAATCCTGGATCCTAGAAAATTAGAATATCTACATGAAGTGGATGATTTTCTATACAGATACCACTTATCAAAGTTAAGTCAAGATTAGGCAAGCTATTGAAGCTATTATACCTTCTAAAGAGATAAAAGCAGTCATTAAGTCTCACAATATAAATAAATAAATAATTAAATAAATAAATAAATAATAAAAAGCCTCTGTCCAGATGGTGTTAGCAGAGAATTCTAGCAGACTTTCAAATAAGAGCTAGTGTCAATACTCCTCAAACTATTTCACAAGACAGAAACAGAAGGGCCATTGCCAAACTCATTCTAGGAGGCAACAGTCAATCTGAACCTTAATCCACCAAAAGAATCAACAAAGAAAGAACATTATCAATTTCTCTCATAAATATTGATACAAAAATGCTAGCAAACTGATTCCAAGAACACATCAAAGATACCATCTATTATGATCAAGTAGTCTACATTCCACGGATGCCAAAATCTATCAATGTAATAGACTTTATAAACAATCTGAAAGAAAAAAAAATCCACATGATTATCTCACTAGATGATGAAAAAGCCTTTAACAAAATCCCACCCAATCATGTTAAAAGTATTGGAGAGATAAGGGTAAAAGACACATATCTAAAAATAAATAAATAAATAAAAATATAGGCAATATACAGCAGGCCAGTGGCTAACACCAAATTAAATGGAGAAAAACTTAAAGCAATTCAACTAGCATTAGACACAAGGCAAAGCTGTCTACTCTCTCCATATCTCTTCAATATATTATTTGAATTGGCAGCTAGAGCAAAAGACAATTAAAGGAGATCAAGTGGATTGAAAAGGAAATTCAAAGTATCTCTACTTTGAAGATGGTATAATAGTATTGATAAGTGAGTGTAAAATCTTACCAGAGAACTCCTACAGCTGACAAATACCTTCAGCAAAGTGACTGGATACAAATTTAACTAAAAAATAGTCAGTAACCCTCCTTTATACAAACAGCAGAGAAAAAAAATTAAGGAGATAACACAATTCACAATAGCCACAAGTAATATAAAACATCTTGGTTTATCTCTAACCAAACAATTGAAAGACCAATATAACAAGAGCTTCAGGTCTCTGAAGAAAGAAATTGAAGAAGATAACTAAAGATCGAAAGATTTACCCTGCTCATGGATCCATAGGATTAACATAGTAAGAATATTCATCCCATGGAAAGCAATAAACAGACTGAGTGCAATGCACCTAACCCTCAAGAGAATGGAAGCCCCAAGGAGTGGAGAGGTCTGGTGGGGTTGATGGGGCAGATGGGACATCCTCATAGAGACAGGGGTTGGAGAGAAGGTATAGTATGGGGAACAGTTAAAGGGAGGACCAGGAGGAGGATAAAATCTGAAATGTAACAAAAAAGATTAAATAAAAATTTAAAAATTTGAATATAATTTTTTACAGAAATTGAGAGAGCAATTTTCAAATTTACAGATAAAAAGAACCACTATAGCTTAAACAATCTTGTAAACTAAAATAATTTCTTGAGATATAAATATCTATGACTTAAAGCTCTACTACACAGCAATTGTAATAAACACTGTATAGCATGGGTATAGAAAACAACAGGCTGATCAATGGAATAAATTGGAGACCCAGAAATAACCTACATACCAATGGACTTTTGATTTCTTTTGAAGAAGCCAAAACCATAAAATTAAAAAGAGAGAAAAATCTTTAACAAATGGTTTTGTTCTAACTGGATGTCTGCATGTAGAAACATGCAAAGAGACCCATTTATCACTATACACAAAACTCATGTCAAGGGGAACAAAAAGCTCAATATAAAACTAGATACACTAAGTCCAATAGAATAGAAAATAAGGAATAGTCATGAATGCATTGGTACAGGAGACAACTTCCTGAACAGAACACCCATAGCTCATGCACTAAAATCAATAATTAATAAATAGTATCTCATGAAACTGAAAAGCAAAGGATACCATCCATAGAACAAAATACAGGGTACAGAATGTGAAAAGATCTTTACCAACACTACATCTAACAGAGAGCTATTATAAAAAATGTATAAAGAACTCAAGAAGTTCAACATTAACGACCCAAATAACCCAATTAAAAACTGGGGACAATCCGGGCATGGTGGCACACGCTTTTAATCCCAGCACTTGGGAGGCAGAGGCAGGCAGATTTCTGAGTTCGAGGCAGCCTGGTCTACAGAGTAAGCTCCATTACAGGCAGGGCTACACAGAGAAACTCTGTCTAGAAAAAAAACAAAGACAAACAAATAAACCAAAAAAATGGGTACAGAACTAAACAGAATTCTCAAAAAATGAATCTCTAATGGACAAGAAAAACTTAAAGTAAGACACAACATTTTTACTCACCAGGGAAATGGAAACCAAAATGGTCCTGAGATTTCATGTGCTACCTATCAGAATGGCTAAGATCAAAGATTAAGATTAAGTAAGAGAATATGCTGGTGAGTAGGTGGAGCAAGAGAAATTCTCCTCTATTGCTGGTCAGAATGCAAATTGTACAGCCACTCTGGAAATTAATTTGGTGGTTTGTTGTTGTTGTTTTCAAAAAATTGTGAATATTTCTCCCTCAAGACCCAGATATATTACTCCTTGTCATATAGCCAAAAGTGGTCTACCATACCACAAGGTTATAGCAGCTTTATATGTAATAGGCACATGGGAAACAACCCAGATGTCTCTCAACTGAAGAATAAATAAAAAAATGTGTCTCATTTGCACAATGAAATACTGTTCAACTATTAAAAAATATGAGCACCATGAATTTACAGGCAAATTGATGGAACTAGAGAACATCATCCCGAGTGAGGGAAACCAGACCCAAAATAGCATGTACTCATTTATAAGTTGATATAGTCATTAAGTTCAGGGTGGTTATGTTAAAATCCTCAGACACAGAGAGATCTAGTCACAAGGAGGGCTCAAGAAAGGATGCTTGAATCCTACTCAAAAGTGGAAATTTTCCAAACAGTCATTTGGAGGTGGAAGATAGCTTAGGAACTGGGTGAGGGAGTCAAGTGTAGCAAGAGGTCTAGCAAGAGGTGTGGAGAGTTAATGGCAATATGCGGAGAGCAGGGGGAGTATCTCTAGGATGTCTCTGAGACCTTGGACATGGGGAGACCCCAGGGAATTTATGGGGATGAATTTAGTTGAGATTTCTAGCAGTGGGAGATACGGAGCCTGAAGTGGTCACATTCTCTAGCAATTCAGGACTCACAGTGGTAGGATAATGACACAAACCCAGCCACAAAACCTTCATCCCCAAATGAATACAAGATATTCAGGAACAAAGATGGAGAAGACTAATGGAATGGCCAACCAATGACTGGCCCAACTTGAGGTCCACCCCATGGCAAAGAACCAGTCGTTCTCACTACTAAAGATACACTGTTATGCTTGCAGACTTGAGCCTAGGATGGCCATTCTCTGTGAGTTCCACCCAGCAGTCAATGCAAATAGATTCAAGGACCCAAATCCAAACATTAGATGGAGACTGAGGAGTTTTGTGGCAGAGTTTGGAGAAGGATTGAGGGGCCAAAGGGGACAGAGACACTACAACAAGACAAACGCAGTCAACTAACTTGTACTCATGGAGATTTCTAGAGACAGAACCACCAACCAAAGAGCAAGTATGGGCTGGCCCCTCTCCCTACCCTGCATATATGTAGCAGATGTGCAGCTTGGTCTTCATGCTAGTCCATCAACACCTGGAGCAGGGTTTTTTCTTGAATCTGTTGCCTGCCTGTAGATCACATACCCCTACTTGAGCTTCTTTGTCTAACCTCTGATGATGTACCTAGTCCTTCAGTGATTGATATAACAGAGTTGGGTGATATATATAATGGAGGAGGGAAGTACCATTTTCTCAGAGGAGAAGAAGAGGGTATATTTATCAGTGGAGGCACTATGCAAGGGGGAAAACCAGGTCTGGGGGGATGTGTTCATGATATAAGATGAATAAATAAATTAATCAATTAAAATAGAGAAGAGTGAAAGTCTATTAAATATCTTCACAGTTTCACAAAGAACATCTAAGAAGTATAAAGACTGGGTAAGCCATATCAGCTGATATTTTCTTGTCCGTGCCAGTCATTTCTGCAGTTAACAATAAAACACACTCTCTCTATGGCTTCTGTGATGATGTCTTCAGCACTATATTCCTTAAAGTTACCAGAAATGCAAAGCAGGAGCTGTGGAGTTGTGTAGACAACTGAATCATTGACACTCACAGCATGAACAAGTAGTGATGCAGCTCAGACCATAGTCTGTGAATCACTATCCTTAATGAGATGATAAGTATTGAAAAGAAGCCTTCATTCTCTGATTTTTCCACCTATGTTGTCATGACATAATCTTTAATAGACAGTGAAAAAATTGTTGGGAGCTCTGATCCTTTACTTTATCTTTCTGTTTCACAAGCCAAATTATTTCAACTTTATTATTGATACTGGGAGATTAATTTTGAGACTAAAAATGGAGAATCACTCAACTTTAATACATGGTAGGATGATAGTAATCAATAATGATAGATAGATAGATAGATAGATAGATAGATAGATAGATAGATAGATAGATAGACAGACAGATATATTCATAGATTATAGATAAATGGATAGAAAATGGGATAGGTAATAGATTACAGTATGATAGGAATGGATGTAAGATGAATAGACAGATGATCATAGATTATAGATAGATATATAATAGATAAAGTAGATATGTGATATATAGAGAACAGATAGAGGATAGATATATACAAATAAGTACAAACAGATAAGGTGACATATAAGATAGGTAGATAGATCCATAGATAGATAGATAGATAGATAGATAGATAGATAGATAGATAGATAGTAAAGATAATGACAGAGAGATACATGACAAATCAGTGACAGATTATAGAATTATAGATAGATGATATATAGATGCTAGATAGAAAGATATATAATTGAAAGATTATATAGGTAGCTACATAAAAATGGATGTCTTGCCATACATGTGAGTTGTAACAAAATAAGAATATTATTAGTTAATCTATTAATTAATCACTCAATTATATTAATGTTTGAGAATGCATTTTGATTCCCACTGGACACATTCAATCCTATAGAGTCTCACTGATGCTATAGTAACAAATATTAGCAAAAGTCTAAAGAGAAAAGATTCACATTGTATCTATTCTTCTGTAGATAAAGCATAACCAAGATTGAGATATAGTCTTTTGTCTGGTGCACAGCAAAAGAAACCAGAGCTGTGTTTGCCCTCACAACATGGAATATTCTGGAAGTTTGTGACTGACTCTATCACTTGGTTTGCTTCTGAATATATCCTTAATTTCTTTCAACATGAATTAGAAACCTATCTAAATAACATTAATAAGGAAATTGCTTATTGGTGAGACCAGAAAGAGAGAGCCTTCATTGAGAACACTAAATATTAAGTAGTAAAATTACTACAAACCTGACATTCATTTCCATCTCATCACCCTCTTACTCTAAGCTAGGAGTTTTGCCCTTACTATAAAAAGAGTTAACACTTTATCTGAGTGGTGAAAATAAGTAAAAGTTTTAACTGACTGGGGCTTCAAGTGGGGTGGTCTGGAGGGGTAGGAGTGGGAGGTGTGGGCATCCTCCTGGAGACAGGAAGGAGGAGGAGGTATGGGATGAGAATCAGTTTTTCCCAATATCAGTATCTTTTTGTTTGTTTGTTTGTTTGTTTTTGTTTCTTTTTGTTTGTTTTTTTGTTTTTTAATCCTCCTGGAGACCCTCACCTCCTGAATGGAATCTTTAAAATCTCATCACAGGAGAGACAGGTGAACTTGAAATTGTTGTTCATAAAATGCTAATTCTCTCTGATGGGAATATCTGATTCTATGATACACAGGGCCAGGAATATACCAAGTTGGGCAGACTGTTCATTAAAAAAAAAATAATCAGTTAGTAAAACAACATTAATGAAGAACTGGTCCCATTCCCTCTTCCTTATTCTCCACCTGAGGGCACCACTTTGAAGCTTCTTCACACACTGTCCCCATATTCCATTTGTCAAATGAGATTTCTTTCTTCTAGGTTCATTTTTTTTTAATTAAACAATCTTATTACATGGCATCATGATATCTTGCAGCAGGCCAAACCCCTTGTCTAAAGTGAGGTCGGGTAGAAAGTAAAAGGCTGCTTTCACTAGGAGTATTGTTTATGCATCTTAGCAACTTAGAATCAGGATTCCGGCACATTTGCTATGAAGCTAGTGATCTGCAGATACTGTTCCTGTGAAAAATGGATGTTTAAGGATGAACATGATGGTGAAGTAGCCCTAAGCCCTATTTGTATATGACTGTGAGCAGGGCCTTAATTAGTGTATAACAAATTTGTCCAGGCAAAGGTTTTGTCTCCTTCCTAAGGTGAATAAAAATACAGGCTATATAAAAGTAATTCTTTATCTCAAGAATATATGCTTTAAGCCAGGCAGTGATGGCGCACGCCTTTAATCCCAGCACTTGGGAGGCAGAGGAAGGCGGATTTCTGAATTCGAGGCCAGTCTGCTCTACAGAGTGAGTTCTAGGATAGCCAGGACTACACAGAGAAACCCTGTCTTAAAAAAACAAAAAACAAACAAACAAACAAAAAAGAATATATGCTTTCAAATATCAGATAATAGTAATTCATTACACATGACCCACAAATAGAAAGTTGATAGTGTCATATAACAGGAAGCTAACAGCTAAGAGATATATGAAAAATGCAGTGACCTTGTACAGAGCTGTTCTTAGGTGTGGCTGTACCTCTGAATCAGAGGTGATTAGTCGGATGCCAACATCAACTCTTGTCGGCTGTACAGTCTTGAGTCATAGGCCAAGTCTGGTTTTCACTTTACACTGAGGATTAAGTGATGTCTGCCATAACTATGGAAGGAAGAAGTCACATGGAAATCATTAACCTTTCAGTTCAGGCCTGAGAATATTAGAGAGGCTCAGGAAAAAATGATACTTTCTCTTTTGAGACAACTTGAATTCCCCCCCCCCCCCAAAAGGTATTGCAACAGAGTTACAAATAAGACAAAGTGATTCTGAGAAAAGATTATTGCAGGTGTTTTATTAATACTGAAGATTAAATATTAACTCGTACACACACACATATATATATATATATATAGATGTAAGCACATATAAGTGACCACATACATGCTTTACACTCACGTACAAAAACCTATTTATGCATGAACACACAGGCGCACACATAAACATATGCAGACATGCACAGTTCAGTCCTTCCTACTGAGGTCCTACTAAAAGTACCAAATTAGTCTTTGAGAGCTTTGAAAGATCTAAGGATGTTTTTTCCGTATTCTGTAGTTCACATTTTGATTTGAATGCTACAGTTTTGTACAACACAAATACTGTGAATGTACTAATACAGAGTAGAAGGAGATCAATTCTCACTAAGCAATCCCATGAATTTTTAAGCAACACAAAGCCAGGCATCTAAAAGAGTTCTGCAATTGATGCAGCCTCATGGTGAACACGTTTTTTTTTTTTTTTTTTTTTTTTTTTTTTTTTTTTTTTTTTTTTTTACAGAGGACATCTATGTAAGCCAGTCACTAAACTTCTTGAGTAGGAACCTCAGTGTTTGATAGTCTTCAAGAAGGATCATCTGTGGTACATCTATTCTCTGTTGCTGTCCATAACGAAAACTAGGTGGATACCCTTATTTATGATATGATGATGATGATGATGATGTGTGTGTGTGTGTGTGCGCGTGTGTGTGTGTGTGTGTGTGTGTATGAATGTGTGATTTTTCAAGACAGAGTTTCATAGCCCTATCTGTGAACTCAGTATATAGACCAGGCTGGCCTTGAACTAAGAGATCTGACTACCTATGCCTTACCAGTGCTGGAATTAAAGATGTGTACCACTACAACCCAGCTGGTTTTAATTTTTGCAATGGAAGCTTTCTAAATAAAAATATATATTAATTATTAGGATCTCCAATAAATCCAGTCCCAGTTTCTGCTTCTATAAAATAATACAATCAACCCAATCTAAATTAACCAACAAATTACATGACATGTGCTTGGAAGATTTCCCTTGTAGGCATTTTAAGTTCTTAATGTATGTATACTGGGTGACCTTGGCAGGCACTTAATCATGTGTAGTGTGTGTTCTTCTTCAAAACCGTAGGCTTGTATATTTGAATAAATGTGTTGTTGTCAAAGAAGTAAAAAAACAAAACAAAAACCAACACAGCCCCTGCATAATAATTTAATTGTTTCAGTGTGAGTTCCTCATGGGAATCTTATGACTATCTAGTCTTTCTATGGAAGTTTATTCTCCCTCAAATACCCTTTTAGAACTTATGCCTTTACTTAGGAAAATATTATTCTATCTACACTAATTTCAATAAAATTGAGAGTTGGTATATTGCCTTTCCAGATCCTAGAAAATTACAAATGATACATATGTTGCATAAATTATCAATTACTTTGAAATCTACAAATGTGTGTATAGTTTTAATCGAATGGAATTGAGATTGGATCTGGATTGGAATTCATATCAGTTAATAGGAAACCAAAAAGGTGTCCATCAAAGATTCATAGAAGATTTTTTCATTTATTTTGTCCATAAGTGTGAGAAGCGGGTGTGGCAGCAGTCCCAAGATGGCGCCCTGGACTGCAGCTAAGTCTTATGACTTGCACCTGACTTCCTCGTACACCTGAAAATAAGCCACAAACATCATGAGAGCTGCGTAGGTGCACCATGTTACTGGCGAATCCATATTTGGTGGAGACATGCCCCTGCCGCCCGGATTAGCTGAAGCTGCATGCCTGGTGAGGTGACGTGGCCTGCCATGAGTGGATGGGGGCTGAGAGTATATAAGAGTGAGAGGCCCAGGTTAGAGAGAGAGAGAGATAAAGTGGAAGAATAAAGTTGAAGCGAGAGAGATGAAGACTGAAGTTTGCTGAATAAACTGCTGTTAGAAGGACTGGTGGTCGTGTTGTTCTTGCTGTTCGAGAGTGGACGCGACACATAAGAGTGTGTTAATTTATTATCTTAACATTTGAGCAAAACTCAGAAATAGATGTTAGAGAAACACTTAACATTAATACTCAAGAGACAGAAAAAATATCAAAAGCAAAATAAGACAGCAGTTGTATGTTTAAATGTATATGCAAGACACCTAGTACATGAGCACCAAGACTCATCTGCAGAATGATTCAAAGCATGAGGGCAACACCCCCCCACACATTCAAAACAACAAGCAAGAGAAAATGATCCACAGAAGATAAAGGCAGTCTAATTACAGTTGTTAAGAGCATATTTATACGGCAGAAAGCTAAAGTGATAGATTTTAATTCTTAGAAGACAGTTTAATCTTGAAGCAATACCCACAATGGCTGCAATAGCTAATTTTTCTTGGGCATCAGAGTCAGTCTCCTTGTGTTAGTGGATTTAATCTTTGTAGACATGTATTAAACCCCACCCAGTAGGTGGAAATATTGAACACAAAGGCAGTGTCAGTTTTGACCATCAGCCTACCTGGGTATCAGGTGCCAGGTGAATTCCTGCTGCCCTGAGGTGCATTTATCCCTTTATGTATATTTAATTATTGTTCTTTAAAATGCCTTTTAATGTTTTTGCTTATGTTGCATGCTCTTCTATGCTTTTAATTTGTGTGTGCATGAATGGTGTGTGTGTATGTGTGTCTGTGTGTCCGTGTGTCTGTGTGTGTCTGTGTGTCTGTGTGTAGTGTGTAGGCATATGTATGCATGCCACAGCATGAATGTGGTGGAAATCAGAGGACAACTTTCATGATTTTGTGCTCTCCTCCTACCATATGGTTATTAGGGTTTGAACTCAGATTATCAGTCTTTCAGGCAAACTATTTATCTGATCACCATCTTGCCCAAATAATGTAATTAAAAAAAAAAACAAACTAATTCTCAACAGGATTGAACAATTTTGTCATTTAATTAATTACTTTAGTAAATATTCTTTATTACACTTTATTTGTATATGCTTATGAGCATGACCTAGAATACCTTGTTAAGTAGATATTTATTTCCAATCTATCACAAAATGTGAGTAAATTCAGAAAATGTCTTTTTGATATCAAAAGTACCTCTTGGATTGCTTTGCTACAATCTACCTAGATTTTAAATTTTTATTATCTTGTTCCCCTGATAGCTTCACTTTATAAGAAAAAGACTGGAAATAAAATCTATGCCACTTATTCTTCTGGCTTGGTAATTCTCCAGGAGATAGAATTAAGATGAGTGAAATAAAAAGGCATGTGTCTTTTAAATTTCACTAAAGTAATTCTATGCACCATTGGGGCTTGTACTTAAGACCTGGTATTACTTAATGAGATTGAACTGATTGGCTATTAGCAAGGAAAGTCTCAGCCCTGGCAGATCTTGCTGGCTGCTTTGCAAGCATCTGCTCCTTCACTAAATATTTACTGAGTATCTCCTTCTTTTTTTTTTTTTTTATAAAGGGTTAGTTTGTATATTTAAATAAATCTATATCATGGCATACAAGGTTTAAAAAATTCAGTCTATCTGAAGAAAGTGATGTTCAAAAGATATTTGGAGGCATTCAAATATAATTGCTACCAATACCTGTCTCCAATTATAAAGTGTCTCCTTTTTTATTGAAATGTCTCTTTTAACTTCACTTCTGCTGCCACTCAAAACTTTGTCATCATTCCACCCTTGTGCATAATAAACCCATCCATGTGTCTGGCCAGACTGCAGTGTCTCACATTCTACCCTACACCCAAGTTTTGAGGTACTTCTCTTTCTCCCCACACACTCCTGTACTCAATTAAAACATATAGTTAGTTGATGAAACATTTATCTTTATAAAACTAGGCAAGACTGTGGAAAGATTAAGGTAAGACTATATAATACAGAAAATACTTATTTTCTACTGACTGTTTCTCAGGAACTGGACTCATATTATCCTCCCTATTTTTCTCAGGTTATTTAAAGGGATAGCCAGGTTTTCAACAGAAAGCTGTGTGCTATAGACATGTGTATTTGTAGACTTTAATCTTCATATCACTAAACTGTCAGGTTGTAGCTTCATCCTCACGTCTCTAACCTTCCACTTTTATCAAGTAGTGTCCAAGTCATTCCATAGCTATGGGAAAGACGGTATTTCATAACTGAACCATTTAGTATCCATAATACTAAAACCATGTAGTTAAAAGATTTACACAGCAATAAGGGTGAAACTTACATCCAGGTGAGAGTCGAAGGGATTTTAAGAAGCAATACATTCCCTAGAGATTATATATCTCTGTATACTAATTATTGAGAAACTGCAGATTAATTTCATTGCAGAAACAAAAGTATTTTAAAAAGGAAGCATAACCTTCAGAAAAGTACCACTTAAATACAAGCCCAAGGTTCAGACAATTAGTAGAGGCATCAGTCCTGATAAGGAAATGCACTGTGATGGCAAGGCAAGTTTTGACAAGGCCTCAACTGCTTTTCTGTGCCAGGGGATAAGGGGATAATCCACCAAATAATGTGTAGGACAGCTCTTAGTGTTTTTCTTTGTTCCAACAATATATGACAAACAGTAAGTACCTTAATGGACTGTGTCCTGAGAAAGCATCTACATATACTTCCACACCATACTATGCTCACATCACTTTTAAGGTGCTTCCAGGTCAGTTTTTGCTTCTCTCCAGTCTCTGGATGAACTTTCCTTCAGTCTCTGATCCACTTTTTGTCCCTGCATTTCCTTTAGACAGGTGCAATTCTGGGTTAATATTTTTGAGATGGGTGGGTGGCCCCATCCCTCAACCAGGGTTATGTCTAACTTCTGGATATGGTCTTTATAGGTTTTATCTCACCTGTAATTCATGTTTTCTTATTCTTAAAGAAAATTCTCAAAAATACAAATTTGTGAGATGGTATAAATGCCTTTTGCCTCATCAATCATTTTAAAAGTTCAATAGATTTATTAACTTTAGTGATCATGTAGTATATCGATACTATTGTTTTTTTTCCTTAATTTTAACTTCATATCCTTCATTTCTCTATTTCACAAATCAACATAATATCCTTTCTATGAAAGAAGTGTCCTCTGCAGTGCTTGTGGATTAGAACCCCAGTCCAGAAGAGCCATCCAGCATTGCCTGTCAATTATGGGAACATAATTTTCAGTTTCTTTTTTGACAAGGAGAGGTTTTACATCTCCTTTTGCTCATCAACTTGACATGCATTCTATTCTTAAAGTTATCTCTTTATCATTGTGAAATTTTCAATTGCAACTATGCCTGTCAAATGGTGGGAGTAGAAGGCTCCATCATTTAGTTCTGTTTGGGAACAAACACATGGTCTTGATCTAATAAGAATGTAAGAGAGACATTTTTGTGCCTTTGAGGAAGATGTGTTCATGGCCATCATTATCTGCAGCATCAGGATCAAAACAACATCAGGATACAAAAACAACAAAGAATCCCAGTCTGGGCTGATTTTTGCTTCTCCAGTCTTTGTCTGGGCCTTTGTTTCTCTTTGTTCTCATTTGAGAGCAGGAGAAAAGAGAAGACAATTTTTAAAGTGAGGGCACCTACAGTCAAGGCATCTTTAGTTACCTTGTAAAAGTGACAATTTATTCCTTAAAACATAAATTAAAAAGTACCCATTTCCTATAGTATATACCTGCAGTGTAAACAAAAATTATGCTTCTGAAGAGTTGATGAGATTCTCTGAGAGACACTGTTCACATGTACATAAAGTAGCCCACAGTGCTGTTTCCCAGGTGGAAGGTAATCAACATTGCTGTAACAAGAAGAAATGCAATGCTTAAAGTCTGTGTAGAACCAGGGGGGATGTGGGAAGATAGACCTTTAATGAAATATACAGCAGCAAATATAATCTACATAATTATATGTAGGGGATAAAGTTTCTAAATGTGGTAGCTAGTGCATGATTAAAGTCCATAAATATAAAGAAATTTGGACCAGAACTTGGAGTAAAATGTAATTAGTTCAAACAATTAAAAACAGTTCCTAGAAGTCATAAAACCAACACTATAATGTAATGGGATTCTGGATGTCACCCATATTTATGAAGAAGCATTTTACTACAAATGTACAGGAAATAGATGTCATTAAAGTTTCATCTAAAGAAACAACAACAAAACCCTAAAAGAGAATCTTCCTCTTCCAGAGAGTCAGCATAACAGACCAAATTGATAGAAGCAGACGAAATGGCACAAATCAACTTTCCCTTAGCCTTAGTTACTAGTGTTATGTGAAGTTATTACTGCTGAGAAGGGTAGAATTTATAGATATGATTTCCTAGAATATTCCATAAAGAAAATAAAATTCTGCACATCCCTTTCAGGGCATGAAATGGAAGTGAAGATAAAGTTCAAAAGAAATGTTAGCTTCCTTTATTCATCTCATTAATCTTTACATAATTAATAAATTGTAGGATGAACAACATGAATTTATAAATTCAGTGTAGTTGTAATAAAATAATATCAGTTATTTTATCACCTTTTTGTTTATATTTACACACATGTATGTTGTGGATCAGTGCACATGACTGAACAGATGTGTATTCAAGTTGGAAGCTTGAAGATGAGCTTGCTCATCATTCCTCATGTCACTGACCTTTTCTTCTGATATGAGACCTTTTTTATGTTTACTTGTTTGTTTATACCAATATTTTTATTCACTTTACATCTTGACTGCTTCTTTCTCTCCCATTCCCCCTACCTCACAATCCCTTGCTTCTCTTGCATCCCTTTCTCCTCTGAGAGGGTAGAGGACCTCCTTGGTTATTGTCCCACCCCAGGACATCAATTCTCTGAAGGGCTAGGCACATCCTTTCCCAATGAGGCCAGACAAGATAGCCCAGATAGGTGAACACATTCAACAGACAGGCAACATATTTAGGCATAGCCCCCACTTTGACACACATGAAGACTGAGCTGTACATATGCTGCATATGTGTGGAGGTGAGGTCAAGTCCACATATGCTCTTGGGTTGGTGGTTTAGTCTCTGAGAGCCTTCAAGAATTCAGGTGAGTTGATTCTGTTGGTCTTCCTTTCCCTATCCCTTAGGTGACAGCAGATGCTGGCAAGGATGTGGGGAAAGAGAAATACTCCTCCATTATTGGTGGGATTGCAAGCTTGTACAACCACTCTGGAAATCAGTCTGGCAGTTCCTTAGAAAATTGGACATAGTACTACCGGAGGATCCAGCAATACCTCTCCTGGGCATATATCCAGAAGATGTTCCAAATGGTAAGAAGGACACATGCTCCACTATGTTCATAGCAGCCTAATTTATAATAGCCAGAAGCTGGAAAAACCCAGATGCCCCTCAACAGAGGAATGGATACAGAAAATGTGGTACATTTACACAATGGAGTACTACTCAGCTATTAAAAAGAAGGAATTTATGAAATTCCTAGGCAAATGGATGGACCTGGAGGGCATCATCCTGAGTGAGGTAACCCAATCACAACAGAACTCACATGATATATACTCACTAATAAGTGGATATTAGCCCAGAAACATAGAATACGCAAGATAGAAGATACAATTTGCAAAACAAATGAAACTCAATAAGAACGAAGACCAAAGTGTGGACACTTTGCCCTGTCTTAGAATTGGGAACAAAACACCCATGGAAGGAGTTTGGAGCTGAGACAAAAGGATGGACCATCTAAAAACTGCCAAACCCTGAGATCCATTTCATAATCAGCCTCCAAACGCTAACACCGATGCACACACTAGCAAGATTTTGCTGAAAGGACCCTGATATAGCTGTCTCTTGTGAAGCTATGCTGGGGCCTAGCAAACACAGAAGTGGATGCTCACAGTCAGCTATTGGATGGATCACAGGGCCCCCAATGGAGGAGCTAGAGAAAGTACCCAAGGAGCTAAAGGGGTCTGAAACTCTATAGGTGGAACAACAATATGAACTAACCAGTACTCCCCGGAGCTCGTGTCTCTAGCTGCATATGTATCAAAAGATGGCCTAGTCGGCCATCAGTGGAAAGAGAGGCCCATTGGTCTTGCAAACTTTATATGCCTCAGTACAGGGGAACGGCAGTGCCAAGAAGTGGGAATGGGTGTGTAGGAGAGTGTGGGGGGGGGTATGGGGAACTTTTGGGATAGCATTGGTAATGCAAATGAAGAAAATACCTAATTAAAACAAAATTTAAAAAAGATAAGAAATGTTCTATTCAGGGCTCTACTTCAAATACTAATGTAATATATCAATACTTGGGATGATAATTTCCCCAGGCATTGCTTTTGCCAAATAAATCCTTGAATGGACTCTCTTGATGGTAAGAGTTTATATTATTATTGTAGCAAACATTTATTAGACAGTTAACATCTTAAATTCACCCACAACATTAATAATAAACTTGTTCATTCCCACAGATACCCCCACAGCAAAGTTAGATACTGGTAATTACTCATTCTTATGATGTATCACAGGACAGTAAGATATTCCATATGGTACGCAAGGCAGCCCAACTCCATCAATCATGTCACTGCTGCTGTTATCCTCAAGGACTGTGCTACATTCAGATGTGGCCTGTACTGGAAATATAGATGCTTGGTTACAGAAAAAGTAAGTCCTATTCTGGAGACTTAGTTCATCACACTAAAACAAGAAAAAAAGACTTTATGAATTAAATTTCAAGTATTATTCACGTAGGTTAAAAGAAAAGCTTTAACTTGACCAATACTCCACTAGCTCCTATCAGGCATTGGGTTAATTATTACTGTGACAAAGTATCTGATAAAAGCAACTCAAGGTAAAAAAGGTTTATTGAGACTTGCAGTGCTGGGGGACACAGAGCATCATGTTGTGGAAGGTATACAGGCAGGAGCAGGAGGCAGCGGTTCTCATTATGTCAGCAGAGAAGGAAAGCATGAGAAGGAAGCAGGGACAGCTATAAAACCTCAAGGCTCTCCAAAATACACCACTCTCTCTAGCAAGACTCTACCCCCTAGTGTTACACAGTCTTCCCAGATAATGCCAATGACCAGATGTTCAGAGGGGACAGTGTGTGGTGGTGGGGTTAGGGGGTTGGATTCAAACTGTAGAAATCACATGACCCTCAGGGGTGGGAATGTGTAATAGTTATAACCATTTGTGGAAATGTTTAGAAGTTCCAAAACCTTTATAAATCAGCAAAGAGTTTGTCATTCAAAGGATATAACACATACTAAGGAAGACACTCACCATATTATACAAGGTTGTAAAGTTTGATGATTCCTAGGACTCTTTTGTGTAAGTCAGGACTCCAGTTATGCATCCAGCATAGGCCTGACATTTTCCATAACTAAGACTCATACCACTAACAGTTACACTCTTGGAAAATAGCCAGTGATGGAAATGCACTTGTATTTTTGAATGACTGGGTGACTGCCGTATGTGCTTTTATATTTTTACTTCTGATAGGATGTTATCTAGGTTATTGATACAAATACAATCAAGTTATTTGTGAAGTCAGATAATTATTTCCATAGAGGCAGAAAAGAAGAAAAATGTATTTATCATTGAATAAACATTAAGCCAATCTGGGTAGTTTATCATAAGCTGAATGAGTTTGTAAGATAGTAGAATAAATATAAAATATAGATACTATCCAAAGTAAGATAATACTTTGTCCAGTCTTCACCAAAAAAATGACTTTTTCATAGAAATGGCAAAAGGGAACAATTATGCAATTAATCCAAGTGATACTGAGGGGAAACATCCTCCAGAAACACACACATACACACACACACAAACACAAATACAAGAAACAATAAAAACACAGAAGCATTACATCATCTGACTTTAAAATATAGTACAAATCTACAGTAATCATAAAACACAACACCGTGTCAAAATAAAATACATAGCCAGTGGAACCAAATACAGAACCAGAATTTGATTCATACAATATGAACACCTAAAGCTTAAAAGTGGAGCAAAGAACCTATGACAGAACAGACAGACTTTAATAAACAGTAGTGGGAAAATCTGATATATAAATGCTGGGAGAATGAAATACTTATCTTTTCACTGTGCATAAAAGTTATTGCAGAATATAACAAATCTACAAATGTGAAAATCTGAAGCTATGGAGTGAATTAACAGATATCAAATGGGAACCATTCTAAAAGTATGTCATAGACAGGAGTCTGAGTAGTTTTCCCAAAGCAGAGAAAACAAATGTATAAATGGAGACATTTAATACTATCAAAGAGAAAGCATATCTCTGCAAATGAAATGAAAAACAAAGTCTAATCTACAATCTCACTTGTGGTTTGTATCCACAAAGACTACACAGTGAGTTGAAAAGACTAAGTAAAAAACTACAAGTCTCTACCATTTCCCAAAAGTAGATGCTTGTGAATCTTGTGACTCTACAATAAAACCTTTGTTTTATATCCTGTAAGCCAATGTGTGTGTGTGTGTGTTATCAGACAATAAACCTCAATTTAAAAATAAATGAATCAATGTGCAAATGAGAAAATAAATGGTTTTAAATTTTCTAAATATATTGTTCTTTATTCTTATTTTAGCATACTAATTGTCCCTCTCAGTTGTAAACCTCTTGGTGCCATCTCACTTGATAATCAAACTTTGGCTTTCATAGAGCCAAAGGCTGCTTGCCTGCTTTATATATACTTCCACAGTAGTTGTAAATTTCCACTGACCACAATGATCAGCAAAAGTACAATTTCTTATTTTGTGATACTCCTGATACACACATTATAAACAGTACAAGGACCTCTGCCTTAATCAGGAGACTTCATCATACACATTTATCCAGTTATTTTAGGTCAAAACCCAAAGCTAAAATCCCTAACATACATCTAACTTAACTTTCAATAATCTATGGAAACACCACTTAACTGGAAGGCTGCCCTTAGTTTAGAAGAACTATAAGGAGGTTTTAACTTGGGTGGCTCTGATGCCTGTGAGCTTCCAAACCAATGTTCCCTAGATGCAAAGCTTTCTTAACTCTGTTTTAGGTCCTAATTTCTTTATAATAGATAAATTGAGGGCATGTTAACATGGAATTATCTATCAGTCTCCTGATAAATTTGTGTCCTCTTTGCAATGTCTGAGATCTTATAATTTAATATCCTATTGCAAACCCTGAAGCAAACCTTTTAGAAATTGTACATAATAACTGAATTTATATTATTAAACAAGCTCTGTTTTTCAAAATTGGTGAAAGAATAATTAACTTGCTAGTGGAAAATGTTTTGGTGATGATATTAAAAATAAAGTTATCCAAAAGAACTTGTTTTTGGTCTTCTTTAAATTGTTATCTCCTTTCTTCCAGAACATAAGAAACGTGTTTAAGTCCATAGGCATCCATCCCATGAACTCTCTGAAATTGAATCCAGGAGCAAAGATACATGGCATCAGTAAGAAATATCAAGTGATGTTGGCACACTTACAATGTGGTTCAGAACATCAAATCAACTGAAGAAAATCTCTATAATGATTTTAACACTTATGTTTGGGCATTTACTACTGTTAATTGATGAACCCATTTGTGTGCATGTGTGCGTGTGTGTGTGTGTGTGTGTGAGAGAGAGAGAGAGAGAGAGAGAGAGAGAGAGAGAGAGAGATTGATTTGGGGTCTTTGTGGAATACTGTGTAAGACATCATTTTTATTTACTTCAGTTAACATAGGTTTATGTGTACCAATGAAGGTCAGGTCTCTTTCCTTCCAGGAATTTTATCACAAAGTAAGATAGACAAGAAAAGTGTAAGTGAACTAATTAGACACAGAGGTTTTAAATGAATTTTATTGAAAGCAATATTAAAAATGTTGAGAATATATGAACTGTTTCTTTCATCAGGCTTTGAAATTGTTCACCTAGGAAAAGATAGAGACTAAAAAATAGGTTAAATGGTCTAAGTTTTGGCAATAAGAACAGAACTATCTTACTTGGTATGTTATAGGTTCTGTCACTCTGAAATATAAGCACTGAGGCATATCGTGTACCTGACTCTGCATGGTATAAGGAAGAATTATAGTTAAAGTTATTATTATTTAACGTTTTCCTTTGTGATTTTATTAGCTGTTCATGAGCTCTGCCAAGGTTATTCTAAGATGTAGTGCTCAAAGGGTGAGGAGAGCACTGTTTAGTGTGTAAGAGATTTGTAATCTAAATTTTTTTGCAACTTATTATTCCACCATTATTTACTAGGCATCTGCTTCTGACATCATTTCATTTTAAATATAAAGACAAGTCCTATCATTTATACTATGGAAGTGAACCTAAGACTTTTATGAACTTTGTTGTTTTAGTTTTATTCTAGAATATTATACAAATGTCCATATGTACTTCTTCTTCACAGTGGAGGGACTAAATGATGATGGAAACCAAGAAATGGATTATGATGGGTGTAGTGTTTGTCAGTTGTACATAACTGGCACGATTGGACTCAGATTCTGTGTCTCCCATGTTGTTTGTTTCCTGGCTTCCAGAATTGATTATTTAAATTGTAGAGAAAAGGACACAGAAACCATATGATTTGGATTGAAACATAAAAAAAAGTGAAACAATATTAACTTTAACACTTTTTAAATTGATTATCCTGCCAATTCTCTTAAATAATGGAAAACTGATTAATGCATAGACCTGCCTTATACTAAGAAGATTACACTATATGGTTGTTTTCAGGAAAGAGAAAAGAAATGATGTTGGATTCATTCAAGAAAAAAATATTTAAAAAGAGAGAAAATAGAGGATCAAGAATTATGGGTTTCTCTTCCTTTCTTTCTAGCACTCTTGTTCCTTCTCTCCCCCTTCCTTCTCCCCTCTCTCCAAATGGTCATGGCCTCCCTCTGCCTTTTTAATCTCTCTTTGCTTTTCTACAATAGATCTCTAAAACCATGAAAAAAAGAATTATGCAATTATTAGACGAAATTTTCATTTGGGTTTTTTAGCTGTACCTTAGCCCAGTCAAGGTCATTCTGAGATGTATGTCTGTAGGGTGAGAAGAACACTGCTTACTGTGTAAAAGATTTATGTTATAAATTATGGATGCTACTTAATGCCCCACCATTATTTACTAGGCATCTGATACTGACATTTAATTTTTGTAACTAGAGCACCTTATTTATTTATTGTTTTAACTAAGGAAAAAATATTTCATAGTAATTGATAAGATCCTATCATTCTATGAAGGATGTTTTAATTATATATCTGTCATGATTTGGTCCTCAGGTTTTTTACTGAGCAAATTCACACTGCAGCAGTGTGAACTTTCTCATCCAGAATTTCCTTATGAAATTCTGGGTTTGGGAAGTTACAGTCACTAACAAGTATCTGATACAATGCAATGCTCTTTGAGAAATCAAAATGCCTCCTTATTTTATCTCTCCTGGATTTTAAAAGACAGCCAAGTGCAACTTCTGGACAAATGGTGAAATTCAAAACTATAACCTGGTCTTACACTTCAGCTTTGGCTTTTCTTCCACCTTTCTATTGCTTCCAGCACTAATTTCCACAATGAGATCATTAGCCTCAAAGATGAATAACTCTCCTTTGATATCTCGGGGTCTCCAACTTGGCTGCAGCTGTTCCCTCTATCTAGAATACCACTGACCCACATGTCTGACAAAGTAATTTTTTTTATTTTCTTCATTTACATTTCCAATGCTATCCCAAAAGTCCCCCATACCCTGTCTCCCCACTCCCCTACACACCCACTCCCACTTCTTGGCCCTGGCATTCCCCTGCACTGAGGTATATAAAGTTTGCAGAACCAATGGGCCTCTCTTTCCAATGATGGCCGATTAGGCCATTTTCTGATACATATGCAGCTAGAGACATGAGCTCCCGGAAGTACTGGTTAGTTCATATTGTTGTTCCTCCTATAGGGTTGCAGACCCCTTTAGCTCCTTGGGTACTTTCTCTAGCTCCTCCATTGGGGGCCATGTGATCCATCCAATATGTGATACATCCAACTGACTGCGAGCATCCACTAATGTGTTTGCTAGGCCCCGGCATAGTCTCATTAGAGACAGCTATATCAGGGTCCTATCAAAATAATCTTGCTAGTGTATGCAATGGTGTCAGCGTTTGGAGGCTGATTATAGGATGGATCTCTGGATATGGCAGTCACTAGATGGTCCATCCTTTTGTCTCAGCTCCAAACTTTGTCTCTGTAACTTCTTCTATGGGTGTTTTGCTCCCAATTCTAGTCTGGTGGTTTCTCAGAAAATTGGACATGGTACTACAGGAGGATCCCGTAATACCACTCCTGGGCATATATCCAGAAGATGTTCCAAATAGTAAGAAAGAAACATGCTCCACTATGTTCATAGCAGCCCTATTTATAATAGCCAGAAGCTGGAAAGAACCCAGATGCCCCTCAACAGAGGAATGGATATAAACAATTTGGTACATTTACACAATGGAGTACTACTCAGCTATTAAAAAGAATGAATTTATGAATTCCTAGGCAAATGGCTGGACCTGGAGGGCATTATCCTGAGTGAGGTAACCCAATCACAAAAGAACTCAAATGATATGTACTCACTGATAAGTGGATATTAGCACAGAAATCCAGAATATCCAAGATATAAGTTACAATTTGCAAAACACATGAATCTCAAGAAGGAAGACCCAAGTGTGGACACATGTTCAACATTCTTAATCATCAGGATAATGCAAATCAAAACAACCCTGAAATTCCACCTCACACCAGTCAGAATGGCTAAGATTAAAAATACAGGTGACAGCAGATGCTGACGAGGATATGGTGAAAAAGAAACACTCCTCCATTGCTGGTGGAATTGTGAGCTGGTACAACCATTCTGGAAATCAGTCTGGTGGTTCTTGAGAAAATTGGACATAGTACTACTGGAGAACCCAGCAATACCTCTCCTGGGCATATACCCAGAAGATGTTCCAACTTGTAATAAGGACACATGCTCATAGCAGCCTTATTTATAATAGTCAGAAGCTGGAAAGAACCCAGATGTCCCTCAACAGATTAATGGATACAGAAAATGTGGTACATTTATACAATGGAGTACTACTCAACTATTAAAAAGAATGAATGTATGAAATTCTTAGGCAAATGGATAGACCTAGAGGATATCATCCTCAGTGAGGTAACCCAATCACAAAAGGATACTCAAAAACCTAACGATAAGATATTTTATGATCCAGCAATTGGATAGTGAGACCCATATTCTTCAGAAACAAGAAGGACATTTCAAAGAAGATGAACAGATTCTAGTTTTTAAAAGCAGCCAATGATCATCTGGTCCTGAATTATGCCCATGCCCCCTCTTTCTTATTTGTATTGTGTGTGTGTGGGAAAATAATTCTATACTTCATTAATAGTACAAAATAGGAAAATTAAATATACTAGAAAATTTTCTTTGTAAAACATATTTCCTGTGAACATGTAAACAGCACAGGCATTGCATTTAAATTCTTATCTTTGCAGTAAGCTAGTTATTTAATGCTTGAATTCTGCAAAACTAAAGTAAGAAGTTATAATACTATTGACAAATATTAGCACATGTTTGGTGTTATTAGTGACCCCAGTTTTAATATCATGCTATTTAATAATTATCAATTATTATTTTGCACAGAGAGAAGGTGGAAAAACTCCCACTAGGTTTTATGATCAAGAAAGTGAGCTGTTATACCGGCTTTCTGGCCCACAGTTTTTAAATATCAAAGGGAAGCTGAGAAGACACACAATAACTGTAGAAATGCAAAAGAAAGCAGCATGTAAGACACATGAAACCTTGTGTTAAATATATTCTTCACTCCAGGGTGGTTTTTTTCCCCTTGATTATTCATCATATCTACTTGTAACACAGATACCATGAAAGGCAGATGTGTTCAAATGGAAACCAGCCAGAATCTGCTGGAGATATTTCAACTTCATAATTGTATTTTGTATATGAACATTTTGGGATTCATAGAAACATCTTAGAGTACATGGTTTTGGAGGTTCTTCTATATTTATATCCTGCAGTGTTCTCTGGCACTGAAGATTGCATACAAATACCAGGCTATTTGTAAAAATCAATCAAACAAGTAAAGGAACAAACAAAACAAAAACACCCAACATGATTAATGCCAAATGAATGTTATGTTAGGAATCACTAAACATTGGAGTAACAGAGACATTCACTTGGGTGGTACACTCCCCACACCTGTAAAAACCCTTGCAGTGTACTCACAACACTGTGCTGAATTTCAAATCATGAATATTTGGGGGATTCACGAATAACTCAGTAGCTATCTATTCTGGAATGTGGCTCTAAATAATACCACCCCATCAACAACCAAGAGCAAATGCTACTCATGCTAAGCCACGCTCCTGGTAAGCATTTGCATCCCTGTCTTCCCTTGTATTGTGATACTTCCTGAACATTTTTTCCCAGATCTCAATTACTCTCTTCTGTAAGGTACCATTTCCAGTTGTTATGTGTATGAGTTATACATACAGGGTATGAAACAGTGGTCTCAAGATATGTTATTGCATTTTGTTTCATATTTGATCTAATTTTTAAATTTGAGATTATTTAAAATCCCTTCCCTAGAAAAATGCTTTATTCGTGTGAAGATGATAACTATTTTTCTCTTTCAGGAAGAACTATGAATTTTCTAAGAACATTCCTATGCATTTTCATTGAGCTACAAGTATTATTCTGATTATCAAATAAAATTTACAGTAAGAATAGGAATTGATAGGTGGAACACCGTACCTTAGTTACAACAGGAGTTAGAAAGCCAGCCTGCTGCCCAGGGTCAAGACTGTATGTCAGCTTAGAGTATTCAAGTCTAGGCAGGTTTATTCAATTAGTCTCTCTCTCTCTCTCTCTCTCTCTCTCTCTCTCTCTCTCTCTCTCTCTCTCTCTCTCTCTTTCTCTCTCTCTCTCACACACACACACACACACACACACACACACACACAGAGACATTCATCTGTAAATTGAGGTACTACTTACTTAAGTCTGTAATGTAATTTAACGTATATTCATCTCTTAATACCAAATCTGACTCATAGTCTCTCCCTTCTCTATCTCTTCCTGTTCCCTTCCTTTTCGCTCCTCTTCTTCCTATTTCTCTTTCTCTTTAGTAGTTTTCTCCTTCCTTCTTTCCCTGTCCTCCTCTTCTTCTCCCTCCCACTTCCTCTTTTTCTTCAGAGTCTCCCTTTTATCTCTTTCTCTATCACCTCCCCCTTGCTATTCCTTTTTATCCTTGGGTATCCTTTCCCTGTATGTGCTTGATCTGCATACATCTTCTCTCTGCCCTGCATTTCCAGTATATGTTAACTGGTCTCGGTTAGAATTTTGTGTAGTAAGCAATGGAAGACCTGGGATTTCAGCCACCCAAGGTCATATGTTTATATTAATCAGGCTAGCATCTGGGATATTCTTAACAACTGCTGTAGGTTTTGACTTTAAGATTCAGATGTATTGCTTGCCTTTCCATTTTCCTCTCATGTTCCTGCTTATCTTTCCCAAGTTTGCTTCTTAGAGAGTTCTGTTAGCTTGCTTGTACCACAATGCATTTTCCTTTTGGTAACTGACTGTTACTGATGATCATGTTGGAGCCCTTTTAGTGTGGTGACATTCTGAGTATGTGTCACAATGATTGATCTCTGTGTTTCTTTACTTATTAAATCTTTAAAGACTTTTCTCATATCTTCTCTTTGAGAATCTCACAGAGTATCAGGTAAAACCTACAGCTAGGAGTTGCTCATACAATTTTGACTCAGAAGCTTCTCACGCTCAGCTGGGCTGAGCTCATCATCCATCAGTTCCTGGTACTGACATGGTATTGCTCCCCAGGGCTCCTGTCACAAGAGCCACCATAGTTCTGATTCTCTAATCTTCCAGCCCTGAATGTCTTTGGCTTATGCTGTGACTGCAGTACTCTGCTGATTCTGGGATTTTTCTCTCTTTTTTTTTTCTTCCTAGAAATATGGAAGTGATAGAACAGCAATTTTCTTATTTTATTATGTGTCTGGAACCAGAAATTTCATCTGTGAAATTTTTTTCTTGCATGAAACAAAACAACAAAAGGAGAGTCTCCCTTTATTGACACACTTGATCCTTGGTCACCTGGATGCCTAGGCCTGTCTGTTACTGTCATCTCTTACAGAACACTTTCATTCATTCTAAGCAGTAGGGTATAATTATTAGTACCATTGGAATATACCCGAGGCCAGGGTCACCTCTCTACCCCTTTGAATGTATTTATATATTGTAAGAATTTTTTTAAATAATTTAGTTCTTTTTTATTGATTTTTCTGTATGCATTTGCACCATGTGTGTACAGTGTCCACATGAAAAAGAGAGAGCATTAAATTCTTTGTTACTAGAAATACAGATGACTGTATATGTCATGTGTTTATTGGAAATTAAATACAGGTCCTCTGTAAAAAGCAATCAGTGCTGTTAACAATTGAGTCATCTCTCCATCTACCAAAATTCTGGTAACCTCATTCAAACCATAATAAGATATTATCATATTTTAATATCAAATTTAATTCAATGTTATTAAAAGTTTTAAGAAATTCTCAAAGTGACTGAGATGTTTGTTTCTTCTTTATGAACTCACTTTTCTACACATTAGATCCCCAGTCATAGTATTGTGGCGAACCATGATTTGCTTATGGATATCCATTAAGAAAAATTCCAATTAGAAATGAACCATGCCAGGAATCCTTAAATTGACTCTATTTTCCTAATACCTTTAAGAGACCTTCGAAGTGAAAGTATTTAACTTACAGAAACATTTAATAAATGTTCTTTACAGAATATCTGATATACTAAAATATGGTACTTGTTCATTACATGACTTGAAGAAAATTTTAACTTATATGTGATATAATATTTGATTATCTAAAATAGAACAGCAATGCAGGAAAATTATAAAGTACATGTTTAAGGATATAAACTGCTTAAATCTAAATAATTTGTTTGAATGTAGGAATGCAGAAGGATTAAGAGAACTGATATATGCATTACAAACAGAGATGCAAACTTTGTATATGGGTCCCAACAACTTCATTACCTTCATGAATTTTTTTCTATACTGACCACTGTTGCAGTAACTCTCCATTCCAAATAAACCCCGGCAATGAAAACTCAAATCATATGAATACATGCTGTGTACCTAGATTGGGCAGATCTACTGCTATACTACCATTTTCCATATATATGAGACCCCTTAGAACTTTCAGTTTCTCCAGGCCATGTGCTTCTGCTTCACTTTTGTGCTTCCTCCTCCTCTGCATCCTCTCCCTCTTCCATTTTTCTCTCTCCTCACATTCCATTCCACTTTCTTTTTTATCTGCCTAATCATCAGCTCTCCTTTATTTTACAAATTAAGGTAGGAAGCAGGTTTAGAGGAAATCACCTGAGTCTTGACTAATTCCTTATTCACAACCACTCACAGGAGAACGGAATTACATCAAATGTAATTAGCCCCAGAGCTGTCCACAACAGACCATACTTATTAAGATGGGTTTAAACTTATGGAAAATATTTGATACTTTATGTCATTGATAAGAGGACGTGTAAGTTACAGATTTTAATAATTAGTGATGCGAAGGTGAAATTTATGTTTAGTTAAAAAAAGGAACTAGACTCAGCAGAATGGATAGTGTGTGTGGATAGTGTGCTACAAGATATGTTTGCTACAAGAGCTTGAGTTCCTGAGCACAGAACACAAAAACCCATAAAAAGTTGAATGGCAGTGTGTATCTATAACCCTAATGGTATGGGGTGGAAATAACATCACAAAGTCCACTGCTAATCATGCCAGCTGAGGTGGAGAACTATAGAGTAATAGAGCAGAGATTGACTTGTGGCCACCACAGATACAAACATGCCTATATAACAACCCCTCACAGAAATTATCCATCACATTATAGAGATTATAAACAAAAATGCAGAATGTGCAAACAAAAGTAGTTGAGGAAAATGGTATAAAATAAAGTGTATATTTCTGATTCCTGTGTAGGCTTAAAGATCTCACACCAGGAAACAGAGGCCACATGAAATAGATTATATATCTTAAGAAGCCACATGAAATCTTATGTCCTTAGCAGGTGGAACCAGTCTCACAATGACCTGATAGCTCCTGCTTCTTTGGAGTTGTAAAACCAGCTAGGAATGTCCTGGTTAAGTTTCTTTGATTGTCTTATTGCAGGCTAAATATTGTATCAAGATCCTCATTGTGGATGAAGGTAGAGTTGAGTCCTTAGAGATATAACCAGGTCATGAGAGTGGAGATGTCATGAAAAGGGTGAGTATTCACAAATAGGGCCCCATCTCTTCTGTGTGTACTTTCTCTTGTAGCTAGGAAGCTACAGAAGACTGGCTGTCCAGTAGGCCTGCCAACAGGTCAAACTTGGATTTTCAGTCCTTAGCAGCTGTCAGAATATCCCTGCCACTTTTCAATAGACTTGTTTGAGCTGTGAAACATTCTGTTGTACAGAAATAAAGACTATTAACATGAAATGTGAAATGTGTGCAATTAAGTGGAAGCTTATTTCTGGAGGACATTAGAAATTCAGTGTTAAGATGGTGATAATATTAGAGTATACCAAAATTATCTAATTATATTTACACAGAATTTAGTAATGAAGAATTCACATTCGTCCCCATGCTAGGGTTCTAACACAGTATTGAGATTACTTACAGTCAGATATCATAGTCATTAAGATATTTTGGCAACTAAACACAGAGATTTCTTCTAACCTGAGAAACTGAATAGCCAGTGGGTCCTCCAGTCAGATGCTTTTTAAATAATTAATTAATTAATTAATTAATTTTTATACTCTATACTTTATCCCCCGCCCCCAGTCCACCCTCGACTGTTCCACATCCTGTACTGCTCACCACCCCCTGTCTCCATGTTGATATCCCCATACACTCCCCCCAACTGACCTCTAAATTCCCTGGGGCCTCCTGTCTCTTGAGGGTTAGGTGCATCATCTGTGATTGAACACAGACCCAGCAGTCTGTATGCATGTTGGGGGCCTCATATCAGCTGGTGTATGCTGGCTGTTTGGTGGTCCAGTGTTTGAGACATCTCAGGGGTCCAGATTAATTGAGACTGTTGGTCCTTCTACAGGGTTACCTTTTTCCTCAACTTCTTTCAGCCATTCCTAATTGAACAAGAGGGGTCAGTTCCTTCTGTCCATTGGTTGGGTGCAAATATTTGCATCTGACTCATTCAGCTGATTGTTGGGTCTTTCAGAGGGCCATCATGGGAGGCCCATTTTTGTGAGTGCTCCATATCCTCAGTAATAGTGACAGGCCTTGGGACCTCCCCTTGAGGTGGATCTCACTTAGACTTCTCACTGGAACTTCTTTTCCTCATTCTTTTCCTCTTCATTTCCATCCCTATAGTTCTTTCAGACAGGAACAGTTATAGATCAGAGTTGTGACTGTGGGATGATCACCCTCTCTCTCATTTGATGCCCTGTCTTCCTGCTGGATGTGGCCTCTATAAAGTTCCCTCTCCCTACTGTCTAACATTTCATCTAAGGCTCCTCCCTTTGAGTCCTGAGAGTCTTTCACCTCCTAGGTCTCTGGTGCATTCTGGAGTGTACCCCCATCCTCCTATCTCCAGAGGTTGCCTGTTTCCATTCTTTCTGCTGTCCCTCAGGACCTCAGTCCTTTTCCCTCACCCAATACCAAATCATGTTCTTCTTCCCCCCACCCCCATCTGTTTTCCTTTCTGACCTGTACCTCCCCAATTGTGGTTGCTTTTTTGTCTTTCCCAAGTGAGACTGAGGCATCCTCACTTGGGCCCTTCAGCTTGTTGAAATTTTTGAGTTCTGTGGACTGTATCTTGGGTATTCTGTACGATAGATAGATAGATAGATAGATAGATAGATAGATAGATAGATAGATAGATAGATATAGATATAGATAGATAGATAGATAGATAGATAGATAGATAGATAGATAGATAGATAGATATTAGATATATAGATATAGATTTTGGCTAACAGCCACATATTAGTGAGTATATATCATGCAGGTCCTTTTGGGTATGATTTACATAACTCAGGATGACATTATCCAGTTCCATCTATTTACCTGCAAAGCTCAGGTTCCTCAGAAAATTGGAAATAATTCTACCTGAAAACCCTGCTATACCATTCTTGGGCGTATACTCATCCATATTTTACAGTATGTTCATAGTAGCCTTATATGTGATCTTTATATGTGATAACCAGAAGCTGGAAAAAACCCAGATGTTCCACAACAGAAGAATGAAGCTCTTCCGGTCAGAAAAGCACCTGGGTAGCTAGGGCTCAGGGTCAGCTAACACTGGTTACTAACAGAAACCAAGACCACTCACCATCATCAGAACCCAGCACTCCCACTTCACGCAGTCCAGGGCACCCCAACACACCGGAAAAGCTAGACACGGATCTAAAAGCATATCTCCTGATGATGGTAGAGGACTTCAAGAAGGACTTTAATAACACACTTAAAGAAATACAAAGGAACACTGGTAAACAGGTAGAAGACAGTAAAGAGGAAGCACAAAAATCCCTTAAAGAATTGCAGGAGAACACTGCTAAAGAGTTACAAATCCTTAAAAAAAAAAAAAAAAAAAAAACAGGATAAAATAATCAAACAGGTAGAAGTCCTTAATGAAAAACAGGAAAACATATCCAAACAGATGATGGAAATGAACAAAACCATACTAGACCTAAAAAGGGAAGTAGACACAATAAAGAAAACCCAAAATGAGGCAACACTGGAGATAGAAACCCTAGGAAAGAAATCTGGAACCATAGATACGAGCATCAGCAACAGAATACAAGAGATGGAAGAGAGAATCTCAGGTGCAGAAGATTCCATAAAGAACATCGGCACAACAATCAAGGAAAATGTAAAATGCAAAAAGATCCTAACTCAAAACATCCAAGAAATACAGGACACAATGAGAAGACCAAACCTACGGATAATAGGAGTAGATGAGAATGAAGATTTTCAACTCAAAGGACCAGCAAACATCTTCAACAAAATTATAGAAGAAAACTTCCCAAATCTAAAGAAAGAGATGCCCATGAACATACAAGAAGCCTACAGAACTCCAAATAGACTGGACCAGAAAAGAAATACCTCCCGACACATAATAATCAGAACAACAAATGCTCTAAATAAAGATAGAATACTAAAAGCAGTAAGAGAAAAAGGCCAAGTAACATATAAAGGCAAGCCTATCAGAATTACACCAGATTTTTCACCAGAGACTATGAAAGACAGATCCTGGACGGATGTTATACAGACACTAAAAGAACACAAATTCAGCCCAGGCTACTATACCCAGCCAAACTCTCAATTAACATAGATGGAGAAAACAAAGTATTCCACGACAAAACCAAATTCATACATTATCTCTCCACGAATCCAGCCCTTCAAAGGATAATAACAGAAAAAAAACAATACAAGGACAGGAACCACGCCCTAGAAACAACAAGAAGGTAATCCCTCAACAAACCTAAAAGAAGACAGCCACAAGAACAGAATGCCAACTTTAACAACAAAAATAACAGGAAACAACAATTACTTTTCCTTAATATCTCTCAATATCAATGGACTCAACTCCCCGATAAAAAGACATAGACTAACAAACTGGCTACACAAACAAGACCCAACATTTTGCTGCTTACAGGAAACTCATCTCAGAGAAAAAGATAGACACTACCTCAGAATAAAGGCTGGAAAACAATTCTCCAAGCAAATGGTATGAAGAAACAAGCTGGAGTAGCCATTCTAATATCTGATAAGAATGACTTCCAACCCAAAGTCATTAAAAAAGACAGGGAGGGACACTTCATACTCATCAAAGGTAAAATCCTCCAAGAGGAACTATCAATCCTGAATATCTATGCTCCACATACAAAGGCAGCCACATTCATTAAAGAAACTTTAGTAAATCTCAAAGCACACATTGCACCTCATACAATAATAGTGGGAGACTTCAACACACCACTTTCACCAATGGACAGATCATGGAAACAGAAACTAAACAGGGACACAGAGAAACTAAGAGAAATTATGAATCAAATGGATCTGGCAGATATCTACAGAACATTCTATCCTAAAACAAAAGGATATACCTTATTTTCAGCACCTCATGGTACCTTCTCCAAAATTGACCACATAATTGGTCACAAAACCGGCCTCAACAGATACAAAAATATTGAAATTGTCCCATGCATCCTATCAGATCACCATGGACTAAGGCTGATCTTCAATAACAAAATAAATAATAGAAAGCCAACCTTCACTTGGAAATTGAACAACACTCTTCTCAATGATACCTTGGTCAAGGAAGGAATAAAGAAAGAAATTAAGGACTTTTTAGAGTTCAATGAAAATGAAGCCACAATATACCCAAACTTATGGGACGCAATGAAAGCATTTCTAAGAGGAAAACTCATAGCTCTGAGTGCCTCCAAAAGGAAACTAGAGAGAGCACACATTAGCAGCTTGACAACATACCTAAAAGCACTAGAACAAAAGGAAGCAAATTCACCCAAGAGGAGTAGACAGCAGGAAATAATCAAACTCAGGGGCGAAATCAACCAAGTGGAAACAAGAAAAACTATTCAAAGAATCAACCAATCAAGGAGCTGGTTCTTTGAGAAAATCAACAAGATAGATAAGCCCTTAGCCAGACTCACTAGAGGGCACAGGGAAAGCATCCTAATTAACAAAATCAGAAATGAAAAGGAGACATAACAACAGATCCTGAAGACATCAAAAACACCATCAGATCCTTCTACAAAAGGCTATACTCAACAAAAGTGGAGAACCTGGATGAAATGGAGAAGTTTCTAGACAGATACCAGGTACCAAAGTTGAATCAAGATCAAGTTAATGATCTAAACAGCCCTATATCCCCCAAAGAAATAGAAGCAGTCAAAAATAGTTTCCCAACCAAAAAAAGCCCAGGACCAGATGGATTTAGTGCAGAGTTCTATCAGACCTTCAAAGAAGATCTAATCCCAGTTCTTCACAAACTATTCCACAAAATAGAAACAGAAGGTACTCTACCCAACTCATTTTATGAAGCCACAATTACTCTGATACCTAAACCACAAAAAGACCCAACAAAGATAGAAAACTTCAGACCAATATCCCTTATGAATATTGATGCAAAAATCCTCAATAAAGTTCTTGCTAACCGAATCCAAGAACACATCAAAACAATCATCCATCCTGACCAACTAGGTTTCATCCCAGGGATGCAGGGATGGTTCAATATACGAAAATCCATCAACGTAATCTAGTATATAAACAAACTCAAAGACAAAAACCACATGGTCATCTCGTTAGATGCGGAAAAAGCATTTGACAAGATCCAACACCCATTCATGATAAAAGCCTTGGAAAGATCAGGAATTCAAGGCCCATACCTAAACATGATAAAAGCAATCTACAGCAAACCAGTAGCCAACATCAAAGTAAATGGTGAGAAGCTTGAAGCAATCCCTCTAAAATCAGGGACTAGACAAGGCTGTCCACTTTCTCCATACCTATTCAACATTGTACTTGAGGTCCTAGCCAGAGCAATTCGACAACAAAAGGAGATCAAAGGGATACAAATTGGAAAAGATGAAGTCAAAATATCACTCTTTGCAGATGATATGATAGTATATATAAGTGACCCTAAAATTTCCACCAGAGAACTCCTAAGCCTGATAAACAGCTTCGGTGAAATAGCTGGATATAAAATTAACTCAAACAAAACAATTGCCTTTCTCTACACAAAGAATAAACAGGCTGAGAAAAAATTAGGGAAACAACACCCTTCTCAATAGTCACAAATAATATAAAATATCTTGGTGTGACTCTAACTAAGGAAGTGAAAGATCTGTATAATAAAATCTTCAAGTCTCTGAAGAAAGAAATTGTAGAAGATCTCAGAAGATGGAAAGATCTCCCATGCTCATGGATTGGCAGGATCAACATTGTAAAAATGGCTATCTTGCCAAAAGCAATCTATAGATTCAATGCAATCCCCATCAAAATTCCAACTCAATTCTTCAATGAATTAGAAAGTGCAATCTGCAAATTCATCTGGAATAACAAAAAACCTAGGATAGCAAAAACTCTTCTCAAAGATAAAAGAACCTCTGGTGGAATCACCATGCCGGACCTAAAGCTCTACTACACAGCAATTGTGATAAAAACTGCATGGTACTTGTATAGTGACAGACAAATAGACCAATGGAATAGAATTGAAGACCCAGAAATGAACCCACATACCTACGGTCACTTGATCTTCGACAAGGGAGCTAAAACCATCCAGTGGAAGAAAGACAACATTTTCAACAAATGGTGCTGGCACAACTGGTTGTTAACATGTAGAAGAATCTGAATCGATCCATTCCTATCTCCTTGTACTAAGGTCAAGTCTAAGTGGATCAAGGAACTTCACATAAAACCAGAGACACTGAAACTTATAGAGGAGAAAGTGGGGAAAAGCCTTGAAGATATGGGCACAGGGGAAAAATTCCTGAATAGAACAGTAATGGCTTGTGCTGTAAGATCGAGAATTGACAAGTGGGACCTCATGAAAGTGCAAAGTTTCTGCAAGGCTAAAGACACCATCAATAAGACAAAAAAAAAAAAAACACCTAGGATCTTCACCTATCCTAAATCAGATAAGGGACTAATATCCAATATATATAAAGAACTCAAGAAGGTGGACTCCAGAAAGTCAAATAACCCCATTAAAAAATGGGGCTCAGAACTAAACAAAGAATTCTCACAAGAGGAATACCGAATGACAGAGAAGCACCAGAAAAAATGTTCAACATCCTTAATCATCAGGGAAATGCAAATCAAAACAACCCTGAGATTCTACCTCACACCAGTCAGAAAGGCTAAGATCAAAAATTCAGGTGACAGCAGATGCTGGCGAGGATGTGGAGAAAGAGGAACACTCCTCCATTGTTGGTGGGATTGCAAGCTTGTACAACCACTCTGGAAATCAGTCTGGCGGTTCCTCAGAAAATTGGACATAGTACTACTGGAGGATCCAGCAATACCTCTCCTGGGCATATATCCAGAAGATGTCCCAACCGGTAAAAAGGACACATGCTCCACTATGTTCATAGCAGCCCTATTTATAATAGCCAGAAGCTGGAAAGAACCCAGATGTCCCTCAACAGAGGAATGGATACAGAAATTATGGTACATTTACACAATGGAGTACTACTCAGCTATTAAAAAGAATGAATTTATGAAATTCCTAGGCAAATGGATGGACCTGGAGGGCTTCATCTTGAGTGAAGTAACACAATCACAAAAGAACTCACACAATATGTATTCACTGATAAGTGGATATTAGCCCAAAACTTAGGATACCCAAGATATAAGATACAATTTGCTAAACGCATGAAACTCAAGAAGAATGAAGACCAAAGTGTGGACACTGTGCCCCTTCTTAGAATTGGGAACAAAACACCCAGGGAAGGAGTTACAGAGACAAAGTTCGTAGCTGTGATGAAAGGATGGACCATTTTGAGACTGCCGTATCCAGGGATCCTTCCCATAAGCAGCTTCTAAACGCTGACACCATTGCATACACTAGCAAGATTTTGCTGAAAGGACCCAAATATAGCTGTCTCTTGTGAGATGATGCCGGGGCCTAGCAAACACAGGAGTGGATGTTCACAGTCAGCTATTGGATGTATCACTTGGGCTCCCAATGGAGAAGATAGAGAAAGTACCCAAGGAGCTAAAGGGATCTGCAACCCTATTGTTGGAACAACATTATGTACTAACCAGAACCCCGGAGCTCTTGTCTCTAGCTGCATATGTATCGAAAGATGGCCTAGTCGGCCATCAATGGAAAGAGAGGCCCATTGGACTTGCAAACTTTATATGCCCCAATATAGGGGAATGCCAGGGCCAAAAGAATGGGAATGGGTGGGTAGGGGAGTGGGGGGCGCTATGGGGGACTTTTGGGATAGCATTGGAAATGTAATTGAGGAAAATATGTAATAAAAATATTAAAAAAAAAAAAACAGAAGAATGGAAATTGTGGTTCATTTATACAATGGAATACTACTCATCTATTAAGAATGGGGACAGTAAGATGGTTTTAAGAAGATAAAATTATTAATTAGTAGGAAGACAACAAGTTGTTAATGTTATAGGAAGTAATCTGGCATAACTTGACACTGACAGAAAACTATAAAACCTCCTTGGCAATTAGAATTAATTTATTTTTTTAATGTGCATAATATCAAAATTTAGGCTTCAGTTATAGGTAGGGCAATTTTCAGTATAACATTTTAAGCAATGCTCTGTAGTGTGAGACCCTTTGTTCTTTTGGATCATGATTCTACATAATTACTTTCTTTCTATGAAATATGGTATAAGTTTCATAGAAGGTATAAAAAAAATCCCTGGAAATTTAAAGCATAAGTTGTACACATGTCAGCTTTAAGAATTCTTATAAAATTTTGTATAGGTATAATATCCACTCTATTTTCAATGAAGAGACTGAGTTTCAGAGACTAATTTATTAATTTAATTTATTAACTTAGCAGGGGAGTTTATTTTATATTTTTGTATACAAATTTATATCTATGTATGTATATATTGCAATGCTAATTACTATTATATTGTGATCTGTCCCTAATCCATTCATCATTCTCTTTTTTTATTAAACTGTGTACACATCTATCTTTGCATCACCATTAATAGATATTCCAGTATCCAAATATGACTCTTCAATTCTCAGGACAACATTCTTGTTACAAACTACTTCCATGTCTAAGGCCTTACATACCTCACTAATGAGCTGGTCAGTAGGGTGGTCAGTGACAATCATTTGAACCATTTTCAGCAGGGTCATAGATTCTGTACTGATTCGTATAAATCTCGTCGTAAAATTAAGCCTGTAACTCCCAATTTTCCATACTCTAGAGAGTGCTATTCCATCTTTTCTCCAGGAATGACTTGAGTTTTTACAAATGTGAACATTTTTCACCTTCCAGAGATCTTGTAATATTGAAGTGGGACCTTACAAAATATCTTAGTTATTACAAGAAACCCAACATTAATTTGCTCAGAACTTAAGTAGTTGAATTTAAATTTTCATTTTATTTTTACCTCATTAATTCTCTTTCCTATTTCTATAATTACATAATCCATTGGTCTGCTTTCTCTATCTTTAGATATTTTATTTAAAATAAAATTATTTTAATGTGGAATTCATAGTATATCTATTTCTATTAATGATTGAACATTTTTCTGCATCTATTCTTTGCCAAAATTGTATACTAAATCCTCACATTGAATGAAGCATTAGTTTCTTAGAAGGTTCTGGTCATGTAGTCACATTTGTCTTTTGAACTCCCAGTGTACAGTGATACTACCTAAGGCAGATATTTGAAAATCAGCTCATATCCTCCAGGGCTGGTCTCATGTACTTTCTGTAATAAGACATTGCTCTAGTTGCTGCATTCCAGTTAGCATATGCAGAGCTTGCTATTGAACACATCTGTCATATCCTTAGGGCAATGGGGTGTTATCTGAATCCTTACCTAGACTTAGCTATAAGTTCCTGGTTGCAACAAGCTACATTCTGCCCAGAAGATAACACTTCGCAGCTGTTCTCTCCATCTGGCTGTTACATTCCTTTCACCCTACTAACCCTTGGTATTTTGTGACCATTAGAAGGAATGTTATAAATGTCTTATTTAGGATCTAACACTCATTGGTCAGTTGTCTGCAGATTCTTGATCAACCACAGTTCTCTTCATTCACTGCAAAGAAAGACTTTTCTAATTAACACTGAGAGCAGCATCTGTATGTTGGTATGTTCATATAAACCTAATTGTTAAAAAGCCAGCTTGAGAGTGTGTCCATAATGCTAAATGACACTATTAAGTTTCTTCCAAGTGCCTATAATTCCCAAGTCTTATGCTTATAATTGTGTTTATAGTAAAAATGCAAAAATTCTGTCCTGTGAAGCTGTTCTTAAGTATAACCAGAGCAGTTGGTTACTACTATAATGGCCATGTCCCTATTACACAAGGCTCATCTTGCCTGACTGATTGATATTGTACTTTTCAGGGTTCACTTTCTCTCTCAGTAGCCTCCATATCACCTTGCAACACTATTTGAGAAAGCCAGCAAGGAACAAGCTTCCAGCATAATTCTAATTTGATTTCTTTTTCTACATGTTGCAACCAATATATATAAACACACATGTATATGTATATTTATGTGTATGTGTATGTGTATGTGTATGTGTATGTGTATGTGTATGTGTATGTGTATGTGTATGTGTATGTGTATGTGTATGTGTATGTGTATGTGTATGTATATGTATATGTATATGTATATGTATATGTATATGTATATGTATATGTATATGGGAAGTGAAACTATCTGACCAAAACCTAATAAGACAGTATCCCATATCTGGCACTGGGAATTTTGCTTGGTAAGGCATGGTGTTTAGTAGTACCATTATCGAACCATTCAAGGTAATCCTAACTCAGGTGCACTGGAAGAGCAGACAACATTCTTTTCCCCTGAGTTCTTTTCTCGTTCATCTGACTCTTTCCCGTTAATCATTATCATTTCATATTTACAAGGCATAGTGCATATGAATCTTATATTCATCATCAAATAATATATCTGAGGGTCCTTCATAGAATTCTACACAGATTCTTCATATTGACATTACATTTACATA